>NW_027491093.1:3600000-3955783 GCF_021521415.1 Bidens hawaiensis
ACCCGTATTTCCGCACCCATAACAAGCTCGTGGTGTCGTTTTCCCCGGTTCTTGCTTCACAACTACTGCACCATTCTTAATTCTACACGTAGCTTCCACATGCCCTCTCTTGTGACAATGCTTACACACAATACTTGAGCAGTCACCAACATGATAATACTTGCATTTGTCACACCACGGGTTTGACCCGCTATACGTCTTCCGTGGTTGATCCGTGGTCTGGGCGGCATACACTTTCACATTTTCTTGTTTCTTGACAGGGGGTTCTTTGGAACTTGACCCTTGATTACGAGAGGCCCAGCTCCTCTTGTGATTGTTATGGCGGCTGTTGCCGCGTTGGGAGAATGGTTGGCTTGCTTCCTTCTGAGTTGGCTTTCCTAGGGTGCCAGCTCGTACTGCATCTTCTGTCAGACTCAGACCTAGTTCAACAGCCTTGGCCATGGTCGCAGGCCTAGTGGCCGTGATTGGTCCCCTGATAACTGTTGCTAATCCCCAGATGTACCTTTCAACTCTCTTTTCTTCAGTGGTGGCCATATGAGGAACTATTCGGCATAGCTCGTGAAATCGCATGTTATATGCTGTGATGTCGGCTCCCTTCATGGTGAGCGTCCAGAACTCATTTTCCAACTTCTGCATCTCAGTCCTTGGGCAATATTTCTTTTCCATCATCTCCTTTAACTCTTTCCAGGTCTTGCCATAGGCCACGTCTCGGCCTAGGGTTTGCACTTGTAAATTCCACCACGATAGGGCTTCATCTTGAAACATACATGTCACGTACAACACTTTCTGTTTTTTCTGTGCATCCACTGATTGCTATCACAGATTCTGTCTTCTCGATCCAACGGATAACTCCTATGGCTCCTTCCGTTCCCTTAAAGGACCACGGTTTGCATGTCATGAAAGTTTTGTAGGAACATCCTCGTTCCTCACCGCCAGTCTCTGGAGCTACATTTTCAGTGTTTGCGGAATTCCTTCGTTCTTGACTTGAGTCGCACCTACTGGCTTCGTAGGCGGCTATCGCTTGCGCTATGACTTCTTGTAATTGCGCAGGTGTATTAGGTAAACTGTCGTTCCTTCTCCTTGGCATTTTCCTTCAAGTTGAGAATAAGAAGGATCGGTTAGTATTGGCATCACGCTTGTATGTAAGTAGTTGTAGGGTTCGATACTTATTACATTCACACCCATATATTTGCTTATAGTCATACTTATTAATCATATACTCGCATATATAGATTTTATTATTACATCTCATTATACCACATCGTATACTCATACTCATATATCATAAACATAACTTCATTACATCAAAAGATTTGATTACATAAGTTTATGTTTAAGTCTACTACAAACTCCTACAACATACAAGCGTTTTGCCAAAAGATCGGATCGTAGTCCGTAATATAGTACTTCCCATACATATGATTACTACCCGCTAATACTAGTCTATAGTCGCTTCATGGCATCGGTGGTGGCGGTGGTGGAAACACGTCTCCCAAAAAGGTTTGAACTGTCTTAACCTCATTTTCCAATTTCATCACCCTTCGTTCGGCGGCAGCGGCCCGCCTCGCTCCCACATCAGCTAAGTGCAATGCATCTCTTTCCATATGCTCCAACTTTAGCACTCTCATCCTTGCGTCCGAGATCAAGTCATAGTGGTTATCAAGGCGGAGACTGGTCTCACAGGCCTTGCCTTTCACGCTCTCCATAAACACCTCGACCCTCTTCTCCCAATCCATGAGCCATTCCTCAAGGGCCTTTCTCTCAGCCTCGGCGGCTGCTGCGGTCGGTGGTACGGGGACCTCTGTATCATCGGAGGTAGCGCGCCCTTGGGGGCGTGAGGACTCGCCTACCTCATGTATAGTCCGGGGCACCTCATCGTCGGAGCCCGTGGCATACCTTTTCAGCCCGGCGGCTCGTATCTCCTCGGAGGGCACTGCAGCCAGCTCCTCCATCTCCTCAAGGTCGTCGTCGTCATAAGTTACCTTGTCGTCCTCATCGAGCCTGATTACCTCGGTAGGCTCGTCATCGGAGATCTCTATAGGATCATCAGGAATTGGAACAACGTCGCTCATATAGACACTGCTGCTATCAGTGTTAGAGTCAGAGCCGGAGTCGGAGTCAGTGATGGCTAGGCCATGATATGGATCATTGTTCGGGAAGGCCATCGCTGAAAGGATTAAGGTTTAATTAGTGATAATATCGCTTTTTTTTTTTTTTCTATTCCTTATTTTGGTCATTCCTATACTAGACCATTAGTTGCGATAAAGGTGTCGTGAAGACACGTGCACTCTCGTGTAATGCAAGTTTTGAAAACATGTCATGCATGAAAAACGTTTTCATGAGGGAATCTAAGGGGTTATAGCCTAGACTCAGGGTTGAATCCTAGTTCGCTATAACCATGGCTCTGATACCAGTCTGTCACACCCGGTCCATAGGCGGAAACAACCGGTGTGCGACTCATGAAAGGTTTTTCGAGAGCGCGGTTAAGCAAACAACTATATGATAAAATACATGAGGATTTCATTCATAATATAAGTTTTACAAAATATCCATAAAAAAAGATTTACATATAACATATTGAGATTTCACAGTTATGTCCCGCCGAAGGGAGAAATAGCCGTGAAAACTCCAAAATATAAAATCCTCATTCATGAAATTTCCATAGTTAAACATAAAACCGTAGTGAGACACCGTGACCTCTCCACGTAGCTAAATACCTGAAAGACACGTAAAATAATTTAATCAGTACAAACTGAGTGAGTTCACAAGTTTTGTGACTCGATAAAATGCTTTATAATATGATTCTCATAACGTCATGAATGCAGTATCCATGACTTGCAGTGTAACGTGAATACATGAGTTCGTAACCATTCCTTGACTATATATATACACCATAAAGCCCCACATAACATCCCACGAGTCCACGAGGGAATAAATAAATCGGAAAACTAAGCACCCGTCTTATAAAGTGGCGCGACCACTTACGAGTGGGTTGGTAAGACCAGTAGTACTACCCGTAGTTGCCTATAGTTTATGGTTACAATATATACCGGGGACTTTATGTACCATGAGTGCGCCAAATATCTCATGTACACGCACATTGTAAATCAAGATATACACCATGATAAAACATATTTAAACACGTGTCCCTCGCCCCGAAAACAGTTTAAAACATAGTGAAAATAGTGAAAATAGGGGCTGTGAGACTCACCTTAAATGAGGAATAATGTTCCGTTATACTCGGCGAGTTTCCTGTATTATATCGTATACGTATGCACTTCAGTACATAATATATAACTATTAATACTTAGCCCGATACATACTTATGAGGTGACGGTATATATGTATACTTTTTATACATTAGCGATACGGACGTTAGACAACGTCTTATACTTGTTATGTATATCCGTTATATCCTCTTTATATATATATCCTCCGAGCATTAGGGAATGCTCGATACAAATTATTCGTCGGTAATCATGACGTTCGTGACATGCTTTAGCCTAATAGGTTTTGGAGCTCTCATCGTTAGTCCCCAGGTAGGTAACGGGCCCATCTATGATATATTCAGTTACCAGCCTAGACAGGACGTCCCGACTACCGGCACCTCCACCCTTCCAGTTACTCGCAATGTCCATCACAAAAACCCGTATTTTATATTATACTTGTGGCACATATATAGGAATATATGTGTATTAATTGTATATATCATTTCTTCATGTATATGATAAGTATTATTAGTATTTTCGTCTTCGTAACATATAGTTATCTTTTACTTTTATAACTCTTATACACATCCTTTGTTTTTATAACATTATACATGGGTATTTTCATTTGCGTATATAGGAATATATGTGTATTAATTGTATATATCATTTCTTCATGTATATGATAAGTATTATTAGTATTTTCGTCTTCGTAACATATAGTTATCTTTTACTTTTATAACTCTTATACTCATCCTTTGTTTTTATAACATTATACATGGTTATTTTCATTTGCGTATATAGGAATATACGTGTACCTTGGATTTTTACCCGTACCATTGTCGTTATATTTATTTCCATGTTTTGGTGCAAGGGTTGCACTTTATGTTTAAGGTTCACTTTCATTTATACTTTCATTTTTTTATTACTAGTGTTCCTATTTTTATTATTATTATTATTATTATTATTATTATTATTATTATTATTATTATTATTATTATTATTATTATTATTATTACTATTATTATTTTTACTTTTATGACAAACTCGATACGGTTTTTAATACGTTAGTTATACCCTTTTTAAAGTTTAACATAACCAAAATTCCATCTTTACATTTATATCATCTTGTTTATTTAAAAGTGGGTTTTACTACTCAAGATCATTTTTACCTTAACTAGGTGTTCTATTAACCTTAACATTCCTTAAACACCCTTTAAATCCTTTATATCTTTTACTTAACATGATTTATCCTTAATTATATGTCATTTCAACACACTTCAAGTTTATGTTTATGTCTAATCACCTCATTATGTATACGTATCTTAGGCTTAGTCCATGTTTTTCTACTAAACATTTTATGGCATTAGTACCTTGGGAATGTCGGTTTTTGAGCGATTTAAGACGAGATCCAAGTTCCTTGACGTTAACCACGATGTTAAGAGTCTACATTATGTTCAAATAACATGAAATAGGTGGATTAGGGTCAAGTAAAATGATGAGACCGTGGCTGGACAGAATTTATGATTTTCCAGCCACTATAAACTGTTACAATTCACGTTTTGGCTCACCTAGTGCTGAAACGAAGCCGGAAATGGACGTTCAAAAGGTGGTTCGTCATCCTTGCGAGTTTCCTTGGATTCCTAAACAAGAATCACCCAAAAATACCAAGTGGTTTGTGAGATATGAACAAAAGAAGAGAGGGGGGTACTGCTGGAAAATGCAGTTTCCAGTAGTGACCTTTGAAGGTTCAAGGCTTCTTACCGAGTTTTCCGGGCACAGATCTGTTCAAGGCTTTCTACCACGGTTTAAGGATTTCTTCTAGCTTTCCAACGATATATAGGGTTCAAGATGTTAAGAGAATTATAGAGAAAACGGGTTGCAAAGAGGCGGCTGTTTGGTGGCCTGCTGCTGTTCTTCGGCCGAGAGAGGAACAAGGGAGGAAGGGATTCTGTTCTTGTGTTTGTAAATGGTGCTTCTTGATCCAAAAAGTCTGGAATATATCAAGTGGGAGAGGTGAAACATAATCCCTTAAATCTAGGGGATGTCATCTTTCAAGATCAAGTGGAATGGAGTAGTCAAAGCATGGTTTATATTGTAAAATATAGGGGGCGGCCATAGGGGATGTTTAGGAGATTTGATCTTGACTTTATAGCGTCATTGTGTTCCCTAACATGATGTATGTATGATTTATGGATGGATGATTATATGTGGAATGATACATGGCAATTTCTAGTGTTAATACTTGATCACAAAACCGAATGGGGAAAAGTTGGGGTTCGGCTTTGGGCTGCAAAGGGAGGGTATTATGGTCATTTAATAAATATATTGATTGTCCAAATGTAGTGCTAAGTTCAATCTTGGTTCGGGTCTTAAGTGGATAGTTGTTAGGATGAGTTGATCATCGAGTAAACAAGTTATGGAATTTATATTGAACTTGGGTATTATGAGCTTCTCTTAATTTATTTGGTCACCTATAAGGTATTATAGATGGTATGGAACCCGGTATTTATTTCGGTTCCCGGTATGATGTATATTTAAATTTAGCCCGGAGTTATATTCGGTTAAATAGTGCTCCATATTGTAATCCTTCATGGATTGTTTAAATTATTAACTTCATATTATTTTGACTAGTATACCTTTAATTCCTTCATAGTTTCATATCTTGATCGTCTCACTATATAATGTATTATTGATTTGGCCGGTTCGGCGACTATATTCCATTATTTAAATGTTTATGGCGTTTTGGTCCTAATTAGGGAATTAGGACATTACTGGGCATGGTCTTACCATTACCCCTTATATTGGATCATAGATATATATTTAGCTTGATATATTTGTCACCTCTAAACTATTACTGGGCTATCTTCATCATATAGCCGTTCTCATCGGCACTTTATACAATCCTATAGGCATAACGACTGTTCTCGTCCACATTTCAAGTATACTATGGTTTATACCTCATATAAATTATATAAATAACACGTAATTTTGATCAATTATAAAGTTTAAAGTATATGGAAAATTACCGGGTGTCACACACCGCACCCTCGTCGTAACAAACCTTCGGCTTTTATCATCGAAATGACATTAAGCCCTGAACTTTCTTTATCACCATAAACCGTCAGCGTACTACCATCCAAAGACTTTAACCTTATTATCCTACTCTTACACACTATTTGAGTTCAAACTCAGATAACCAATCCATTCCCAAAACGACATCGAACCCTCCAAAGGTCATCACATACAAAGTAAGAAGGAACTCACGTCCCTCTAACTCTATCTTACAATCCTTAAGCATTTTCATTATTTTAACCGAGGTGTCACTAGCGGTTTCTACTATAAGAATCTCAGGCACTCGGGAACATTTCATTTTTCTAACTTACTAAATGTCGTAGCTACAAAACTTTTATATGCACCCGAATCAAAAAATACGGAGGTAGAAATACCGTTTACTAGAAACGTACTTGTCACGACATTTGGAATTTGCTTGGCCTATTCTTGAGTCTACATGTAGGATCTGTTCTTTGGTCTTGATGGTTCCGCATTTTTCTTCCCGCTTCCTCCAGCTTCAGTACATTCTTTGGCCATGTGACCCGTCTTAACACACCGGATGCATGTTGTTTTTTCACTGCACTCATGAGCATAGTGCCCTACCTTCTCACACTTATAACATGCATTTGATCCAACTCTGCACTCTCCCCCACGTGCCTTTCCACATTTGCTACAAACATCAGTCCCCACACCCCACTAGCACTCACCACCGTGCATCTTACAACATGTCTTACACGATCTTTTCTCCCGCACCTTCTATTTCTTATCTCTAGGGTTCCACAATTAAGTATCGGGTCGTTTAGCACTGACCCATTTCTTATCCTTCTTTTCCTCCACCACCAAAACATCTTCCACAGCTAAGAACCATAAACCATCTCAGCGAGTTCCACTGCTAAGTCAAACGTAGCAGGTTTATTTGCCCTGACTAGCGTGCGGACGTTCTGCGGCAGTCCTTTTACATAGCACTTGATCCTCTTGGCCTTAGTGTTAACCATATCAGGCACCATCCTAGACATTCGGTTGAATTCGGTAGTATACTCATGGCGTGTCATCTTTCTTGCCTTCAAGTTCAGAAACTTCATCTCATCCCTTTCAACCTCAGTATCACACACAATCGTTTCATGACCATCTCCTTCAGGCCATCCAATTTTAAGGCCTTAATCTCTTCCTGACTTTTCCTCTGTTCAACCGACTCTCACCAGTACATTGCTTGATCCCCGAATGATTTGGTAGCATAACCCACAGCTTGGTCGGGACGGTACTCGCTAATTCGAATAACCTTATCCATTGCGGTTATCCATTGGAGAGTGGTGATCGCATCTTCTAAACCAGTCAGCTTCGGCACCCGCCTCGGCCTCTATTTATGTCATCAACCTTCACATATCGAACTTCACTTGAGTCACCCTTCTCTCTCTCATCATCTTTCTTACCATTCTTCCTAGATCTCTCAGCAGTTATGGCATGACTTTCAGCAGACTTTTCAGGATTCAAGTTCTTCATGGTAGCTGCTATAACTTGAGCAATGGCGGATTGAACAGCAGGGTCAAGTTGATATCCTTCATTGTTGCTCGGATTTCAACCAGCTGCACTTCCTTCCTCCACGGTGTTAGTGGTTGTTCTTATAGAAGGTTCTCAGACAATGTGTGGCCTGCCACGAGATCCCGTACAACCTCCTTGCCCTACGGTCTTCCTTGTTCCATCCATTCATATTCTATAAGGAAACACAAACATCATCACTCAAGGAACTATTTAGTACAAGGATAGTAAGGCTAACAAGTAATAACAGTGGCCAGCTGTGATTAGCTTATCACGTTACCCTCCGTGTCCTATACACTACTTTTTGTGAGTCCACTTGTGCTAGTTCTACTTCTAACAGTTAGCCAATCAAACAGTTCATATCATCATATACTCCTATCCCAAGAAATTAAGCTAGCATTCATTCATCATTCTACTTTACATGTGAAATTAATCACATATCTTACCTTTACTTAGCTTGCTTGACTGACACATGGCTTTCTTGAACAAGCATCTTCTTTCTTTTCTTACTTTAATCTCATTCTCTGTTCGAGTCTAAGCATGTAGGATGCTTAATTCTCTCAAACTTTGCTCTGATACCAACTTGTAAGGCCCCGTCAAGAATTCATAGTGATTATCTTTCTAAACCGCCTATATGCAATTTGGGTTTTATACTATAGCGTTGATTATAATCAAATTAATCACACCTGATGTAAGGCCCCATCACCAGTGCCTCACTTTAGACGTTGGATTTACTCATAAACACAGTTCTAACTATTAGAGTTAAATAAAACTTTACGCGGAACATAAAACTTTCATTAAACATTCATAACGATTAATAAACTTGTCTTAATCAAACATCTGTGTCTTTCAAATTAAATATAAATAAACATAAACACAACAAGATTCTTCAGATGCCAGCCTCTTATTGTTCTATCATGTGCCCCGCTCATGCTAGACACCTCATTCTACTCACATGTATGCATACTAAAAGTCATCTACACTGAGTGAGTTCTATTTAATCATACAACATACTACACATTCATAATTACATACTTTCGTACATACCTCATACTTTCGTACTTTCGTTTACTATATACTTAGTTACATTCATAACTTATTCATTTCATATTCATACATTACGTTTTAAAGAGCATTACACCCTATAACCTTCGCATATATTATTAGGGTATGCAACCCTGCAACCTTCTCATATATTGTTAGGGTATCCAACCATGTAACCTTCGCATATATTACTAGGGTATACAATCATGTAACCTTCGCATATATTATTAGGGTATGCAACCATGTAACCTTCACATATATTATTAGGATATGCAACCCTGTAACCTTCACATATTCGAGTCATACATGTAATTGAATCAGTGTATTGCATGAAACTGAGTTTATGTATTGCAATCGAATGTACACATGTAATCGTGTTTATGTATTGTGTTCGAATGGCCAATGTAACCGAATCCATAACTGTATTCGAATGGCCAATGTAATTGAGTCCCTAGTTGTATTCGAGTATATACCTTGTATTCGAATCTATCAAGGTATTCGAATGTGTGTATTGTATTCGAATTCGATCCTTGTATTCGATAATATGTGTTGTATGCGAATTTATCCCATGTAATCGAAGGAGCTGATGCATACGGTCCTTTTATCATCATTTCTTTACATTTCACGATATTAACACTTTATTATGGCCCTATAGCGTCCGTAACCCGTTTCCATTTCCGTTCTCGACCAAGACTTAACCCGGTTATCTATAAAGCTTGAACCTTTGTGGGTTTAAAACATTCGAAGGCTAGATCTAGGGTTCTTTATGAGCTGGAATTATCCATGAGTTCGTTAAGTCCATTTTAAACATCAAGTTTGTAAATTTATGAACCATCTACACCCGATCTACTCTAGGGTTAAGTTTCATGGAAATCCTTTCATAAAAACACAACATTTAAGAACAAAGAACGCACCTTTACTAGTTATAAAGCTATGGTTTAGCTTCACAAGCTCTCGCGGGAAGAATCTAGCGTGTATAAGCAAGATCTTCAAGTATGAAAGCTCGGTTTGGGTCTTGGATCCTCTTCCTTGGTCACGGCCGAAACTAAAGAGGGGTATGTGTGTTTTTTAGAGTGTGTAGGGAATAAGAAACATAGAAATGAGGGTTTTAGGGTTTTAGGGAGGTTTAAGGGGTATATATACCCTCTCAAGCCCGTGGACCTAAGGCCCATCCCATCCTTTATTCCATCTTTCCTTCCCAAGTCCATACTCTTTATTTTATTTAATCTTAATTAAATATTAACACACCATAAACAACATAATTCCTTTTATTTATTAATATAAATTTTAGGATGTTACACATGATCAATCCTTAGTCCAGCGCCAATAAAACCCCCAACACTAATTACGTTCTATGAACCTGCAAGACCTTTGTTTTGATCCCGTTTATGGCCGTCGGGCCTGTTCATGATTCACCAGAATGCGATCATCATTATAATAATTAATTGTATCGTTATGATCATTTTGATGCACTCTTCAATAACTCTAACATTAATTATGCTATAGTATATCAGATATTCGATTTGGATTTTGGGGTTTATTGTGGGTTTGGGGGTTTTAATAGTTAGTATATTTAATAATTCGTTTTCAATCTTCTACCAACTTGCTTGGTAGCACAGCTGGCTGTTTCTTGTGTGTTAAGACGTGGATTATAAGGGGGTGCGGGTTCGAATCTTTCCTAGGCCGTTTTGGTTGTGTTTTTCTTTTTATTGTTATAATGGTTTTAAATGGTTATAAACTATTTGATCTAAATTATAAAAACAAACTAAACATTTTTGTGTTAAGACCGATATCATTAAGTTACGTATTTTGTCAAAAACTCGTTAAAAGCTTTCGTTTACGTGTGTGTGTGTATATATATACACATACACATATATAAACATGTATGCATTATAAGTATATTTTAATAGTAAACCATATTCCTTTTACTTAAAACCCGACACTTTAATCCAAGTTCCTCGTAGTTGGACGTTTTTATTTACTTATATTAATTTTATATATTATATATATGTATCATTCTTTAAAAATAGTAACAACTGTATTTTTAAACGTACTAATTATATTTATAAACTAGATTTTCGTTAAGCATTCCACGATATAAATTGAATGATAAATATATATTTTTTAAATCATTTAATATATTACAAGTTGTATTTATTTATGTACTCATTTATAATTGCTTATTTAAATATTATTTATTTAATTTTATAATTATATTATATTCAATTCATATTTATTTAAACTAATTAGATTATAGGATAAGCAAACGATTCTATTATTAAATAATGACTAATAATATTGTTTTCATAATAACAAATAATCCGTAGAAATCGACCGTCAAATCCTTAATCCCAGTTATAACTCAAATCTCATCGAAATCTTAAATCATTAAATTATGTTATTAATTTATATTATTATATTTAACTAGGAATCCTTGTCAGTGTATCCTGAATGGTTCATCTTTCTCACATCATCCTCACTTGTATTTCGTTCATCCGATCAGGTGAGTAATCACTCCCTTTTTTGCTTATTTTAAATCCTTTGGTTACTTATTTTAAATTATGTTATATCATTTATAATTAATTTATATTATTATATTTAACTAGGAATCCTTGTCGGTGTATCCTGAAGGGTTAATCTTTCTCACATCATCACAGGAACAGTTGCATCTTTCTTTATTTATTATATATTATTACTATTGTGTCATAAACTGGTGTTTTACTCACTCAACATGTGTTGTTGACAAAAATATATTTTATACGCATTTGCAGGTTATCAGCTTGGTTGTTTAGCAAGATGAAGATCGTGTAGAGATGTCCTTTTAGGATACAAACTTAATTGATCATTGTCGTAATTTATTTATACTTGAGTTACTTAACTGTAATTTTTTTATTTAAATAAATTAAATAGATAATGTCATTAAATCAATTTGCCTGACAGTACCTTGTAAGCTGTGAGCAATCTGCTCACGCCCTGGCATTTCCGCCATAGGTTGGGGTGTGAAAATGGGAATATTAGGATTAACATACTTAACTATCATTAATATTATACAACTATCAATTTTAGCCGGTTGTTCTTTTCAATTATGGATATTCTTGTTGCTTATGCCTAATTAATGGCATATGTTTGCAATGAGACTTCTCCTTAGAGAACTTAAAGATGGAAGTAAAACTTGTATTTTGTCTATGAACCTTCGAATTATCCTTCTTTAGGTTTTAGTGGTAATGAGTTGAATAACATCTTATTTTTTCCAGTACAAAACATTTCTTTTCTTGTACATATTTTGATGACAAAACACTCATTTTCCTTTGGTAATTCTGAGTGTTATAGTTTATTCTTAAGGCACCTAATTGAACTATTGAAAATTTTAGTATGTAATGTACTAGAAAATTGTACTTATTTTCATGTGTGAGGCCTTAATTTTATGGGTCATGATATTGTACATTATGATATATTCAGTAATGTCATTTAACCTTATAGTTAGAATTTTCAAGGAACGGATGCATCTTAGGAGTTATTTTAATTATTTTATAGATATTAGATTAATTTTAGGAAAAATTAAATCCAGGATAACTCTATTTGATAGCATGATTTTATTGATTATCATAAAAGACATTATGTTTGACTCATCCCATTTTTCATGCTCTAAGTTTCTTCATTATTACTATTATTAGAAGGAGCAATGAGTTGTCATGTCTTGAGGATAATCAAAAAAGAGATGAGCTAAAAGTTAATGAAACTCTTTATGAAGCAAAACACATTTGGGTTTGAGATTAGAGTGGATGATCTAAATGAGATAGTTATTTAAAAAAGAAACATATAGTGAGTAATGTAATGGGAAATTAAAATAATACATATTAAAATGTATGATCATTAGATTAATGAAGGTTCATGAATGTGAGGATCATTATATTTTATTGAATATTTGATATGACTATTATTAATATCAAACTAATAGTCTATAATTAAAATTCTACTTAATCAAAAAATAAATCACCTTTGGGCAGAATTAAAATTTATTAAAGTATATGTGTGCAAAACAATTGTAACACATCACCTTCGGACAGAAGTGAGACAATTATTTTAATTATGCATGAGTTAACTTCGTTGGATATAAATGTAACACGTCGCCTTTGGGCAGAAATGAGACATTTAAATCATGTAAGAAAAATTAACAAAGCTTTGTAATTAGACTTGAATGAGGGGTAGATGTAACACATCACCTTTGGGCATAAGTGACACATCGAAATTCATTCAAGTAAAGATTTTATGTTTTGTAAAAGGTTTTCAAATTTCAAGTGTTTACAAAACATTATATTAGTTAACAGTAGCATTTTTAATTTAGAAACGTTTTGGTTTTCGGTTTTGTAATGAGTTCTCGATTCTAGTAATGAGTTCCCGGTCAAATTATGAGTTATCGGACAACACTTATAACTTCTCGGTCAACACTTATGAGTTCTCGGTCAACTTATGAATTCTCGGTCAACACTTGAGTTCTTTGTTTTTATTGGGTTTTTGGTTTTTAATGGGAACTCGGTTTAATGAGATTTAGGTTTTGATGAAATCTCTGTTTGACCGAGATTTCGGTAAGCATTAAAATCCAAAAATTGTTTAAGGTAATAATATTTTGGTCCAAATTGTTAGGTATTAATTTTATATCCCAGATTTGTTTAATTTTGAAATTTATATTCTTAATAAATATTCAAATTTCAATTTTATCCAATTATTTTGGAAAAAACACAATCATAATTTGAATTTTAACTATCACACCCCAACTTAAGGCAGAAATGTTGGGGTGCAAACTAATTGTTCACAGCTTTCAATGTACTATCATGCAATAATTTTAAAATGGCAAACTGATTGTGTCTTGATATTATTCTTCTAACTTAAAGCATTATCTAAATCTCTTCGAAAAGCTTGCATTAAATTCAGTCTAAAACCTGCATATTCGTATAAAATAGATATATTTTGTCTACACTAGGTTGAGTGAGTAAAACACTAGTTAATTCAATACTATATAATATGAGAAAAATATGGCAAACTGTCCTTATGAGATATACAATCAAGCCAAAGCAAATAATGATGAGCGGGATAAATCATTGTTATGCGAATCGGGCGTTGGTTACCATAATTGAGTTATCGGTGAAACCATTGTCAACGATCGGACGCCGGCCACTACGAAAGTCGTATGATCATACTAATATGTGAATAAACAAATTAACAAGAATCAAGTAGGCACATAATTGATAGCACACAAGGTTAACGGTTGCTAATGTGAATACTAATAGTATGTAAATATTGTAAGTACGTATATGTCCCTAAAGGCTTGGAAAACAAGTTAAAAGAAATGGAGTGATTACTCACCTTATTTGTAAGGCCTTACCGGTGCCTCACATTTGGACGTCGGATTTACTCATTAACATAGTTCTAATCATCAGAGTTAATAAAAACATTCGCGGAATATAAAAGCTTTCATAAACATTACATAACTTGTCTTAAACAAACATGTTTGTCTTTAAAAATAAAAAATAAAACATTAAACATAAACTGATAAACGTCTCGAGTCTTCCAATGCCAGCCTCTTATTCAATGTCAAGTGTTCCCCTCAAGCAAACTGTCTCATCCTACTCACCTGCGTGCATACTAAAAGTCAGCTACGCTGAGTGAGTTCTAGTTAAACACATAACGTACAATACATACATATTTATATACTTTCATTCATAATTTCATACTTTTATCTTATTCTTACTTACCTGCATTTCTTACTTTAAAAAGAGCATTACGCACTACTCTCCTTGAGTATTATTAGGGCTCGGTCCCTCGTTCCTCGAGTATTATTAGGGCTCGGTCCCTCCTTCCTCCAGTATTATTAGGGCTCGGTCCCTCATTCCTCCAGTATTATTAGGGCTCGGTCCTTCTTTCCTCGAATATTAGTGGGGTTCGATTCCCTCTTCGTTACCATACAACCATACATCATTTTCCTTCATTCATATATCATAAACATCATATCATCATTTAACATAACATTACAACTTGACAATACGTACAATATCCGAATATCGTTCACGTACTGACAAGCAATCATTCATACTTTTCACATAATCACGTAAGGCATACATTTATCACTTAGGATAAATGTATCAACAAACACATCGAGTATGCACACAGCCCCGGAAAACATAAAAAGGAAGTGGGGCTAGAAACTCACCTGGATCCTGTTTCTTTCTCCGTTTATCGTAATTTCCTTCTTTAATTGTGCCCTGCTAACTGTATATAGGGTACACGTATTAAAACTTTTCCTATTTGTGTTCCTGACACAACGACTAATTCTGGTGTAACTGTTGGCCTCGTTTAGATTACATTTGGTTATTATTATTTCTTACAAACCCTAATGTAAGGTTTTTAATCATTTTATTATTATTTTCTTCGTACCATAATTAACATCATAGGTTATTCTTTTGACGTGCAATAACGTGGGTACGTGTATACGTGCATTTATATACATATATGATACACACGGGTACTTATATATATATATATATACATATACAAGTATAATGTATTCGAGTCTTAATGTGATCGGGTCTTTATTGTTGTTAATTACATTATAAGTGAGCCAAGGCATTTTAAACGAGTTTTTCTATCTATTTTGTGATCGAGTTTATATCTATTGTAACCGAGTAGGATTGTTTGCGAGTTATATATGCGTATACATTGTAATCAATCTTGGGTAAACGGATACCAATGTATGTGAGTTCAGTTATGGACAGCGCACCTAACATCCACTAAGGGTCCTATAAGAGAGTCTTTTGATCTTGCAGTCTAATGTGAGCTACCCCTAATTTAACCGATCAGTTGTAATCGAACTTCAATGTAAGTGACTTAGCGAGTGTATGCGATTATCACATGTAATCGATGCCCACCTGTAATTGAGTCTAGAGGGATCGATTAGCTTCATTGTAAGCGGCATACATGTATGTGATGAGATCAATTGTAAGTGAACCTGTATTGTAATCGAGTCTCCAATACGACCGATTACAATGTAATCGAAGGCTTGTAATCGGCAGTAATGTAATCGATTTGTACAGGTGATTGACCCTTGTTGTAATCTATTATTGAGTAAGCGATTTCCACCATTGTAATCGAACTCGGATTATGTTCGAATGTTACTTGCAATCGAGGCTAGGGTAGTTAAACACATTGAAATCGACTAGTAGAGCTCAGCGATTGTAATCGAGTTCCTAAGGTGATCGATTTGTCCTTGGAATTGAATTCCATTGTAATCTAATCAATTGTGTGCAACCCTAATGTACTCGACTACCTGCACAATTCGAGTCCACCTGTTGCAGTGGACCCGCTTATGTGTATTCGTTGAAGGACTCGGTGATCGTGTTACATTGTAAATGGGTCTGGGCCCTCGTATGCGACCCATAGGGGCTGGTCTGCACAAAATGGGTCACGGGTTTGACCACCTTGACAACATTATCTTACTCTTTTACAACCCTTATACTTTATTAAGGTGCGGTAACAACTCGTGTTCCTTCTCTTAACCTTTTACGGCTTAAACTCGGCCCGAAGGATCATAAATTTTGAATCTTTGAGCTAAATATGCTCAAAACTAGATCTAAGGTTTTCTTAAGCGAGCCATACATGTTTATAAGTTTGTTGAGTTCCATTTTAACATCAAGTTTTAAACTTTACGTTTCGTTTATATCCAATATACTCTCGTTTTAAGTTTCAAGGCCAAACATTAATGAAAACAAAATTTTAAGGATCAAGATCATACCTTTTCGTGTTCGTTTGGTCTCGGCTGGCTTGTTTATGAACCTTAAACCTTGGATCTATCTTGTATAAAGAAGATCTATTAATAATCACGTACGATCTCGCTTCTCCTTCCTTTCTTTCTTTAGGTCGTTTATAGTAAGGTGTATGTGTGTGTTCTTTAGTGTGTGTAGAGATTATGGAAAGTGGAACGAGAGTTAGGGTTTTAGAATGGTTTAAGGGGGTATTTATACCCCTTAAAGCCCATGGACCTAAAGCCCATTACCCTTTTACCCACCTTAATTAATCTAAGCCCATGATTCTTTCTTTATTTGATAATAGTTAATTATTAACGCACGATAACTGAACGCGACTTTCTTTATTTAATATTAAAAATAATTAGGATGTTACAAGTCTTCTTTCCTTAAAAGGTTTTGTCCCCGAAACCTAACTATTACTTAAACAGATTAGGGTAAAACTTGCGCATCTCATCCTCAGCTTCCTAAGTGTCATCTGATCCTTTTTGATGCTTCCATATGACTGTCACCAAGGGTATAATCTTGTGACGAAGCTGTTTTTCCTTGAGATCAACAATCTCTATCAGTTGCTCAATATAGTTCAACTGTTCATCAACCTCGATGTCCATCAATGGCACTTGAGACATGTAATCAGCTGGACATTTCCTCAGATGAGAAACATGGAAGGTTGAATGAATTCCTTCTAACTTATCGGGTAAACCCATCTTATAAGCTACTTCAACCACACGATCTAAGATCTTAAACGGTCCAATGTACCTTGGACTCAACTTTCCTCTTTTCCTAAAATGGATAATCCCTTTCCAAGGAGAGACCTTGAGCATCACATTGTCACCAACGTTAAACTCAATCGATCGTCGCCGCTTATCAGCATACGACTTTTTCCTATCTTGGGCAGCTTTCATTCTAGCCTTAATTTGATCTAACTTTGAAGATGTCTCTTTAACAACCTCTAGGCTTCCCATTTCTTTCTGACCAATCTCACCCCAACACACTGGGGTTCTACATCGTCTGCCATAAGGCATCTCAAACGGTGGCATACCAATACTTAAATGGTAACTGTTGTTGTAGGAGAACTCTTCTAGATGGAGATGATCATCCCAACTTCCACCAAAGTCTAAAACACAAGCACGTAGCATATTCTCAAGGGTTTGGATCGTCCTTTCGGAATGTCTATCTGTTTGAGAATGATACGCCATACTGATGTTTAACCTCGTTCCCATAGCTTTATGGATTTTTTTCCAAAACCTCGAAGTAAACCGAGTATCTCTATCTAACACGATCGATAACGGTACTCCGTGTTTAGCCACACTATCTATAATGAACAAGCTTGCCAATGTTTCTAACGAGATAGCCTCTCGTATAGGCAAAAAGTGAGCACTCTTGGTCAAACGGTCCACAATCACCCATTTGGTATCATGTTTTTTAGCTGTATGAGGTATCTTAGTTATGAAATCCATAGTGATGTGTTCCCATTTTCACTCAAGTATCTCAAGCGGTTGCATTTTCCCATAAGGTTTCTGATGTTTGGCTTTGACTTGTAAACAAGTTAAGCACTTACTAACGTAATCCACTACATCGTTTTTCATCCCTGGCCACCAGTAGTCTCTTTTCAAGTATTGATACATTTTTGTAGCTCCTGGATGAATTGAGTATCTTGACTTATGAGCTTCATCTAAGATTCGACCTCTAAGATCTCCATGTCGTGGAATCCACATACGGTCAAACATAGTCTTAACACCATGAGTGTTTTCCGTCAACTCGTCTTGTTGGCCGTATATTCTTTCTTTCTTCACTAACCCTTCATCTACTAACGCCTCAGACTGCACTTTGATGATTTCTTCAAAAAGACTAGAATTCATAATCAGCTGGTATGACTTTACTGTTGCAATGACTTCCTCATTCTTACGACTTAACGCGTCGGCGACCACATTAGCTTTACCAGGATAGTATTTAATGTCGCAGTCATAACCTTTAATCAACTCCAACCATCTTCTCTGTCTCATGTTTAATTTCTTATGTTCGAAGAAGTACTTTAAACTCTTATGATCTGTGTATATGGTACACTTGGTACCATACAGATAATGTCTCCATATATTAAGAGCATGCACTACAGCTGCTAGCTCTAAGTCATGCATCGGATAAGTACTCTCATGGACTTTCAACTGTCTAGACGTGAAAGCTATTACTTTACCTCGTTGCATCAACACGCAACCTAACCCACGATACGAAGCATCAGTACAAACAACCAAATCCTCGTCACCATCGGATAAAGCAAGGATTAGAGCTTGCGTGAGTCTCTTTTATAATTCCTCAAACGCTTCTTCTTGGAAATTTCCCCAACTGAATACTACCGACTTACGGGTCATACCGGTCAACGGTACGGCTATCTTGGAGAAACCTTCGATGAATCTCCTATAGTAGCCAGCTAACCCTAAGAAGCTTCGTATATCAGTCGGATTCTGTGGAGTCTTCCAGTTCGTTACCGCTTCAATCTTAGCGGGGTCCACGGTAATCCCTTCAGGATTAATCACGTGACCTAGAAATTGCACCTCTGGTAACCAGAATGCGCATTTCGAAAACTTAGCATACAACTTTTCTTCCTTCAGAGTCTCCAATACCTTTCTCAAATGCTCAGCATGATCAGTCTCGTTCTTTGAATAAATCGATACATCATCAATAAAGACGAATACCGATTTATCCAACATCGGCCGGGACACCCTATTCATCATATCCATAAATGTTGCGGGAGCATTTGTTAGACCAAATGACATCACGAGGAAGTCGTAGTGTCCATATCGCGTACGATAGGGATGTCTGCCTCTTTCACATTTAGCTGATGATAGCCTGATCTGAGATCTATTCGTGAGAACCAACTTGAACCTTGAAGTTGGTCAAACATATCATCAATCCTTGGCAAAGGATATCTATTCTTTACCGTAAGCTTATTCAACTCATGATAGTCTATGCACATTCTCATGCTTCCATCCTTCTCCTACACGAATAACACTGGTGTGCCCCATGGGGAAACACTTGGCCTAATAAAACCCTTGTCAAAGAGTTCCTGCAGTTGGGACATCAATTCTTTCATTTCGGACGGCACTAGACAGTAAGGCGCTTTCGCGACGGGTTGGGCTTCTAGTACTAGGTCTATCTGGAATTCAATCTCTCGCTCTGGTGGCAACCCCAGAAGATCCTCAGGGAATACTTCTGGGTAGTCGTGCCCGATAGGAACATATTTTAATTCTTTCTTCTCGGCCATAGCGTTGACAACATACGCCAGGTAGGCACCGCACCCTCGCTTTAACAGGCCATCGGCTTTTATCATCGAAATGACATTAAGCCCAAACTTTCCTTATCACCATAAACCGTCACCGCGCTACCATCCAAAGACTTTAACCTTATCATTCTACTCTTACACACTATCTGAGCCTCAAACTCATACAACCAATCCATTCCCAAAATCACATCGAACCCTCCCAAGGTCATAACATACAAAGTAACAGGGAACTCATGTCCCTCTAACTCTATCTTACATTCCTTAACCATTTTCATTATTTTAACCAAAGTTTCACTAGCGGTTTCTACTATAAAAGTTTCAGACACTCGGCAACATTTCATTTTAATTTACTAAAGGGCGTGGCTACGAAACTTTTGTTCGCACCCGAATCAAACAATACAGAAGAGGAAATACCGTTTACTAGAAACGTACATGTGACAACATCTGGAATTTGCTTGGCTTGTTCTTGAGTCAGCGTGTAGGCTCTGGTCTTTGGCCTTGTTGGTTCAGCATCTTTCTTTCCACTTCCTCCAGCTTCGCCCTCAGTGCATTCCCTAGCAAAGTGACCTGTCTTACCGCACTTGTAACATGCGGGCTTAGCACTGCACTCATGAGCATAATGACCGGCCTTTCCACACTTATAGAAAGTATTTGATCCAACTCTGCATTCCCAAGCATGATCTTTCCACATTTATAACAAGTGTCAGAACCCTTACTCCACCTGCACTCACCACCATGTGCCTTGCCACAAGTTTTGCACGACCTTTTCTCCCACACCTTCTATTCTTATTTTTCGAGTTCCATAACTGAGTACCGGGTCGTTTAACAGGAGCGACCCATTTCTTATCTTTCTTCTTTTCCCCCACCACAAGATCATCTGCAGCCAAGTCCTCATAAACCATATCTGCGAGTTCGACAGCAGAGTCAAAAGTACCAGGTTTATTCGCCCTAACTAGTATGCGAACTTTTTGTGGCAATCCTCTCACATAGCACTTAATTCTCTTAGCTTCAGTGTTGACCATATCGGGTAGAAACCTATACATTCGGTTGAACTCAGTGGTGTACTCACGATGTGTCATCGTCCTAGCTTTCAAGTTTAGGAACTTCATCTCCGCCCTCTCAACCTTGGCGTCAACACAGAATTTCTTCATAATCAGTTCTTTCAGATTCTCCCACCTCATAGCCTTGATTTCCTCTTGACTCTTCCTCTGATCTATCGATTCCCACCAATACATTTCCTCATCACCAAACGATTGGGTAGCATAACCGACAGCTTGATCGGGACGACACTTGCTAACGTAGATAACCTTGTCCATATTGGTTATCCATTGGAGAGTAGCTATTGCGTCTCCTAAACCAGTCAACTTCGGTGGGTTACATCCCTTGAAGGACTTATAGTTGCACCCACCTCGGCCCCTTTTCCTGTCATCGACTTTCACAGACTTAACTCCACTCGATGCCTCCCTCTCTCCTTCCTCATCTTTCCTACCATCACCACCTGCCCCTTCAGCAGTTCTTTCAAGGCTTCCAGCAGACCCTCCAGGAGTCATATTCTTCACAGCAGTAGCTACATCTTGAACAATAGTTGCTTGAATTGCGGAATCTAGTTGAACCCCTTCGTTGTTGCTCAGGTTTCATCTAGATGCGCTTGCTTCATCTCCAGTGTTCGAAGTTGTTTCGACCGAAGGTTATTGGACACGACGAGGCCTGCCACGACGTCCGGTGCGACCTCCAGCCCTCACAATTCCTCCAGCTCCCACATTTCCTCCCGTTCCACACATTGTATTCTAAAAAGGGAAAACACAAACGTCATTACTTAAGGAACTATTTAGTATAAGGATAGTAAGGCTAACAGGTAATAACAGTAGCCAGCTGTGATTAGCTTATCACGTTACTTTCCATGTCCTATACACTTCCTCTTATGAGTCTATTTGTGCTGATTCTAATCTCAAACAGTTAAACAATCAAACAATCAAGAAATCCTATCCATATCAATCAAGATAACATTAACATTTATCATTTAACCATAGACTTTACCTTTAATGAGCTTGCTTGAATGACACATGGCATTCTTGAACTGGCATCTTCTTACTTAAATCTCATTCTTTGTTCGAGTCTAAGCATGTATGATGCTTAAATCTCTCGAACTTTGCTCTAATACCAACTTGTAAGGCCCCGTTACCGGTGCCTCACATTTGGGCGTTGGATTTACTCATTAACATAGTTCTAATCATCAAAGTTATTAAAAACGTTCGCGGAATATAAAATCTTTCATAAAACATTACATAACTTGTCTTAAACAAACATCTTTGTCTTTAAAAATAAACAAAATATTAAACATAAACTAATAATCGTCTCGAGTCTTCCGATGCCAGCCTCTTATTCAATGCCAAGTGTTCCCCTCAAGCGAGCTGTCTCATCCTACTCACCTGCGTGCATACTAAAAGTCAGCTACGCTGAGTGAGTTCTAGTTAAACACATAACGTACAATACATACATATTTACATACTTTCATTCATAATTCCACACTTTTATCTTATTCTTACTTACCTTCATTTCTTACGTTATAAAGAGCATTACTCCCTACTTTCCTCGAGTATTGTTAGGGCTAGGTCCCTCTTTCCTCGAGTATTATTAGGGCTCGTTCCCTCCTTCCTCGAGTATTATTAAAGCTCGGTCCCTCCTTCCTCGAGTATTATTAGGGCTCGGTCCCTCCTTCCTCGAGTATTATTAGGGCTCGGTCCCTCTTTCCTCGAATATTAGTGGGGTTCGATTCCCTCTTCGTTACCATACAATCATACATCATTTTCATTCATTCATATATCATAAATATCATATCATCATTTAACATAACATTACAACTTGACAATACGTGCAATATCCGAAGATCGTTCACGTACTGACAAGCAATCATTCATACTTTTCACATAATCACGTAAGGCATACATTTATCACTTAGGATAAATGTATTAACAAACACATCGAGTACGCACACAGCCCCAAAAAACATAACAAGGAAGTGGGGCTAGAAACTCGCCTGGATCCTGTTTCTTTCTTCGTTTATCATAATTCCCTTCTTTAATTGTACCTTGCTAACTTTATATAGGGTACACGTATTAACACTTGTCCTATTTGTGTTTCTGACACAACGACTAAGTCTGGTGTAACTGTTGGCCTCGTTTAGATTACATTTGCTTATTATTATATCTTACAAACCCTAATGTAAGGTTTTAATCATTTTATTATTATTTTCTTCGTATCATAATTAACATCCTAGGTTATTCTTTTGACGTGTAATAACGTGGGTATGTGTATACGTGCATTTATATACATATATCATACACATAGGTACTTATATATATACATATACAAGTATGATGTATTCGAGTCTTAATGTGATCGGGTTTTTATTATTGTTAATTACATTATAAGTGAGCCAAGGCATTGTAAACGAGTTTGTCTATCTATTTTGTGATCGAGTTTATATATATTCTAGGTGTATGAGTGACGGTGTGATCGAACCCGTACATACTTGTTTCACACATTGTAACCGGGTGTTAATTAAAAATTGAACAACTCGTATGGGCAGCTCCATTACAATCGGGCTTAACGTAAGCAAATATTAATGTAACCGAGTAGGATTGTTTGCGAGTTATATATGCGTAGACATTGTAATCGATCTCAGGTAATAGGATACCGATGTACGCGAGTTCAGTTATGGGCAGCTCACCTAACATCCACTAAGGGTCCAATAAGCGAGTCTTTTGATCTTGTAGTCTAATGTGAGCGACTTCTAATGTAACCGATCAGTTGTAATCGAACTTCAATGTAACAGACTTAGTGAGTGCATGCGATTATCACATGTAATCGATGCCCACCTGTAATCGAGTCTTGAGGGATCGATTAGCTTCATTTTAAGCGGCTTACATGTATGTGATGAGATCAATTGTAAGTGAACCTGTATTGTAATCGAGTCTCCAATACGACCGATTACAATGTAATCGAAGGCTTGTAATCGGCTGTAATGTAATCGATTTGTGCAGGTGATTGACCCATGTTGTAATCGATTATTGAGTAAGCGATTTCCACCATTGTAATCGAACTCGGATTGTGTTCGAATGTTATTTGTAATCGAGGCTAGGTTAGTTGAACACATTGTAATCGACTGGTAAAGCTCAGCGATTGTAATCGAGTTCCTAAGGTGATCGATTTGACCTTGGAATCGAATTCCATTGTAATCTAATCAATTGTGTACAACCCTAATGTAATCAACTACCTGCACAATTCGAGTCCACCTGTTGCAATTAAACCGCTTATGTGTATTCGTTGAAGGACCCGGTGATCTGGTTACATTGTAAACGGGTCTGGGCCCTCGTATGCGACCCATAGGGGCTGGTCTGCACAAAATGGGTCACGGGTTTGACCCCCTTGACAGCATTATCTTACTTGTTTACTACCCCTATACTTTATTAAGGCACGGTAGCAACTCGTGTTCCTTCCCTTAACCATTAAGGCTTAAACTCGGCCCAAAGGATCATAAAGTTTGAACCTTTGAGCTAAATATGCTCAAAACTAGATCTAAGGTTTTCTTAAGCGAGCTGTACATGTTTATAAGTTCGTTGAGTTCCATTTTAACATCAAGTTTTCAACTTTATGTTTCGTTTATATCCGATTTACTCTCGTTTTAAGTTTCAAGGCCAAACATTAATGAAAACGAAATCTTTAAGGATCAAGATCATACCTTTTCGTGTTCGTTTGGTCTCGGCTGGCTTGTTTATGAACCTTAAACCCTGGATCTATCTTGTATAATGAAGATCTATTAATAATCACTTACGATCTCGCTTCTCCTTCCTTTCTTTCTTTAGGCCGTTTATAGTAATGTGTATGTGTGTGTTCTAAGTGTGTGTAGAGATTATGGAAGGTGGAATTAGAATGATTTAAGGGGGTATTTATATCCCTTAAATCCCATGGACCTAAAGCCCATTACCCTTTTACCCACCTTAATTAATCTAAGTCCATGATCCTTTCTTTATTTGATATTACTTAATTATTAACGCACGATAACTTAACGCGACTTCCTTTATTTAATATTAAAAATAATTAGGATGTTATATTATCAATAAGCAAAGGAATGAGTGCGATAAGAAGATATCAAACAAGTGTCATGCTCGTCGAGATGAATCAACGGAAAAATCCTAAGTAAAAATAATAATAATAATAATAATAATAATAATAATAATAATAATAATCGGAGAATACTACGAATTAATAAAAGGATAATATATAATAATAATGATTTGAGATCGATCGTTATTGAGAGTTTAACATAATTTGTTTAAAGATTATTTTATAACGTTTATTAAAATTATATAAGTATTAATATATAAACACTTTTAAATAAAGTTTTAATAAATAGTATATATAAATATTTATATATAAAAATACATTTGTTTATAAAATAATTGACCTATAATTATTTTAAAATAATAATGTATGTTTTTATTTTTTAATTATGTATTTATTAAACCAAATCCTTCTAAATCTTTATTATTTAATCTTTAAAAATTTAATCCTTATATATATACACACACCTATCTATATATAAAAATAAATGGTTTTAACAAAGGTTCGGAAAAACAACTAGTTCATATGTCGGTTTTAATAAAATATAATTTAATTATTATATTTATAGTATTTATAATATAGTTAAATAATAAAATGTATTAATATAAGGACACCAATGGATTAATACCAAAAAATATATTAAAAACAAGCTGGGGAGGGGAGGTTCGAACTCGCGCCCCTAGCGGTCTAAAGCGTTAACAAACTTGCACCAGCCACTGGGCTGGTGACTAACTCAAGAAATGTATAGAACTGAAAATTTAAATACTAATAGTTCAAGCAAATCAAATCAAATATGAGCCCTAGTAATTGAATCGGCCAAATTGTTTGACTTTTGGCCGATTGAACATGGGGTTATTGTAAAGGGTTAAACGACAATCAAATCCATATAACATAATACCTTTAACGATGTTTAAATGTTGGTCAAAATGACAGATATGCAGACGACACAAACCAATCAAGGAATAGATACACAGAGGTTACGACAATGTAATTAAGCTTGGGGGTAGTGTTTGCGCTGAATATATGGTTATGCAGACGGGAGTATTTGTATCAAAACGATATCTAATGTATAATACCCAAATGAGTTAAGGACAATTAGTTTATAAAATCCAATACGTATCAGTTGATTGTTATTTCCTAATTACAGACTTCGGTGAGCTCATTATGGCATGTGGTATAATATAGACGATCTAATTTCCAAATTTATGACGACAATTGTGGGTCAAGCTAGCTAAACGGGTTGCGGGTTTGCGAAATGAATGAGATATACGGGTACGGGTATACGGGTTAACAGTTTAAGAGGGTTTAATGGATTATAATATTCATATTTTCCCGAAAGGCCCTTGTATTATGGATAGGGATACACAATGGGGTTAAATAATGGTTTAAGGTTGAAAATGTATTTAGTTCAAAGTTATTATGAATATTAATTAAAAATATTTAACAATAATAATAAAATAAAATAATAGCTAGATAATTGCGATATTTTATTGATAAAATTTCCCGAACTTAGAAACGAGTCGGTTGCGAATACAAATATATATATATATATTATGTAAATGATAATTATGGCCTACATACATATATATATATATATATATATATATATATATATATATATAATATTTATTCTTACAATATGCACCTTATAATTTGTTTGTTGTTTTTTTGTTTTCACCTTTATAATATTGATTTGTTAATTTACCATGCAAGTAGCATCTTCATGGCAGTGGCTTTCTTGAATGAGAAAAAAAATGCAAGGATGCATCTTAGCATGCAAGGATGCACGAAATTCAACATCGGTAGTTGAAACATGAATGAGAAAAAAAAAACCCTTTTCCTTCTCCTTTGCGTATCCACCGCTAAAACATGTATCAAAACCATAAACTCATTCAAACCTCATTTATGCAATGAAATCATGAGTGATCCGGTTACGTTCCAAGGCGTAAGCACCTACCCTACGACACCTCCGCCGCAGGTCATCGGTTTTACGCAGGCGGCTCTACCTCCCGGCCAGTTCGGCGGTCCCTCAGTCGTCGTTGCATGTATCATATCAATGTTAATATGGAGGTTATGATGTTAATTTGGATGATTACTTGATTAGAGTGTGAAATTGGAAGTAGTGGATTGCTGGATTTTTATATTGCCTCAGCTAGGGTTTATTATGTAGTTATGTGATTATTAATAATTAGGGCAAAATGTTGGATTCTTCATATATGTGGTATGCTATTATGAGATCTATGGAGTTTGAATTATGCATCTTCCCTTTTCTTGATCTAAATCATTGATGTTCTTTGAATTGGGGGTGAACATTCTTAAGCAGCCATTGACTATGGTTTAAAATTCGAGTTTTATTATAGTAACCACATAGTAGTTATAATGATCATTGAGAACAAAAATTAGTTTCTTTTTTCCATTTTTATTTTGATTCAATGTTGTTTGTAATTGTAACTAATCACTGAGTCGCCCTGCAACAGCACGACCTGAACTCGGTTACTGAATCCGACACGAAGCCATTCAAAACTTATGTAAACAAAATCTTACTTACCTGAACACGGCTACCAAGCCTGATCTAAACCACCTAGAAGCCCTAATAAACATCGTCCAAACCCGATTAAACAAAATAATACAAACAAAACCCGAACCACCAAAATATTTTAATGAGGGCAGCTTTGAGAGAAAATCCATATAATACAACCACATATATGCATAGGAACATACTTTATTAAGAACAAATATTCACTTTCCCATTGTTACAATCACATTATATGTTTACCATATAAACCCAATACAGAGAGTAACAAAGCCTTTAAAATACCTCCATTCAACCAACTATACCTATCCTATTACGTTCAAATTTAAAAGAGGACATTTTGTCTATTTTCTCTCTAACACCTGATCTGCAGGCTGATGCTAACATTTCTGACCTGAAACAAGCCGATTCATAAAAGTAACGCACTAGAACTTAAAATCATTATGAGTTTGTATCACAACATGTATAGAAATTATACTTAGTTACTTACACCTTTGAGCTTTACTTTTTTTAATAGGGCTACGATGATAGTGATTTGTGACATGGTTTGTACAGAGGCTTTGCGTGTAATTGGAGTGCAATATGTCGGGATGGATGTAAATGTGTGCGACAAAGATTCAACTTTTTTGCTTCCTTTGTTGGCAATTTCTCCACCTTTAACGCCTTTGTCAACTGTTTTACCGATATCAGAAAAGTTTAGAGATGTTAGGGCTACGACTTCGACTTTCACACCAAATTTATGCCTTCTATGAAATGTATTTGGGATTCGCATTGGACTGCCTTATGGTTTCAGGGATGGTTTTGATTTCCCCTATTTAGTTTTTTAGATAGATTTAGCCGAATCCAACAGAATTATGAAAGAACTTTTAATCGTTGGGTTTTAATTTTAGGTTAAAATATGTGAAGGCAAGGATAATGCAAGAAAATGACGAAATGCCACCCTTGGAAGACAAACCACTTAGCCAACACATCAACCACAAATCTTTTTTTAATTATACATGTAACCATAATCTTTTGTAATTATAGTAGAATTCCTCAATTCCATAATCTTTTGTAATTATAGTATAATTCCATCTATGTTGTTAACTAGGCTTGATCCGCCGTTACACCTAGTTTGTAATTTTTTTTTTTTTTTTGTAAAATACCATGTTACACTTTATATCTAAGCCCTTACATCATGTTCCAAAACAGGGCTGTTTTAACTCTTTTCTAAAATAAAATGCACACAAACGAAAAACAACTAATATTATAATTTATAAGACGTCCAACTAACGTTATTTATACCAAACCATTTAACTTCTTGTATGATTAGAGGTGTTTGTACTTTGTAGTTTGGCTCCAGAGTATTAGCTGGGCTGAAGGCTGAATGGGCTGGAATAAAAAGATTTGGGCTGCTGGGTTTCCTCCATGAAGTTAAGGCTGGATATGGGCTTCTGAAAGTAGTGGTTAACTATTGTTTGTCGAATGGCAGCCTAAGTTAGAGGTGCACAAAAACCCGTACCCAAAAAAAATGCCCGGAATCGGTTTTTTTATACCCGGGCATTCTATACCCGAAACCGGAACCGACCCTACCCGTAGGGTATGGATATAGTATGGATTTTGAGGTTAATACCCGTACCTGGAACCGTACCCGATTTATACCTGTAAATACCCGGACCCGGTCATACCCTATACCCGATACCAATTTTCTAAAAACCGAAATAATACATAATTTTTTATAATATATTTTTATGTTTACTTCACAATTTTTATGTTTAAGTTTTGTAAAATACATATTACTAAGTAAATAATTTATAATTAAGTGGATTTATGGTTTTTATAATATAGTTTAATTATTTTTATAAATTACAAAGTAAATTTAAATTTAAACAATTAAAAAATGTATAAAAAAATTGCAAATTCAAAACCGGGTATTAATACCCGGTCGTACCCTGTTCTAATACCCGAACCCGATCATACCCTACCCTGGTACATAGGGTTGAGTTTTTCTCCTTAATACCTTACACGAACCCTACCCGATTTCTCTTAATACCTGATTTTCCAATACCCGAAACCGGTTCTATACCCAAACCCAGATATTAGAAAAAACCCGATTTATGTACCTCTAGCCCCTACGTAACCATGTTATGTATCTAAATGTAACTTGCTTTGTGATTTCCTAAGTACCTAACAATACTTTGTGACTTACTACCTTATGTATGCAAAGGGTGTTGCTAAGCATACACCCCTTACTTCATTATTACTAAATAACCCCCCCCCCCCCCGAGTTTATTACATAAATTATAATTAGTTCTTGACATTATTTATATACATATTAGTCCCTACAACATTACTTTCATTTGATAACCTCCACTACATATATCAAATTAAAAACTATCAAGTATTACTATTAATTTATTTTTTTAATATTAATATTTTTAATATTAAAATTATAAAAAATTTATAATATCATTTTTTACTTTTAATAGTATATATATTAATAATATCCTTATTTTACCACTTTATCTTATACAAAATAAACCAAAAACCCCAAACCCTAAACTCGAAACCCTAAAACCAAAACCCTAAACCCTAAACGCTAAACCCGAAACCCGAAACCCGAAACCGAACCCTAAACCCTAAACCGTAAATCCGAAACCAAAAACCCTAAACTCGAAATCATAAAAAGAAAACGCAACTTATAAAAAAAATAATATTAAATCCTTACTTTTGTGCTAATTTGGTAATTATATAATTTCAATGATTAATATGAAAGTTGGTTTTTCCATGGGGGTATGACAAGCAACCAGAGGGGGTACATTTAGCCTAACCCGTATGCAAACATTAGCTTTCTCTCTGCAGATTTATAACAGATTCTTACGCGGTGCGAGGCGCGGGTTGTGAATGACTGAATACTCATTTTTGTTAATTTCAATAATATATTACGCCTGGATGACATTTTTGTCTCAGTTTTGACAGTTATTTCTTTTTAATACACTCCTTGATTTTCTCCCTTTATCATCTATACTTGTTTTCCAATCTTTATCTTTAAATATGGCGGTGGCCGGTGGGTGTAAGTCTTGGTATAGGCCGCTACGGTTTCGGGTATTGGAAATATGTGGCTGATTAAATAAATAATCAGGAGAGATAATAGGTATTTTTGATAATTACACAAGTTTAAATGTAAGTTACACACGTGTAATAAGTCGAATCGGTGTGTAAAAAAATACTGTAATTTTTTTACGTTACTTACACTTACGTATTAAACATGTGTAAAAAAAATTCAAAAAAATTTTTTTTTTTTTGTTACGTTGAGTTATTTCGAGTTTTTAAAGTTCAAAGTGGTTCTCAAAAGAAATCAATCATATATATATATATATATTACACACATAATAATAAAATAATATTATTTTTAAACCTTTACTCGGCGACAAACGCATGTCCCCCTCCCCCCTTCCCCAACCACACAAATCGCCCCATTACACTTGTCTTGGATACCACTTCCATGCCATCATACTAAAAAATGAGGGGGGGGGGGTGGTGGTTAAGCATGATAAACTTTTATGTAGGTAAAAAGCTAAGAGTACAGCATACTTTAAAACTATGGTAATCTAATTTTGAACAAGCAAAAAATAATAAATAAATAAATAAATAAACATTGGCTTAACTAGAATAATATTAAAACTTGATTACTATTTTACGAACTCTTCTCGAAAAGAGTCACATCCCTTTCATCATATCATGTCATTTAATTTAGCTGAAAATTATACTTTTCAAAATTCATCTCTTATTTTAAAACCTCTCACTATCTCATCCTTTATTTTTACTTTTTTCTTACCCAAACATACTTATTTTGCTACAACGGTTTTTTATAATATATGGTTAGTGTAGAAAAATGGTGAATGAAATGTAGTGCATTTTAGAAGATATTTTTTTCTTTAAAAAAAAACTTATTTGTAGATAGGATTTGTGATGGTGGAGGAAATGATAATGCTTAAGCTGTGTGTAATGGGAGATGGTTGGGGGTGATGAGGGGCTAGAACACCCCCCCCCCCCCCGGCAATAATTGGGCGAAAAGGGGCGGGGGCAGGGTTTATTTGTCACCCGGTGGAGAAGAAAAATAATATTATAATATTAAAACGACCGTTTGACAACGGTCAAATTTAAAAAAAAAATAAACAATATATATATAAACGTACACCCTTCTTCTCCATTTTATATCCATTTTATACACAAATTATACCCAAATTCTTACAAATAATAAACAAAATGAATCCTAGAAACAACCCGAACCAACCGAACTACCAACTCCCTGGTTTCGGTCAAGCGTATGGTTCGCAATCGAGGCAACCGAACTACCAATTCCCTGGTTTCGGTTAAACTTATGGTTCGCAATCGAGGCAACCGAACCAACCGAACTTACAATGGAGCCAACCGAACTTACAATGGAGCCAACCGAGCCAACCGAACTTACAATGGAAACAACCGAACCAACTGAGCTATCCGTATCAATTTTCCGACCCGAACCTAAACATGTACGCCAACTATCTCAGCCCGCAAAACACAATGCCGACGTTCGGGTCTACAACACCGGAGTCAGAGCAGGTGACGGTGCCGGAGACGCAAACGCCACGGGCCTCCGGTTCAAGCAAAAAGGCGACCCGTAAACACAAAAAGAAACAAACGGGGGAGCCGATGACACAACGTGATCCGTACAAGCATTGGAGCGAGGAGGAGGTGGCCCTCGCAAGGGCTTGGATCGTTATTTCGGAGGATCCCGACGTCGGTAAGTTTTTTAATATTAAGTATTTATTAAAATGTATTTAGTGTTAATTAAAATGTATACTAATTTTGACAAATAATTTTAATTTGTAGCTAACTTTCAAGCCACCGGGGTGTTTTGGAAGAAAGTATTTGAAGCTTAGCTCGCGATAACCGGTAAACCCGAATACTATCGGGGAAAAGAAGCGGTTCAAGCCCACTGGAAGGGGCTTAACGTCGATTGTCAAAAATTTGCGGAATAATTAACCGGTTGCAGGGGTCCGGCTGGCGTAGCGGGCATAACGACGTCGACATTAAAAGTCAAGCCTTGAGCGACTTTCGAGCTCAGGGTCACACTGTTGAGCGGCCCGGGAAACCGTTCAAGTATTTGAGTTGTTGGGAAAAGCTACGTGGTTGCTCGAAATGGAAGGGGGTACCAACCGTTCCGGCCGCCTAACGAGCCGGCTCATCCCGGACTTCAGAAAGGTCGAAGACATCGTCGTCGACAAATCCGAACACACCAAACACACCCTCCGATGCTAGTAGCTTCTTCCTGGACGACACGGTCAATTTAGCCGACGATGTTGGTATAGCCGACGACGAAGAGGTAGAGGAGTTGCCTCGACCACTGGGGAGATCGAGAAAAAATAAGGGGGAAGGTTCGTCGTCAACACGATTCAATATGGAGCCCGTTGAAATAAACGAGTTGGTCGGTCGATTGGAAACAAATGTCACCGTAATAGGAGCCGACCTTAGAGCATCCAACAAACAACAAGAAAAGCTGAACCAGACGTTGGAATTAAAACAAACGAAAGACGACTACGAATCCCTCAAAGCGGAGGGGTTTCACGAGGAAGCCGCATTATTGTTTCAACGACGACGTGAAAAAATGCACGAATATTACGGATATTAGTTTCTTTTTTTTAGTTATATTTTTTTTAATTTTTTTTCTTTAGTAATGTTTTTTAATATTTTTAGTTATGTATTTTTTTTAGCTATGTTTTTTTTGTATTTCTTTTAATTTTACTGTATTTTTATTTAATTATTTAAATAAATTGGTTTTTATTTAATTAGTTTAATTATAAAAAGAAAATAATAAAAAAAGACACTGTGGGCCCAACTTGTAGCCTCTACACCATTACACCCCAAAAACAAATTTCCACTCCATGCTGACTGTGCGGCACGTGTCATAATTCACCCCCAATTATAGCCTCTCCACTACATATAGCCTTAGAGAGATTGAGAGAGTTTGTTTAATTTTAATTTTTTAAATTTTTTTAAAGAGAGAAAATATATATACGTATGTATGGTCATCTCTCTCTCCCTATCTCTGTATATGTAATTTTATATTATCTTTAGTACTCTTGTTATCCCATAGTGAAATATACATAATCCTAAAGGGGATTCAAATCCAACAATTATACGATTGAAGGATGGAGAATCAAATAATATGAAAGGGCTTCCATGTATCTAAATGGCATAAAGTGGCCTTGCTCTTTTAAGGTGAATTTCAAACAAAAAAGTATGATAGCAGCTTTATGATCAAAGATTCAGGTTCTTCTAAGTGTTCACTGGATAGGATTTAACTTGGATTACAAAGTTTTAATAACATAAATCTTTGGCTTCAACATCACTCAGTTTGTTTATTCTTGTGAGAAGATAAAGAAGAATGATGCTAAACTTACGATTTAAATGTTACTAAAAACAAAATCTTATATTAGATACTAGCTTTAGAGCCCGTATAACACACGAGTGATCTAAATAATAAATACAAATAAAACAATACATAATATATATGGAAAAATGTATACATAAATTGATTTTTTTTATCACAAAATGATTTTTTCAAAATAAAAATAATTTAATAAAATAATAAAAATAATAATGCACGTGTAAAAACATACTCGAGAATGCTCTATCTATTAGAAATTTCATTCATAGTATCATATATGTATAATTAAAAGACTTTTGGTTATGATCAAATTTCGAAGAATACTTCTTATACAATAATATCTTTGAGTTACATCATTAAAAATATTTTGATAAGTTTGAATGGGTTTCTCGACTTTGCCATAATAACAACATAAAAAATAACAAGTTAAACCGTTCAGTTTTGTGAATGTTTTGCTTCACTTAATCGTAATATTGTATGACATGCTTCACATACAACATTACTATTTAAGGAAAAGTGTTGACACAAATGTTTCAAATTTAATAAAAGTTAGAAGTATTGATAGGCTTGGAGGTAGCATATCGGAAGCTTTCGTCATTTTTTCTTATAGTTTAAAAGTCATGGGAAAAATACTCAATTTGTCAAATCCCGAATCTTTTGATTATTTCAAAAAATGTCTTTGAAAATAATTTCGAAACCAAATCAGATTTAAAATTCTAACTTTCATTTGTTTTACATTTTCAAGTCAAAACTTTGAACCCGTAACAAGTCTGACGATAAGTCTATTTGTATTCTCAAACTTTTTTACCCTTTTTTACCCGTAACGAATTTTGAGCAAAATGTAATTAGTTTGTACTAAACAACGTACTTACCAACTTTTGATCCGTAACACTCAAATTTAAGTTCCACAAAAAAACCCGAAATAATCCTTATAAAAAACAAAGAAACTTAATATGGTAAATTTTATTATATTTGAAAGTGATTGGTATATATTATTATTACAATTCAACACACACACACACACACACACACACACATATGGTAAAGATCCTAAGAGAACCCTTTGCAAATTGAGAACTTTGAGAACCATTTTGGACCACTAAAAACACATTTAAAAAATATTTAAAAAAATCATAAAACAAAAAATAATAAAAGTTTTTAAAAAGTAAAAAAAACCAAAATTCTTATATTTCATTCCGGTTCATTACAAAAAAAAACAAAAAAAAACCGTAGTATTATACTACGTATAATTTTATATAATCTTTAGTTACATAATATATACATATGTACAGTATCATTTATCTTAAATTATACACATGTGTACAAAAAAAAACAAGTAACTGTACATATATGTATATAGAAAAGGGTTCAAATAAAAAAAAGTTGTTTCCTAGGAATGGTAAGAACCAATAGAATTTTGAGATTTGGCATTAAAACCTATAATGAAATAATAATTCTAGGAAACTATGTCGGTTATATGGTGAAAGAGTAATTCTATGAAACTATGACGGTTTTTGGTAATTTTAAATCTCAACCATTGATTGATATGATCCAATGGCTATGATTTATTATTAGTCTTCTTACGTAACTATTTATTTTTAGGATAACTCTCCCCTATGTATATATTATACATATGTGTATATAACTTAGTTAAACCGAGTTTTTTTTATGAAACCGGGATGATAAAATAAAAATTTTTGGTTTTTTACTTTTTTGATTTTTGTGTTTTTTTTATTTTAAGATTATTTTTTATTTATGGGTTTCTTGTGATCCAAAATGGTTCTCATAGTTCTAAATTTCAAAAAAGTTCTCTCATAATCCTGATCCTATATATATATATATATATATATATATATATATATATATTACTAAATTAATAAAAAAATAAATAAACAGATTTAAATCATATATTTATAATTTAATGATTATAAAATTTCTTCGAAGAAAGAGTTGTACAACAAACTCGCTAGACAAGTTATGGTTTTTAGGAAACATTGGAAATGATCCAAGGCTATGTAATGTCTTAACGATTATGGGATGAGTATATATGATGTACATTATAAACATAACGAAGACATATTAACCTTGTACGCTTTTATACTATGAATGGTTTTGTAGGATACGAGAATGTAAACATCGAAAAGCCATGTGACCCTAATATATGTTTACATTATATAACTGGTCTTACGAGACATGTGGAATGATGATGACTTTGGTCGGGGTTGTATAGTCTTACACGACATATGGACTAAATATGTGAAGATGGGAAAGACTTGCAATCCTAATACATGGTCATTATGCTTGGGTAAATATGTGGACAACCTATGAACCTTGTATGTGCTTCCCTTACCTAGTTATGTTTAATATGTAGTAAGATGATGTGATGAATGCGTATACTATACAATGATGATTAGTTTTATGTTTTGAGTATGGTTTATGTTATAGCGTGCTATGATATGTTAAGATGTATATGAGTACCTTTTAAGCTAGAATTCATCTAACATAGCTGACTTTTAGTATGCAACCAAATTGATTGCTGGTATGTTTTGTTAGCGAGGAGTTCATCGGCGGGCTATCCAAGCTACAGATTGACATTGTAACGATTCCGGCAAATTCAGGTATACCCTAGCCGGAATATACTATTTACGTGTTATTCAATACTGAATATATGAATTATAATGTGTTTATACGAGTATATAAGATTCACAGTGCGAATTATACTCGAATATACAGCTAGTCGTATCGAAATTACGATTAATCGATGAACGATTATTGAAACCCGAACGAATCGGGGATTACATTATAGACGAAGTATATAATGTTTAGTGATGTGTACGAAGTATTAAAGCTTCGGGATAAGTGAATTATAGCACAGAAAAAGGATTTCGATTTATTAGTACGTCGGTACGATAAACGAAACCTTTAACATCAAACCAAGCAAGAGACGATCGATCAAGCCGAAAAAGATGCACAATTACCGACAATATGATGTGTTACGTCAATAATCGTCATGGTTTAAGTTTTTAAAGTTTTTAAATCGGTTTTACATAAATTTAAATTTTAAGCCGAAAAACGAACGTTTTGGCCTCGTTTTGAGCGGAATTAAACGTTTAACCGAAAAAACGAACTGAACCAGATTATCCACAACATTATCCAGATTGCGTAATCTGAATGTGTGGCCAAGAATGGAGGTGTGGGCCCCACCCCCACACCATATGGAGACCGATCGGATGAGGGTTTCCCCTCATCCCTTTCATTTTCTTTTTTCTTCAAACATTCAAGCACTCAAACCTCTTCCAATCTCCAATTCTCATCCAAATCTTTGAGTTTTAACAAGGTAAAACCATAAAGTAATGGTTAATTCATAGTTGTAATCCATAATCTTGAGTAATTTCAAGAAAATGAGGTTTCAAGTGAAAAATGGGTGAAAACCCGAGATGAAACCGATTCTTGCATGATCAAGTGATTTATACAAGTTATACAAGGGATCTTGGTCCAAGAAAGGAGTTAAAAGAGTCAAAAACGAATTTTTACGGTTAAAATCTTTGTTTTGATGTCTTAACCGAAACCATGAATGAAATGGCTTGATTGTGGGTATAACTTGCTTGGTGTGGTGTTATTGTGCTTGTAGGTGTTATATCTAGTTGCTAGCAAAGGCTAGAAAGCAAGATCTTTGCGATCTAAAGCTAGAAACACAAGGTAGTTCAGTTTTTCGTATGATTTGTGTGATTTGGACAGATTGTGGTAGACTTAGATTTGGGTCATGATATTTCACAGATATGATCTACACATGAAAATATGAGATCTGTGAAAGTTTGGTAATTTTTGGATAAAGGATGAATATTTGGTGAATTTAATGCTCGGTTTTGGCTAAAAATGGTGAAAAATAGCTAAACATCATGAAAAATTCTGGAAAAATTTAGATAAGCTTTTTATAACATATAAGAATCACACACAAAATTTCAGGTCCATTGGAGAAGTCTAAGTAGGCTTTTCGGTAAAACGAGTTCTAGGGTTTACTAGCTCGGTTTTGGTGAAAATGGCATGAAAAATGAGTTTTTGGTTCTGTAAATATTACTGGGAACTATATGGATGGCAGGAGTCATCCCAGAAAAATTTGGGATTTTTCTAAGGTCGTTTGGTATTTTCGACATATTTGGTGTTTAAATGACGTTTAAAAATAGATAAATAAATGTTAAATATAGAAATTAAATCTGGAAATATTTTATAAAATTCCTTACTGTCAAAAACTGAATTGTACAAAATTTCAAGATCCGAGACTAAACGGATATTTATTTGTGCTAAATGGAACTTAAAAACAAACTTTTAAAGCTTAAAACGTGTAAACCGGCAAAGTTCGCCTAAGCGAGCTGACTGGTGTATAAAAACCTTAAAAATGGACTATTTTCATGAAACTAAGTTAGTCAAGTAAAAATAAATCATCCGAAAATAATTCGGATGATTTGGGTAATTTTACCCGATTTAGTCGTTTCCGGTATATTAAAGACGGAAACGGGCCCCGCGGCCAAACGGGGTGTCTAAACCGAGCTCTAATTTCACCACTTTAATTAAAATATCAATAACAACTACTTTCGGGTCGTATGTGGCCAAACTCATTTTTGAAAACATAAAGACGAATAACCGTGCTAGGCACGCAAAACGAGAAAACAAACTAATGGTAGTTTTGACTAAAGAACTCTAAGTGATATCACAATCTAAGTCCTGAGAAGTGTATCGGGGTTAACATTGTCCCCGGATCGTGTACGGTACTGGGTTAACAGTGTCCCCGGACGTACCGGTTAACACGAATTTAAGTTATATTAATAGAAATTGTGTAATAACGACTTAGGGATCGTATTACAGATCCGGACAGGTAGCCGTGCCAGTATTACATCTCTGCTCACCAAAAAGGTGAGTTTCACGAGCCCCTTTTTATTGAACTGTTTTAAATATTTTCCCGGGGCGGAAAGCATGTTATTATCAAAGTGTTTGAGTACATGCCGATCGCATGGAAATGAATGTATTTATATAATGTTTATTGTACGGGAATCGTACGGTAATGTATTAAGATGGTAATTGTCTGAGTTGCTAATATTGTAAGGCCCGAAACAGTGTTCTGGGTTAACAGTGTCCCCAGAGGTTATTAAATGTATTTCTGGGTTAACAGTGTCCCCAGAGGCTATTAAATGTATTTATGGGATAACAGTGTCCCCAGAGGTTATTAAATGTATTTCTGGGTTAACAGTGTCCCCAGAGGTTATTAAATGTGTTTCTGGGTTAACAGTGTCCCCAGAGGTTATTAAATGTGTTTCTGGGTTAACAGAGTTTTCACTTATAGGCTCAGCATAATTACATCATTAATTTATGATTATTAAAATGATTTGTCGTGGTTTACTTAAATTAGTGAAACTCACCAACTATTCGTAGTTGACCCGTTTTCTTTACATGCTTTCTAGGTACACCCAAATTGGAATGAGTGATACGTGCTTGATGATGTGTGCTATTTTGTGGAAGCTTAAGGGTTTATATTTTGTTTTAAACATGTTAACGTACTATTGGTAAAACTTATGTGATAACGCCTAGTCGGTAATGAAACTTGGAAAATGTAATACGTTTAAATTATTGTAGTGGTGTTTTCTTTATAAGGAATGCTGTTGATATCAGATGTGTCTGTTGCATCCCGTGTACGTTTCCGCTGCGGTTACGGGGTGTTACAGAACTTGGTATCAGAGCCATTGGTTATAAAGAATTAGGATGTCTTTAAAAGATACCTAAAATATAACCAGTAGCTCAAGTGTTATAGGATCTGAATATCAACTAATAATTTATTGTGACGAGGTCTGGATGAACTTGGATGGACAAGTGAGTTATTATGGTCCGGAACATAATAACAGACTTGTCCGCACGAGGGAATTCAGGGGAAGTCACGGGGGACTTTAATAGGTAAAATTGGCAACATATGTGCAAATATATGATAATATTGTGTGTGGTCAAGTTGTATAAGTAAGTGTATATTAATTTGATTACGATTTACACTATGGAAAGAACTATATGTTTGTTAACTTGTGTGCAGGTTAGAATGTCAAGAACACCTAGTGCATCGATGGAGGAGGACCCGGAGGAAGCCAGCTCCGGGAACTCTGGGAGCCTCCCCGTATCATCCAGCTCTGAGCCTAGCGAGGCTAGTGTTAGGAGCTCTAGCCAGTCCTCCCCTGCCAGGATTGCTAGATCTCCTACCCCACCCGCACCACAGGCCGTCCCTATCCCTCCCGGATTCGGACCCCGCCTCACGGCGCGGATCAGTGTTCCTCAGGTCCCACCTACCTCGCCCCCACCCAGACCTGCTTCCCTCAGGGGCGAGTCCTCCCGCTCCCAGCCCGAGCCTGTGACTCCACCTGTGTGGGGTCTTCCTAGGCAGGAGAGGGACGCGGCGGCGTGGCTACGAGTGCTCACCGAACAGGTGAATGAGCACTCCCCCGCCTTGACGGTGGGGGTACAGAGGCGGATGTACCTAGGGGATTGCATACTGGACCACCAGTATGCGATTTCGCAGCTGAAGAGGGAGTGCTCATACTCCCAGTGGATGATCGGCCGGATGGAGACGCGGATCCGGGTTATGCTGGCTGTGATGGTGGTGTTGGTGGCGGTGTTGGTGGGAGTTGGTATACCACCGTGTTTAGTTGTGTTAGGATGGGAGTAGACAGGAACCGCTTTTTGATACTCTGTGTAAGCAGTTAGTGGTGATGCTAACATAGAGTGAATCTTGGGTAGTTATAATACAACCACTGGCCCTTAGGGGGGGTCTCTTTTGGGGTATATCGTTATAGATACTTTTGGGTATCATTCAAGCACTGACCCATTGTGGGTTATGTCGAGATGATGCCGACATAGGCCCTATGTAGGAAAACTTAACTTATGTAATGATGACAGGAAAAGTATGTGAAATGACAGGGATGTAATATGTACTAATGTTTGTTAATGAATGGAATGTTTGTTGTGTTTTATGATTGGAACTTGTATTAATTATATGTATTTTCTTGATGTTGTGTAGAATGGCACCAAAACGTTCAGCCCAATTGTCGGAAGTGGACGTGAGTCCTTTGATTGCTCAACAGTTAGAGGCGGCGATACCGGATATAGTATCGCGCATCGCCGCCAGTATTAACAATTCGGCCAATCCAACCCCTCCGAGCAATCAAACGACCACCAATAATGACGGGGAACAAAATGTTAATCCTCCACAGAATGATAACACGATTCCGAGTAATGACGCACCGCCTAGGGTGGTCGTTACAGACAGTAATTGCCCTATACCTACGGTAGAGACGAACTGTACTGAACCGATTCGTGCATCCAGGGGATGTTCGATCAAGGACTTTATGTTGTGCAAGCCCCTAGAGTTTAGCGGGTCTGAAGGACCAAATGGGTTGGTTAAGTGGATGGAGAAAATAGAATCCGTTGTGAATATCAGCAACTGCCCCGAGGATTGTGTTGTTAAGTATGTTACCTGCACATTCACGGACCATGCCTTGACATGGTGGAACACGATAGTGCAGACCCGGGGTCAGGCGGCGACAAACCGCATGACCTGGACAGAGCTCAAGGCTCTTGTACTGGAACACTTCTGCCCGAAAAACGAATTGCAAAAATTAGAAAATGAATTGTGGAACCTGGAGATGCAGGGGGCAGACCATTTGAGTTATACGAACCGGTTTAATGAGTTGTCGCGATTGGTACCATGGTTGGTCACCCCAGAGTCGAAGAGGGTTGAGCGTTATATTTGTGGGCTAACTCCAGTTGTAAGGAGTATAGTCAATTCTGGGGGACACCAGACGTATGAGGGTGCGGTGACGCAAGCTGGTATCGTCACGTATGATTTCGTAAGGAGCGGGTCACTGAAGGTGGCGGGAGAGTCCGCTGGGGGAAAGCGGGGTACACATGACCACAGGATCCAGGAAAAGCAGCAAGGTAAACGTGCTAGGCCCACTGCCCAGAACTACGCCATGACTAGTTCAGGCGGAAGGCAAGAACCGCAGAGGGGAACGTTTCCTAAGTGTGGGAAATGCGGTTACCACATGGTGGCATGTGCAAAGAGGTGGTGTGCCACCGGTGCGGCAGGATTGGGCACTACGCACCGAGTTGTAGGATAAACCTGAACAACTTGAACCGGCAACCGCAACCTATCCGTGCGCAGCCATTTAGGACCCAATCAGCCCGACAACAAAACCCACAAGGAAATCAAGTGATGATCACCAGTCGTGCTTGCTTTGAATGCGGTGGCACAGATCACTTCAAGAGAAACTGTCCGAAGCTGAACCAGGGAGGAAATGGGCGGCAAACCGCGGGTCAGGCATCGTCGTCCAATCCGGCGCGAGGCCGAGCATTCGTGATGGGGGCGAACGAAGCACGCCAGGACCCCAGCGTAGTGACAGGTACATTCCTCGTCTCTGATCATTACGCTTCTGTATTATTTGATACAGGCGCCGATAGAAGTTTTGTCTCCGTTAAATTCCTGTCGATAGCAAACCTTCCAATTGGTGAAACCATAGAGCCTTACACCGTAGAAGTCGCTAACGGTAAAACCATGATAGTTAATCAGATAGTTCGGAATTGCCCCTTTCTTCTGAACGAACAATCCTTTCTGATTGACTTGTTACCGGTAGAATTGGGTAGTTTTGACGTGATAGTGGGAATGGATTGGTTAGCACGTAACAAGGTAGAAATAAAATGTGAAAAGAAAATCGTCAAGATCCGGGTGTCGGATGACGAAGAGGTATTAGTGCAGGGTGAGAAGTCGGGCAATATGATACCGTTTATATCCCACCTCAAGGTGTTAAAATATATACGCCAGGGATGCGTGGCGTATCTAGTGAGCTTGACGGCCACGGATCCTGAGGAAAAACGGGTGGACGATATCCCAGTGGTACGTGAATTTCCACAAGTTTTCCCAGAGGAACTTCCTGGATTACCGCCAACCCGACAGGTCGAATTCAGAATCGACTTATTACCTCAAGCTGGCCCTGTTGCTTAGGCCCCCTACCGACTTGCACCATCAGAGATGCAAGAATTATCCAACCAATTGCAAGAATTGTTGGATAAAGGATTCATACGTCCTAGTTATTCCCCGTGGGGTGCACCGGTACTATTCGTGAAAAAGAAGGACGGAAGCCTTAGAATGTGCATTGATTACAGGGAGCTGAACAAGTTGACAATCAAAAATAGGTATCCTCTCCCCGGAATTAATGACCTGTTCGACCAACTGCAAGGTGCGAGCTATTTCTCAAAAATTGATCTTAGATCGGGATACCATCAGGTTAGAATTCAGGAGGAGGATATCCCAAAAACCGCATTCCGGACTCGCTACGGCCATTACGAGTTCTTAGTTATGCCTTTCGGGCTAACAAATGCGCCAGCAGTATTCATGGATCTCATGAATCGAGTCTGTAAACCCTACCTCGATAAATTCGTCATCGTGTTTATTGACGATATTTTGATATACTCGAAGAGTAAAGAAGATCACGAGCAACACTTGAGATTAATTTTAGAGCTTCTAAATCAGGAGAAGTTGTTTGCAAAATTCTCCAAGTGTAACTTCTGGTTACAAGAAGTGCAATTCCTTGGTCACGTTATAAACCATCAAGGAATACACGTTGATCCAAGTAAGGTTGAAGCAGTTAAGAATTGGCAAGCGCCTAAATCGCCAAAGGAAATCAGCCAATTCTTAGGCTTAGCTGGATATTATCTTCGATTTATAGAGAACCTTTCCAGCATCGCCCAACCTTTAACCTTTCTGACCCAAAAAGATCGAAAGTATGAATGGGGTGAAGAGCAGGAATCGGCGTTTCAAACGCTAAAACAAAGATTGTGCCAAGCGCCGATCTTAAGTCTCCCCGACGGAGACGATGGTTTTGTCGTGTATTGTGACGCATCCCGGAGAGGGTTAGGATGCGTGTTGATGCAAAATAATAAGGTCATAGCCTATGCTTCTCGACAGTTAAAAATACACGATAAAAATTACACCACTCATGACTTAGAACTGGGAGCAGTTATCTTTGCACTTAAAATCTGGAGACATTATCTCTACGGTACAAAGTGCACCATCTTCACCGATCATAAAAGTTTGCAACACATATTCGATCAGAAAGAACTGAATATGAGGCAACGAAGATGGGTCGAGTTGTTAAGCGACTATGACTGTGACATCCGTTATCACCCCGGCAAGGCTAACGTCGTAGCCGATGCCCTGAGTAGGAAGGATCGGGTTAAGCCATTGCGAGTGCGAGCACTAGAAAGGATAGTCCAGTCGAACCTTTCGGACCAGGTTCGAGTCGCTCAACGCGAGGCGTTGAAAGAGGAACAATTGGTAAAAGAGGAACTTATGGTAACGAGAAGAATTTCGAACAGCGCGTGGACGAAATTCTCTATTTCAAAAATCGGATTTGGATCCCGACCCTCCATGACCTTCGTAAATTAATCATGGACGAAGCGCATAAATCAAAATATTCCATACATCCGGGATCGGATAAGATGTACAAGGATGTGAAGGAGTTCTACTGGTGGCCGGGTATGAAAAAGGATATAGCCACATACGTCGGCAAGTGTATGACGTGTGCAAGGGTTAAGGCGGAGCACCAGAAACCTTCGGGAATGTTACAACAACCGGAAATTCCTGAATGGAAGTGGGAGCAGATCACAATGGATTTTGTGACACATCTCCCCAAGACGTCCCGAGGACATGATGCAATTTGGGTAGTCGTGGATCGATTAACCAAATCGGCACATTTTATCCCGATTAGAAATAATTACAACACTGAGAGACTTGCGCAGATTTATATAAATGAAATTGTGTCCCGTCATGGGATACCCATCTCAATCATCTCTGATCGGGATAGCCATTTCACCTCCAAGCTTTGGCAAGCTGTGCAAGAAGAGCTGGGAACGCGTATTAATTTAAGCACAGCCTACCACCCTCAGACCGACGGTCAGTCTGAGAGGACCATTCAAACCCTGGAGGATTTGCTTCGTGCATGCGTACTGGATTTTAAGGGAAATTGGGATCAACATCTCCCACTCGTTGAATTTTCCTATAATAACAGTTACCATAGCAGTATAAAAGCAGCACCGTATGAAGCATTATATGGACGAAAGTGCCGATCACCACTCTGCTGGACTGAAGTGGGCGACACACAGGTTATTAGATCAGATCTGGTCCAGGAAACGACCAGCAAAATTCTTGAAATTAAGAACAATCTGAAGGCCGCACGGGATCGGCAGAAGAGTTATGCCGATACCCGTAGAAATCCGTTATCATTTGAGAAAGGTGATAAAGTGTATTTGAAAGTATCACCTTGGAAAGGAGTAGTCAGATTTGGAAAGGCGGGGAAGTTAGCCCCTAGATACATTGGACCGTTCGACATTACTGCAAAAATCGGTCCTGTAGCATACCGATTAGAACTGCCAGATGAATTAAGTGCAGTTCACAACGTGTTTCACGTGTCAAACTTGAAAAGGTGTCTGTCGGATGAGACATCGGTGTTACCTTAAGAGGGTGTCCAAATAAATGATAAGCTCAACATTGTAGAGGAGCCCATAGAAATAGTAGACGGGAAAATCAAGCAACTTAGACACAATAAGTTCTCGTTGGTCAAAGTTAGATGGAACTCGCAACGAGGCCCAGAATATACTTGGGAACGAAAGGACGAATTTCGGAAGAAATACCCCCACCTATTTCCGCAAAAGGAAGTAGTTGATGCGTAAAATTTCGAGGACGAAATTTTTGTAACGGGGGGAGAATGTAACGATTCCGGAAAATTCAGGTATACCCTAGCCGGAATATACTATTTACGTGTTATTCAATACTGAATATATGAATTATAATGTGTTTATACGAGTATATAAGATTCACAGTGCGAATTATACTCGAATATACAGCTAGTCGTATCGAAATTACGATTAATCGATGAACGATTATTGAAACCCGAACGAATCGGGGATTACATTATAGACGAAGTATATAATGTTTAGTGATGTGTACGAAGTATTAAAGCTTCGGGATAAGTGAATTATAGCACAGAAAAAGGATTTCGATTTATTAGTACGTCGGTACGATAAACGAAACCTTTAACATCAAACCAAGCAAGAGACGATCGATCAAGCCGAAAAAGATGCACAATTACCGACAATATGATGTGTTACGTCAATAAATGTCATGGTTTAAGTTTTTAAAGTTTTTAAATCGGTTTTACATAAATTTAAATTTTAAGCCGAAAAACGACCGTTTTGGCCTCGTTTTGAGCGGAATTAAACGTTTAACTGAAAAAACGAACTGAACCAGATTATCCACAACATTATCCAGATTGCGTAATCTGAATGTGTGGCCAAGAATGGAGGTGTGGGCCCCACCCCCACACCATATGGAGACCGATCGGATGAGGGTTTCCCCTCATCCCTTTCATTTTCTTTTTTCTTCAAACATTCAAGCACTCAAACCTCTTCCAATCTCCAATTCTCATCCAAATCTTTGAGTTTTAACAAGGTAAAACCATAAAGTAATGGTTAATTCATAGTTGTAATTCCATAATCTTGAGTAATTTCAAGAAAATGAGGTTTCAAGTGAAAAATGGGTGAAAATCCTGAGATGAAACCGATTCTTGCATGATCAAGTAATTTATACAAGTTATACAAGGGATCTTGGCCAAGAAAGGAGTTAAAAGAGTCAAAAACGAATTTTTACGGTTAAAATCTTTGTTTTGATGTCTTAACCGAAACCATGAATGAAATGGCTTGATTGTGGGTATAACTTGCTTGGTGTGGTGTTATTGTGCTTGTAGGTGTTATATCTAGTTGCTAGAAAAGGCTAGAAAGCAAGATCTTTGCGATCTAAAGCTAGAAACACAAGGTAGTTCGGTTTTTCGTATGATTAGTGTGATTTGGACAGATTGTGGTAGACTTAGAGTTGGGTCATGAAATTTCCCAGAGATGATCTACACATGAAAATATGAGATCTGTGAAATTTTGGTAATTGTTGGATAAAGGATGAATATTTGGTGAATTTAATGCTCGGTTTTGGCTAAAAATGGTGAAAAATAGCTAAACATCATGAAAAATTCTGGAAATATTTAGATAAGCTTTTTATAACATATAAAAGTCACACACAAAATTTAAGGTCCATTGGAGAAGTCTAAGTAGGCTTTTTGGTAAAACGAGTTCTAAGGTTTACTAGCATGGTTTTGGTGAAAATGGCATGAAAAATGAGTTTTTGGTTTTGTAAAAATTACTGGGAACTATATGGATGGCAGGAGTCATCCCAGAAAAATTTGGGATTTTTCTAAGATCGTTTGGTATTTTCGACATATTTGGTGTTTAAATGACGTTTAAAAATAGATAAATAAATGTTAAATACAGAAATTAAATCTGGAAATATTTTATAAAATTCCTTACTGTCAAAAACTGAATTGTACAAAATTTCAAGATCCGAGAATAAACGGATATTTATTTGTGATAAATGGAACTTAAAAACAAACTTTTAAAGCTTAAAACGTATAAACCGACAAAGTTCGCCTAAGCGAGCTGACTGGTGTATAAAAACCTTAAAAATGGACTATTTTCATGAAACTAAGTTAGTCAAGTAAAAATAAATCATCCGAAAATAATTCGGATGATTTGGGTAATTTTACCCGATTTAGTCGTTTCCGGTATATTAAAGACGGAAACGGGCCCCGCGGCCAAACGGGGTGTCTAAACCGAGCTCTAATTTCACCACTTTAATTAAAATATCAATAACAACTACTTTCGGGTCGTATGTGGCCAAACTCATTTTTGAAAACATAAAGACGAATAACCGTGCTAGGCACGCAAAACGAGAAAACAAACTAATGGTAGTTTTGACTAAAGAACTCTAAGTGATATCACAATCTAAGTCCTGAGAAGTGTATCGGGGTTAACATTGTCCTCGGATCGTGTACGGTACTGGGTTAACAGTGTCCCCGGACGTACCGGTTAACACGAATTTAAGTTATATTAATAGAAATTGTGTAGTAACGACTTAGGGATCGTATTATAGATCCGGACAGGTAGCCGTGCCAGTATTACATCTCTGCTCACCAAAAAGGTGAGTCTCACGAGCCCCTTTTTATTGAACTGTTTTAAATATTTTCCCGGGGCAGAAAGCATGTTTTTATCAAAGTGTTTAAGTACATGCCGATCGCATGGAAATGAATGTATTTATATAATGTTTATTGTACGGGAATCGTACGGTAATGTATTAAGATGGTAATTGTCTGAGTTGCTAATATTGTAAGGCCCGAAACAGTGTTCTGGGTTAACAGTGTCCCCAGAGGTTATTAAATGTATTTCTGGGTTAACAGTGTCCCAGAGGCTATTAAATGTATTTCTGGGATAACAGTGTCCCCAGAGGGTATTAAATGTATTTCTGGGTTAACAGTGTCCCCAGAGGTTATTAAATGTGTTTCTGGGTTAACAGTGTCCCCAGAGGTTATTAAATGTGTTTCTGGGTTAACAGAGTTTTCACTTATAGGCTCAGCATAATTACATCATTAATTTATGATTATTAAAACGATTTGTTGTGGTTTACTTAAATTAGTGAAACTCACCAACTATTCGTAGTTGACCCGTTTTCTTTACATGCTTTCTAGGTACACCCAAATTGGAATGAGTGATACGTGCTTGATGATGTGTGCTATTTTGTGGAAGCTTAAGGGTCTTTATTTTGTTTTAAACATGTTAACGTACTATTGGTAAAACTTATGTGATAACGCCTAGTCGGTAATGAAACTCGGAACAATGTAATACGTTTAAATTATTGTAGTGGTGTTTTCTTTATAAGCAATGCTGTTGATATCATATGTGTCTGTTGCATCCCGTGTACGTTTCCGCTGCGGTTACGGGGTGTTACAGACATCCCTTTAGTAGTTTTATGTTTGGTTATATTTTATCTTTGAAGACCATATGTTATGTACTAATATTTTTATGACTTGCATGTTAACACTGCTTATGATTTAATAAAATTCTCTAGTTTAAAAACTATGTCTAATGAGTAAATCTAACGAAGAAACTACACAAGTTCGTGGCTGATGTGTTGTGCTGAGCATAGCTTGTAAAATGTAATGGGTTTGGATATCTAGCTTTTGCACAAGATCGTGTTTTAAATTTATAAAAGTGATTTCTACTAAGACTAAACACACACAAAATAGGCAAGTGTACATATCGTATATGTAGAATAGTATTGGTAAGAACCAGGTATCGATCCGTGGACACAAATGTTTCTAACAATGAATCATCGTTTGTCTTTAATCGGAGGTTTTAATCATATTGGGGTTGATTTTTGAACTTTTTATAAAATATAATACTTACATATAATATATAGGTGACCGAGACGAGAAATTCTAAACAATTAGTTCAATTATACGAATGTTACCATCTAAGATCAAGAATCCACTCCATTGTTCCTTAATGGTTATTAAATAAACATGTGATAAACTTTTTGTAATAATATATGATAGAATAGCCCCTCATTTCTAAGTGAGCATATCCTATGACATAAAAGAAAGTAGTATGCGTATTTTAAAGTCAACTCTTTCCTAATGTCATACTACCACGAAAATGTCAGTTTGAGTTGGCAAGTAGTTTAGTAAAGTAGAAAGATTATGATTGACTTCGATTTTTCAAATACCAATTCTAACAATCTTGGGTGGTTATAGTTCATCACACAACCTCCCCTTGGTTTATTTAAGTAGGTTATAATTACACATCCCGTTAACATATGATTTCTTTAACTAGCATGATAACCTAAGCAATCATGTTAACAATTTTATTTCAGAATTACCAAAACTAGATAAATAGATCACAACTTATATCTTATCATTTCTAAATACAATATAAGGATCCATGCTTCGATAAATTATCAAAGTATTCTATTTTTCAAGAACATGAATCGATCATGAATGAATGTCAATAGGATTGCCAATCACCAACTTTGAATTGTTGAATTAAGATGGTGAAACATTTCTCATCAAAATATAATTTCAAGATAATCATGTACTTTACTAAACTAATTCACATGTTTTATATAATAGTAAAACAAAGCTTTTTCATAGATTTTAGATGGTAAATGGAGTTTAGCTCTTAATGAGCATGGTTATGAACATTAGAGTGGATGATGATAACAAACACATGATTAAACTAGCACAATCTAACCAAATGTGGATGAATCTTCCTTCTTAATGATGATGATGGTTGATGATGATTACCTCCAAGCCTTCAAACCCTTCACTAGATCTTCAATATGAGTGTTAGTGGGTGTTTTTATAAGTGAAAACCGTATAGAATTCTCTTCAAGGCACACTTCTCAAATGACACAAGAGCCTCTATTTATAGGTTGTCTAGAGATAGAAGCACGGCCCCATGCTGTAAGGCCCCGTTCCCGGTGCCTCACTTTAACGTTGGATTTACTCATAAACACAGTTCTAAATATCAGAGTTAGTTAAAAACTTTCGCGGAAACGTTCACTTTAACCATTCAGTACAAAACATCAATATTTTCTTTTAAACCATAACATAAAACATAATATTTAAAACATCATTTCATTCATCTTTAGATGCCAGCCATTAAATCCATGTCATGTGCTATCCTCATGCTAACTCTTCAGCCTGATCATCTGCGTGCATACTAAAATTCAGCTACGCTGAGTAAATTCTAGTTAATCAGGCGACATACAACACATACGTATATCATACATACATACCTATCCGAAGATACGTACCCATACTTAATCAATTACCCTACTACCATACATACATACATATCAACAATCACTAACCTTAGTCTAACGAGGGTACATTCATAGTCCGCCGTCTATACCTGTACTCAAGGTCGTGAACACGTAAAGGGTCCGCAGTCCTTACCTATGTTCACCAATTATGGTACGTGCAAGGTTCGTAGTCTTTCCCTATATCATACTATATTAACAACATGTACAAGGTCCTCAGTCCTTCCCTATGTTGCAACCTAAATCATAGCACGTACGAAGTCCTCCGTCCTCCCCTATGCTACCACAACACAAACACAACATGTATAGGGTCCACAGTCCTTTCCTATGCTGATGCGTATCTACAATGCGTATAAGGTCCGCAGTCCTTATCTACGTTCTCATCTATCGTCTACAACACGTATAAGGCCCACCGTCCCTATCTACGTTTACATCTATCACCTATATCACGTATAAGGCCTACAATCCTTAACTACGCCATCACCTGCCAAGTCTATGTCCAACAGAAGTTAGAGGGATTTGACATCCTAACTTACTACGTCGGACGTAGAACTCACATACCATTCCTGTACCTGTATACACATACTTCACATATACCAAAATTACATTATAGCATAAGAACACTCTAGGCGTTCTTTACATCATTCGTTTAACAATCATACCCCTTGTCGATACGTGCAACATCCGAAGGTCGTTCACGCCCCGACAAGTGTTCATTTGTAATTTTCATACATCATCCATCTGTTACATATAACATTCATATCTTTATCTCTAACGGGAAAATACGCGCAATATCCGAAGATCGTTCGTGTACCGAAAAGAAATCATTCATGGCTATCACATATATATCATATATGGCATACACTTTACCGCTTAAGGTAAGTGTATTAACTAATCACATCGAGTATGCACACAACCACGAAAACATAACAAGGAAAATGGGGCTAGAAACTCACCTAAACTCAATTACTTCTTCCGTTAACAGTTATCCCCTTGTTGAGTTCTGCGCGACTAACTGTTTAATAATTGCAATATTAAATACTACTCTAGCCATTCTCATTGCTACTTAATTAGCCTTACGCGTCTAAGCCGGTTTTACTTCCTTGAATCATTACCGGGTTAGTTAATCGTTACTCGTTAATCCTTTATAGGTATCTTTCATAAATTATCAAAGTCCAAGGGCTAATATGTAATTATCTCATTCCTTTCTGAGTCCAGGGACTGTTCTGTCATTATGCCAAACTTCTAGTTCGTTATCCAGCCCTTAACGAATTGGACTATATAACGAACCAGTCCTCATAACGAAGTGGACCTTATAACAAACTGGTCATCATAACGAATTGGACCTCATTCGTATGGTTTGGTTAACGAATTGAACTTCATAGTGAACTGAACCCTTAAACGAACTGGACCCTTAACGAACTGAACCCTTAAAGAACTGGGGTTCATTCGTCAGTCCTCCCTTAACGAACTGCTTGACGAACTGGGCTTAGTTCGTCATTTATTCCCTTAACGAATTAACATAATGAATTGAGATTAGTTCGTTAAGCTTCTGCTAACGAATCAACTTAACGAATTTCCTCTAGTTCGCTATCCCAGCTTAATGAAATGTCATAACGAATTACTTGCTAATTCGTTATGTTTCTGTTAACGAACTAAGGTTGGTTCGTCACATTCTCGCTAACGAACTAGGGTTAGGTCAGAACATTCCCTGACAAGATCTAACCTCGTACCACGATTCTCCGGTGCCGCCTTTCCGGCGCCAGCATTTCCGGAATAACGGGATCTCGCAGGAAAAGCGAGATCTCGCTCATTTCACCACTATTTTCACTGTTTTTTGTCCCGTTTGATCCAGATCTGAGCTAGGGTGATCCCTAAACTCATCTTAGGTTCGGTTTATACCCGATTCCACTCGGATGTCGTTACTTTAACGGTTTAACGGTGTCATCTCGTTGTTTCATGACTAAATCTAACAGGTTAAAGTATAAACATCATACTATCATACCTCGGGTCGGGATCGATTCTTCCTCTTGGTTTCGGCTAGAGAGAGAAAGTAGGATGAGAGAGAGCTGAGTGTGTGTTTTGGTGGTGTATGGAATATGTGTAAAATGAAAGGATTAAGGCATAATGAGAGTATTTATATGATGGATCATGGGCTTGAGCCCATGGTCTATCTTCCTTCCATTTTAACCCAAGTCCATTACCCATATTACTTACCCCAACACAAGCCCGACTCGTATTAACTCCTACTTTATTTTCCCACTAACCCGAGTAAACCTTCTCACCAATATTAAATAATATAACTAACACTACTTTTAGAAATTTTGGGATGTTACAAGTCTTCCCCCCTTAAGAGGTTTCGTCTCCGAAACCTAGCTTATTCCTCTCAAAGGAACATTTCCTATATTCACGCACTTTATTGGATTGTATTTGCTTTCTGGTTTATCCTTCTTTCTCCGGACTTGCAGTCATCGAGTGGTGGTCATGTGTTTTAGCTATTAAGGTAGCTTGTCCATGAGGCCCTCGATGTACCAAGTCTAGTCTCTTCCTTTCAAGGGACCTTGTTTCATACTATTAAACACTATTGTCTATAACGAGATTTTATCACAGCATCAGTAATCATTCATAACCAACTCAATATAATACACGTCATAGATAAGCAGAGATAGACTGCTTAGCAGAGGTAGCCTTCCTTTCATCAGTTGTTGTCACCATTTCGCCAGACCGCTTAGCAGAGGTAGCCCATTTCTTCTCCTTCTTTTCCTCCACCACCACGTAGTCCTCAGCCAGGTCAGCATAAACCATTTCTGCCAGCTCGACAGCGAGTCAAAAGTAGCAGGTTTATTTGCCCTGACTAACATGCGGACTTTTTGTGGCAATCCCCTCACATAGCATTTGATTCTCATAGCCTTAGTGTCAACCATATCAGGAACCAACCTAGACAGTCGGTTGAATTCAGTAGTAAACCCCGCCTTCAGATTCAGAAACTTCATTTCGGTCCTCTCAACCTCAGCACCAGCACAGACGCTTTTCGTCACTAACTCCTTCATCTCCTTCCACCTCACTGCTTCAATCTCTTCTGGGGTCTTCCTTTGCTTCACAGTTTCTCACCAGCATACAGCCTCATCTTCAAATGACTGAGTGGCATAACCCACTGCTTGGTCGAGATGGAACTCGCTAATTTGGATAATCTTGTCCATTGCGGTTACCCATTGGAGTGTAGCGATTGCATCTCCCAAACCAGTTAGCTTCGGCGGGTCACAAACCTTGAATGACTTGTAGTTACATCCACCTCGGCCTCTCTTTCCATCATCAACCTTCATAGATTGGCCTTCGCTCAAGCCACCCTTCTCCCCTCCATCATCCTTTTTACGATTCTCCCTTGATCTCGTAGCAGTTCTGTAACATTATGAAAATTTCAAGTTGAAATCGTCAACTTTCCAAAGTCAAGGGACCAAAAATGCCAAAATTCCAAACCTTAGGGTTTAAAAAGGAAAAATATGTTTTCTTGTCCTATCGCGCTACGCGACGGGGCAAAAGACAAGCCCATCGCGTATCGCGATGGGGCCTAGTCAACGCTTCTAGAAAAAGTCAACAGCGATACACGATCATTGTTAACTTACGTCATCGCGATACGCGATGACGTGGCCTGACACGAATGGCACCAGTTCCGCCATGTATCCACATGTGGCATACCGTATGCCACGTGTCCCGACATGTGGCCACACGTAGCACATCGTCCACCATGTGTCAACACGTGGCACACCGTCTGCCACGTGGTAACACGTGGCAGACCTACGTTGTGACTGCGCAGGGCTACGTCGCGATACGCGACGAGTGCCCAGGAGGCCGTCGCGTACCGCGACGTGATCCAATTTTTGCCTATAAATAGAAGGCCACGGGATTCAACACAACTCACACCAAAACCTGCTTTCCTCTATCTCCCTAGCATCTCTCTAAACCCCAAGAATCCGACCCTCGATCCACCTTAATAAACGTGCCTTAATACCTCGGTTTTCGTGTCCCGTTTCTCGTTTTTCGTGTCGACGTTTCCTTGAAATTCGTGCCACCCTCCACCCTCATACAACCAAGAACTCTGATTTATTTACAAATGTGGTACCAACTATTTATCATGCTCCTAGGCCTAAGATGGAGGTGTGACAGGTTGGTATAAGAGCCATCGATCTTAGCAAATTGGGTATCATAAAACAATACCCAAGCTTCGATCCAAGTATATTAATAAATTGATTATTTGAAGTAGGGATAAGATAGGCTGGTAACCTTTTCTTTCCTTCCACATTCTAAACCACCCAAAATGTTAGATGTCATTCAAAGCTTATATGGAGAGCTTTGTGCGCAAGGCTATAGAAGCCGAAATTGCGGAACCATTCCCGAAGACAACATGACTGACGGTTACTATGAAGCATACTTCGATCAAGATGTAGAACATGACTTGACCAAACCGGTATACTATCCCGGAAGCAGACACCATCCAATAGAAGTACCCAATAGTCCACCGAAACAAAGAATTGAACCACCAAGGCACTTAAGCTACCATCCACCAACAATACCCATGTACCAACCCTCTGAAGTACCGACGTACCATCCATCGGAGATCCCCACTTACCAACCATCAAAAATACCACAATACTACCCAACTGGATACCTACCAAATCCTCACCTATCCTATGCCTTCCTCTCAAATCGGCCAATAAAGGAAGAACCAAGATCCCCATCCTCCAACTGGATGCAGTGCCACTCCGATCAACGAAAGTGGCATACTGGAAGCTCCACCGTTAACGAAGTTAATTCTCAACCCACCAATGGTGAAGGGCCATCCCGCAAACCAAGAATGAGGGTAATGATGCGCTATGAAAGTTTCAAAATACCCCTGATGATCAATGAGATCACCCAACATATGGAAGAGGAAGAACCTATGGAAGAAGAGGAACCTGAAGAAGAGGAGGATCCTGAGGAAGAGTCTGAAACGGAAGAAGAGCACCCCGATAATCCCAATGAGATATCAACATCAATGGATGGATCACTCACTTCCCAAAACACAAGCTACGGTTCTGTGGATACATATGTCCAATATCTCGAGAAACTCAAGAACCAAGCTTCATCAAGCTTTCCACCATTCCAAGGTGTGATTCCAACTGAAGAAGAGCAAGCTGATGAGATCTGAGAGCAAAACAAGGCTGCTAAAGCTTTCTTCTACCTTTCATCCGACATGACTGATGTTCTGTATCCAGAACCTAGGAATCCCTACGAAATGGTGACATTGGGTTACCGTGACCCATCTCCGCAATATGGATACCCCAACAAGGTCCACAATCATATGAAGAACATTTGGATCGCGCACTGCATAAGACAGACGATTGGAGAAAGAAGATGGCTGACATTGGGTTATCAACGTCAACGGTATTCAAGTAGACCCCGCTAAGATTGAAGCTATCTCTAAGTGGGAGATCCCAAAGTCGCCAACCGAGATTCAAAGCTTCTTGGGATTGGCCGGCTATTATCGAAGGTTCATTGAAAACTTTTCACAAATCACTGTTCCCTTAACGTCATTAACTCGCAAGAACATCAAATATGAGTGGGGAACAAAGCAACACGAGGCGTTCGATATACTCAAACAAATACTCACCCAAGCACCTATCCTGGCCTTGCCAGAAGGTACTAAGGATTTTGTTGTCTTTAGTGACACGTCCCATTCTGGTTTGGGATGTATACTAATGCAACGCAAGAAAGTAATCGCCTACGCTTCTCAGCAGCTTAAAGTAGACGAAAGGAATTACACAACTCACGATCTAGAGTTAGGCGCCATAATCTTTGCACTTAAGACATGGAGGCACTATCTCTATGGAGTAAGATTTATCGTGTACACCGATCACAAAAGTCTAAAACACATCTTCGATCAAAAAGAGCTTAACATGCGTCAACGGCGATGGATGGAAACTCTCAATGATTACGACCGCGAGATTGTTTACCATGAAGGCAAAGCCAACATCGTGGCTGATGCCTTAAGTCGCAAGGAACATGAGAAACCAAAGAGAGTCTGAGCGTTGAGGCTAGAACTCCAAGTCAACCTCCTCGAGCAAATCAAATTCGCCCAAACTCAAGCGATCAATGAAAACCAAATCTTCGACGAAAAACGCAACGGCACCATTGACTCGCTAGTCAAGGGTGATGATGGTATCCTCAGACTCGGCAATAGAACTTGGGTACCAATCGTCGGAGACTTGCGCGAGAAAATTTTGAATGAGGCTCACAAATCCAAGTATATGATGCTTCGGCAAGAAAGGAAAGTTAAGTCCTCGATTCGTTGGACCCTTTGAGGTACTTGAACGAATCAGCACTGTTGCATATCGTTTGCGACATCCCGAGGAAATGCAAGGGATACACGATGTATTCCACGTTTCGAATCTGCGTAAATGTTTAACCAATGAATCTTTAGCTATGCCATTAAAAGACGTTGAAATAAATGACAATTTAAAATTCGTAGAACGTCCAATTCAAATAGAAGATTCGAAAACAAAGAAATTGGAAAGACGAACATTGAAAATTGTGAAAGTTAAATGGGACTCGCATAGAGGGCCCGAATATACATGGGAACTTGAATCGGAAATGAGAAAGAAATACCCCCACTTGTTCTTGTAAAGCAATATCGAGGACGTGATTTAATTAAAGGTGGGGAGGATGTAACATTATGAAAATTTCAAGTTTAAATCGTCAACTTTCCAAAGTCGAGGGACCAAAAATGCCAAAATTCCAAATATTAGGGTTTAAAAAGGAAAAATCTTTATTCTTGTCCTATCGCGCTACGTGACGGGGAAAAAGACAAGCCCATCGCGTATCTGATGGGGCTTAGTAAACGCTTCTAGAAGAAGTCAACAGCGATACGCGATCGCTGTTCACTTATGTCATCGCTATACGCGATGACGTGGCTAGACACGACTGGCACCAGTTCCGCCACGTGTCCACAGGTGGCACACCGTCTGCCACGTGTCCCGACACGTTGCCACACGTAGCACATTGTCCGCCATGTGCCAACACGTGGCAGACCTACGTTGTGACTGCACAGGGCTACGTCGCGATACGCGACGGGTGCCCAGGAGGCCGTCGCGTACCACGACGGGATCCAATTTTGGCCTATAAATAGAAGGCCACGGGATTCATCACAACTCACACCAAAACCTGCTTTCCTCTCTCTCTCTCTCTCTTTTTAGCATCTCTCTAAACCCCAAGAATCCGCCCCTCGATCCACCTCAATAAATGTGCCTTAATACCTCGGTTTCCGTGTCCCGGTTTTCATTTTTCATGCCGAAGTTTCCTTGAAGTTCGTGCCACCCTCCACCCTCATACAACCAAGAAAGCTTTGTTATCATGACGATGAGTCTCGAGAAGCGTGCCAACGAGTGTTGAAGTTTGGTGTTATCGTTTGATCAAGACGACAAAAGGAGACCAAGCGACGTTAGAGTGCTACTCAAGTTCTTAGGGTTTCCGAAACGCCAACAAGGTTAGGCGTAATGACAAATAAATATAAAATAATATTATGTTAAAGGCTTAAGCCTTAAGTCGAGGTTATACTCGATACCTCGATAAAAGAAAATAAAAGAAAACATAACAAAGAAAGAATAAAAGACATGTTGTGATAGATAAATATATATGTGTGCAAGTATATATATTCTTTGTTATGAAAATATTATTTAAGTAATAATGAGTATTCTTAAATAATAAAAGAAAAAGAATATGTTTCTTAAAGAAGAAGAAATGTCGGGTTTTTATGAATAAACTAAAGGTTTATAATTATTTTAAAACTAAAGGTTTTCAAGTAAAAGAGAATTATGAACTAAAGGTTCATCGAGGTGGAGTTTATAAAATAAGACTAAAGGTCTTAAGCCGGATTGTATATCCTACTAACGAATGGTTATACTCGTACTATAGGTGCGAGATAGCAAGGGAAATACCCTTGGACGGTATTGAAGCTGATCCCAAAGCGATAAGGTGAATACGCCTCACTTTTACAAACTTGTTTTCAAACAAGTCAACGTGTTATATGAAAAACTTTACATGAGACTAAGTGTCTCTAAAAACATTATAAATAAGTGTAAAAGCCTAGCCCTCAGGCTGTAGTGTACGTTTGTTTGGATCCTTACATATGTGGTTAAATGCAATGGGCACATCGCACCACGCTTGGTCACGACCTCCAGCCACGATGGGTCGGACCTAAGTACGTTCGAGTGAGACTGACCATGTGTATATTTATGGTACCTAAGTACGTCGAAACGTTGCGGTGTTTTGCTGGGGTGACCTAGTGTAGAGACTCGAATTTATAATGATATTGTTTGAACTTGATTATTCCTAAGGCAAGATGGGCCGAGGCCTACGTGGTCTCGAGGAGTGATTAAGTAAAGAAAATATTTTAGCATCAGCATATTCACCAACATTCGTTGCTGACGTATTTTCTAATATTTTGCAGGTAACCAAAATTAGAGCTTGAAGGACGAAGGGCTCAAGAATCCGATGGCTCGGATATTTTTGTTTGAATATTAAAATATGATGTTTTTGTTAAACTTATAAACAAGTAAATCTAAACGAGACTTTTGTCTCGTCTTTTGTAATGTAAATATTTTAACTTTAATTCCACATGTTTTATAAAGTCTTCCGCTAATAACCAGTAACTCTGATTTATTTACAAATGTGGTACCAACTATTGATCACGCTCCTAGGCCTAAGATGGGGGTGTGACAGGTTGGTATTTGAGCCATCGATCTTAGCGAATTAGGTATCATAAAACAATACCCAAGCTTCGATCCAAGTATAGGAATTAATTGATTATTTGAAGTTGGGATAAGATAGGCTGGTAACCTTTTCTTTCCCTCCACATTCTAAACCACACAAAATGTTAGATGTCATTCAAAGCTTATATGGAGAGCTTTGTGCGCAAGACTGAAGAAGCCGGAATTGCCGAACCATTCCCCGAAGACAACATGACTGACGGTTACTATGAAGCATACTTCGATCAAGATGTAGAACATGACTTGACCAAACCGGTATACTATCCCGGAAGCAGACACCATCCAATAGAAGTACCTAATAGTCCACCGAAACAAAGAATTGAACCATCAAGGCACTTAAGCTACCATCCACCAACAATACCCGTGTACCAACCTCTGAAGTACCGACATACCATCCATCGGAGATCCCCACTTACCAACCATCAGAAATACCACAGTACTACCCAACTGGATACCTACCAAATCCTCACCCATTCTGTGCCTTCCTCTCAAATCGGACAATAAAGGAAGAACCAAGATCCCCATCCTCCAACTAGATGCAGTGCCACTCCGATCAACGAAAGTGGCATACTGGAAGCTCCACCGTTAACAAAGTTAATTCTCAACCCACCAATGGTGAAGGGCCATCCCGCAAACCAAGAATGAGGGTAATGATGCGCTATGAAAGTTTCAAAATACCCCTGATGATCAATGAGATCACCCAAGATATGGAAGAGGAAGAACCTATGGAAGAGGAGGACCCCGAAGAAGAGGAGGACCCTGAGGAAGAGTCTGAACCGGAAGAAGAGCATTCCAATAATCCCAATGAGATATCAACATCAATGGATGGATCACTCACTTCCCAAAACACAAGCTACGGTTTTGTGGATCCATATGTCCAATATCTCGAGAAACTCAAGAACCAAGCTTCATCAAGATTTCCACCATTCCAAGGTGTGATTCCAACTGAAGAAGGGCAAGCTGATGAGATCCGAGAGCAAAACAAGGCTGCTAAAGCTTTCTTCTACCTTTCATCCGACATGACTGATGTTCCGTATCCAAAACCGAGGAATCACTACAAAATGGTGACATTGGGTTACCGTGACCCACCTCCGCAATATGGATACCCCAACAAGGTCCCACAATCATATGAAGAACATTTGGATCGCGCTCTGCATGAGACAGACGACTGGAGAAAGAAGATGGCTGATGAAGGAAAGAAAAAGAAGAAGACGGGAGAAAGCTCCTTCGAAAATGTAACAAGCTGACGAAGGTTGTGAAGAAATTCATGAAGGATTAATACGATGGAAATGATGGCGTGTTTTCAAGAGATGAAGTTTTTGTGTTAATATAATGTTATGTGTTATGTGATGTATGGAGAGGAATGTATATACATCAAGTATGGATGTATATATACAATCTTTGTGTTATATTAATCCATGTATATATCTTGTATGATATATACATATATGAATAAATAAAAATGTATGTTTAATAAGAGAAAAATTGTTAAATTTCAAACTTAAAGAAAAGATTGAAAAGAATAAAAGATAAAAAAAAATGTCTCGACAAAGTCATAACCGTGAGGCCTCCCTAAAAGAAGCCAAAAAACGAGAAGAAAAAGGGAAAGGTCCCGAAAATGAACGAGAGGAACCGATTCCCGATAAATACATGAAACAAATCCAAAGAATTGTAAAAGATGCCGTAAGTGCTGAAACCGAATTTAGATCCCAATCTAGACAAACGAAACATTCACAATCTGAAATCCTTCTCGAAAATCCGTTTCTAAACCCCGTTCTAGACCTTCACGTATGGATGAAAGTGTTCATGAATCGAACGTTTACGGTGGGGTTCGTCAAGAATTCAAGAGACTTAAAATTGGTGGGTGTTCGTTCAAAGACTTTAAGTATTATGGACCAAAGGAGTTCCATGGTAACAAGGGAGCCATCACAACCGTGAGGTGGCTTGAAGAGATGGAGACGATTGTGATTACAAGCAAGTGCTCCGATGAAGAGAAAATTCAGTATTCTGCCCTCATGTTTAAAGGTGAAGCGCTAGAGTGGTGGAACACATTGATCTTGAGTAGAGGAAGGGAGGTAATGTACAACATGACATGGAACGAGTTCAAAGAGTTGTTGATGTCGAAATTATGTCTTATGCATGAAACGGACCAAATTCAAACCAAATTCTTGACTCACAAGGTTGTTGGAATGAACCTTCGTGAGTACAACACAAAATTCCACGAATACTGTCATTTGGTTCCCCAGCTGGTTACCCCTGAATCCAGCAAAGTTACACGCTATATTTGGGGACTACCACGAGAGATTCATGACATGGTGAGGTCACACTTGCCACAAACCGCTGACTCCGCAATGGAGTTGGCTGGGTACTTGATGGGCGGAATGATCCGCAACAAAGAAGAGGACAAGAGGGTCGTGACAACACATGACCCGAAGAAGGAAGGAAATACCCGTTTCAAGGGTAAAGGAGTTGACCAACGAAGGTCTGGCTTCAACCTCGACATCCCACAATGCAAAATCTATAGGAAATACCATATGGGTAGATGCCATCTAACTCCACGACTCTGTGAATCATGTCACAAACCCGGCCACGCCACGGCCGATTGTTGGAAGAAGAATATGACCTGCTACAATTGCAAGGAAATGGGACATCTTAGCTTTGATTTCCCCAAGAACAAGCCCGTGACTGGTGGTGCGGGTGGTTGCGGTCAAAAGAATTAGCCCAAGAAGGGCAATGCAATAGTTTTCGTCCTTGATACAAAGAAAGCGGCCGACACACCGGAAACCATTGCCGGTATGTTCCTTGTTAACAACGCTTATGCTAGAGTCTTGTTTGATTCAGGAGCCAACTTAAGTTTTATAGATTATAACTTTTGTAGTCTTAAACGAACCTTTAATCAAACTAAATAAAACTCTAAGCGTCGAGACCACTAATGGCGAAATCGTTAAAATCTCCGAAGCCTTAGAAAACGGAAAAATATTATTAGCCGGTTACATTTTGCCTATTCATTTGCTACCTATAACTCTTGTTGTTTTCGATGTTGTATTGGGTATGGATTGGTTATCCGACAACCATGCTCGTATCCTTTGCAATAGCAAAACCGTTGAACTTCGAGCCCCAGATAAACGAACTATTCGAATTGAAGGGGACAAAGACGCTGGCCGAGTTAGCCTAATCTCAATAATAAGGGCTAACAAATGTTTAAATCAAGGATGCTTAGCATTCATGGCCTACGTCACCGAAGAACCAAAAACCAAAGAAATCAAAACGTTCCTATTGTTTCCGACTACGTCGATGTCTTTCCCGATGAACTTTTTGGAATCCCTCCCGATCGTGAAGTAGAGTTTATGAATGATCTTATTCCTGGTACTGCTCCGGTCACCAAAACTCTGTATCGCCTCGCGCCAACCGAAATGAAGGAACTGAAGAAACAACTGGACGAGCTTCTCGAGAAAGGTTTCGTACGACCAAGTTCATCACCATGGGGAGCGCCGATACTATTCGTCAAAAAGAGGGATGGATCCATGCGAATGTGCATCGACTACCGAGCTCTCAACAAAGTTAGAATCAAGAATCGTTATCCACTCCCTCGAATCGATAATCTTTTCGACCAACTTCAAGGTGCTAGCTTCTTTTCTAAAATCAATCTTCGTTCCGGCTATCACCAACTCAAAGTCCAATATGAGGATATCCCGAAACTGCTTTTCGAACAAGGTATGGCCATTATGAATTCACCGTTATGCCATTCGGACTTACTAATGCGCCAGCCGCATTTATGGACGTGATAAACCGAATCTGTAAACCTTATTTGGATAGATTTGTTATCGTCTTCATTGACGACATACTTATTTATTCAAAATCTAAGGACGATCATGAAAATCACCTTCGAACATTACTTGAAAACTTTTCCCGAATCTTTGTTCCCTTAACTTCATTAACTCGCAAGAACATCTAATATGAGTGGGGAACAAAGCAACAAGAGGCGTTCGATATACTCAAACAAATACTCACCCAAGCACCTATCCTGGCCTTGCCAGAAGGTACTAAGGATTTTGTTGTCTTTAGTGACACGTCCCATTCTGGTTTGGGATGTATACTAATGCAACGCAAGAAAGTAATCGCCTACGCTTCTCAGCAGCTTAAAGTAGACGAAAGGAATTACACAACTCACGATCTAGAGTTAGGCGCCATAATCTTTGCACTTAAGATATGGAGGCACTATCTCTATGGAGTAAGATTTATCGTGTACACCGATCACAAAAGTCTAAAACACATCTTTGATCAAAAGAGCTTAACATGCGTCAACGGCGATGGATGGAAACTCTCAATGATTACGACCGCGAGATTGTTTATTATGAAGGCAAAGCCAACGTCGTGGCTGATGCCTTAAGTTGCAAGTAACATGAGAAGCCAAAAAGAGTCTGAGCGTTGATGCTAGAACTCCAAGTCAACCTCCTCGAGCAAATCAAATTCGTCCAAACTCAAGCGATCAATGAAAACCAAATCTCCGAAGAACAACGCAACGACACCATTGACTCGCTAGTTAAGGGTGATGATGGTATCCTTAGACTCGGCAATAGAATTTGGGTACCAATCGTTGGAGACTTGCGCGAGAAAATTTTGATTGAGGCTCACAAATCCAAGTATATGATGCATCCCGGAAGTGACAAAATGTACCATAAGCTCAAAGCAAACTATTGGTGGAATGGGATGAAAAAGGACATCGCTTCGCATGTTGCGAAATGCTTAACTTGTTTAAAAGTCAAGGCTGAACACCAAAAGCCTTCGGGATTGCTTCAGCAACCCGAACTTCCCATATGGAAGTGGGAGTTAATCACTATGGATTTCATAACCAAACTCCCGAAAACGACTCGACAACATAATGCTATATGGGTTATTGTGGACCGTTTAACAAAGTCCGCACATTTCATACCAATCAATTAATCATACTCTATGGATAGTTTAGCGCGTATCTATGTAAACACCATCGTTGCTTTGCATGGAGTACCGTTGTCTATAATCTCTGATCGAGACAGTTGTTTTACGTCTCATTTCTGGGAGAGCTTCCAGCAAGCCTTAGGCACCAAGCTTAACCTTAGCACCGCCTATCATCTACAAACCACTGGGCAAAGCGAAAGGACGATTCAAACGTTGGAAGACATGCTCCGAGCTTGTGTGATTGACTTAGGTGGAAGTTGGGATGACCACTTACCCCGAATGGAATTCTCGTATAATAATAGTTATCACACAAGTATTCAAGTCGCACCATTCGAAGCGTTATATGGACGAAAATGTAGAACGCCCGTGTGTTGGTCTGAAACCGGAGACAATCAATTATCTGGACCCGAGATAATCCAAGAAACCACCGACAAGATTCTCCTAATTCGAGAACGACTCAAGACGGCACGTGATCGCCAAAAGAGTTACGCCGATGTCCGTCGTAAGCCGTTGGAATTCAATGTTGGTGACAAAGTTCCTTTGAAAGTCTCGCCCTGGAGAGGCGTTGTTCGCTTCGGCAAGAAAGGAAAGTTAAGTCCTCGATTCGTTGGACCCTTTGAGGTACTTGAACGAATCGGCACTGTTGCATAATGTTTGCGACCGCCCGAGGAAATGCAAGGGATACACGATGTATTCCACGTTTCGAATCCGTGTAAATGTTTAACCGATGAATTTTTAGCTATGCCATTAAAAGATGTTGAAATAAATGAAAATTTAAAATTTGTAGAACGTCCAATTCAAATAGAAGATTCGAAAACAAAGAAATTGAAAAGACGAACATTGAAAATTGTGAAAGTTAAATGGGACTCGCATAGAGGGCCCGAATATAAATGGGAACTTGAATCAGAAATGAGAAAGAAATACCCCCACTTGTTCTTGTAAAGCAATCTCGAGGACGAGATTTATTTCAAGGTGTGGAGGATGTAACACTTTTAAAATTTCAAGTTCAAATCGTCAACTTTCCAAAGTCAAGGGACCAAAAATGCCAAAATTCCAAACCTTAGGGATTAAAAAGGAAAAATCTGTTTTCTTGTCCTATCGCGCTACCTGACGGGGCAAAAGACAAGCCCATCGCGTATCGCGATGGGGCTTAGTCAACGCTTCTAGAAGAAGTCAACAGCGATACGTGATCGCTGTTAACTTACGTCATCGCGGTACGCGATGACGTGGCCAAACATGACTGTCACCAGTTCCGCCACGTGTCCACACGTGGCACACCGTCTGCCACGTGTCCCGACACGTGGCCACACGTAGCACATTTTCCGCCACGTGCCAAATCGTGGCACACCGTCTGCCACGTGGTAACACGTGGCAGACCTACGTTGTGACTGCACAGGGCTACGTCGCGATACGTGACGGGTGCCCAGGAGGCCGTCACGTACCGCTACGGGATCCAATTTTTGCCTATAAATAGAAGGCCACGGGATTCATCACAACTCACACCAAAACCTGCTTTCCTCTCTCTCTCTCTCTCTCTTTAGCATCTCTCTAAACCCGAAGAATCCGACCCTCGATCCATCTCAAAAAACGTGCCTCAATACCTCGGTTTCCGTGTCCCGTTTCTCGTTTTTCGTGCCGACGTTTCCTTGAAGTTTCATGCCACCCTCCACCCTCATACAACCAAGAAAGCGTTTGTTATCATGACGATGAGTCTCGAGAAACGTGCCAACAAGTGTTGAAGTTTGGTGTTATCGTTTGATCAAGACGACAAAAGGAGACCAAGCGACGTTAGAGTGCTACTCAAGTTGTTAGGGTTTCCGAAACGCCAACAAGGTTAGGCGTAATGACAAATGAATATAATATAATATTATATTAAAGGCTTAAACCTTAAGTCGAGGTTATACTCGATACCTCGATAAAAGAAAAAAAAAAGAAAACATAACAAACAAAGAATAAAAGACGTGTTGTGATTGATAAATATATATGTGTGCAAGTATATATATTCTTTGTTATGAAAATATTTTTTAAGTAATAATGAGTATTCTTAAATAATAAAAGAAAAAGATTACGTTTCTTAAAGAAGAAGAAATGTCGGGTTTTTATAAATAAACTTAATGTTTATAATTACTTTAAAACTAAAGGTTTTCAAGTAAAAGAGAAGTATGAACTAAAGGTTCTTCGAGGTGGAGTTTATAAAATAAGACTAAAGTCTTAAGCCGGATTGTATATCCGACTAAGGAATGGTTATACTCGTACAATAGGTGCGAGATAGCAAGGGAAAGACCCTTGGACGGTGTTGAAGCCGATCCTAAAGAGATAAGGTGAATACGCCCCACTTTTACAAACTTGTTTTCAAACGAGTCAACGTGTTATATGAAAAACTTTACATGAGACTAAGTGTCTCTAAAAACATTATAAATAAGAGTAAAAGCCTAGCCCTCGGGCTGTAGTATACGTTTGTCTGGATCCTTACATATGTGGTTTAATGCGGTGGGCACATCGCACCACGCTTGGTCACGACCTCCAGCGATGATGGGCCAGACCTAAGTACGTTCGACTGAGACTGACCATGCGTATATTTATGGTACCTAAGTACGTCGAAACGCTGCGGTGTTTTGCTGGGGTGACCTAGTGTAGAGACTCGAATTTATAATGATATTGTTTTAACTTGGTTATTCCTAAGCCAAGATGGGCCGAGGCTTACGTGGTCTCGAGGGGTGATTAAGTAAAGAAAATATTTTAGCCTCAGCATATTCACCAGCATTCGTTGCTGACGTATTTTCTAATATTCGCCACATGTTTTATAAAGTCTTCCGCTAATAACCCGTAACTCTGATTTATTTACAGATGTGGTACCAACTATTGATCACGCTACTAGGCCTAAGATGGGAGGTGTGACAGTTTCTTGTAGGACTTTCAGCAGATTTCTCAGGATTCCGATCCTTCATGGCAGTTGCCACAGCTTGGGTAATGGCATCTAGAACAGCAAGGTCAAGTTGATGTCCTTCGGTGTTACTCGGATTTCCTCCAGCTGTGCTTCCTTCGTCTCCAGTGTTGGAAGCTATATCTACCGAGGGTTGTCAGACCATGCGAGGTCTGCCTCGACGCCCAGTGCGACCTCCAGGGCAAACATTCTCACCTACTTCAGCCATTGGTATTCTGGAAGAGGAAAACACAAACGTCATCACTCGAGGAATTATTAAGCACATGATTCGTTAAGTAAGTAGTTAACGACGTTGATCAAGTGTAATTAACTATTTGCATTACTCCTCAGGCCCTACATTCTTCCCTTTGTGATTTCACTTGTGCTAGTTTCTACTTTTAAATAGTTAATCAACCAACAATCAAGAAAACCTATCCCTAACTTGTATATATCCTTCCTTTAACAATTAAACGAACATCTTTATACATTATTTAACATACTTTACCGTTACTGAGCCTGCTTGAGTGACATATGGCTATCTTGAACTGGCATCTTCTTTCCTTTCTTACTAAAATCCCATTCTCCGTTCGAGACTAAGCATGTAGGATGCTTAAATCTCTCGAACTTTGCTCTGATACCAACTTGTAAGGCCCCGTTCCCGGTGCCTCACTTTAACGTTGGATTTACTCATAAACACAGTTCTAAATATCAGAGTTAGTTAAAAACTTTCGCGGAAATGTTCACTTTAACCATCCAGTACAAAACATTAATCTTTTCTTTTAAACCATAACATAAAACATCGTATTTAAAACATCATTTCTATCATCTTCAGATGCCAGCCTTTCAATCCATGCCACGTGCCATCCTCATGCTAACTCTTCAGCCTGATCATCTACGTGCATACTAAAAGTCAGCTACGCTAAGTGAGTTCTAGTTAATCAGGCGACATACAACACATACGTATATCATACATACATACATATCCGAAGATACGTACTAATACTTAATCAATTACCCTACTACCATACATACATACATATCTACAATCACTAACCTCAGTCTACCGAGAGTACGTTCATAGTCCGCCGTCTATACCTGTACTCAAGGTCGTGAACGCGTAAAAGGTCCGCAGTCCTTACCTATGTTCACCAATTATGGTACGTGCAAGGTCCGCAGTCCTTCCCTATATCATCCTATATTAACAACACGTACAAGGTCCTCATTCCTTCCCTATGTTGCAACCTAAACTATAGCATGTACGAAGTCCACAGTCCTCTCCTATGCTACCACAACACAAATACAGCACGTATAACGTCCACAGTCCTTTCCTATGCTAATGCCTACCTACAATACGTATAAGGTCCGCAGTCCTAATCTACGTTCTCATCTATCGTCTACAACACTTATAAGGCCCACCGTCCCTATCTACGTTTACATCTATCACCTATATCAAGTATAAGGCCCGCAGTCCTTAACTACGCCATCAACTGCAAAGTCTATGTCCAACAGAAGTTAGAGGGATTTGACATCCTAACTTACTACGTCGGACGTAGAACTCACATACCATTCATGTACCTGTATACACATACTTCATATATACCAAAATTACATTATAGCATAAGAACACTCTAGGCGTTCTTTACATCATTCGTTTAACAATCATACCCCTTGTCGATAAGTGCAACATCCAAAGGTCGTTCACGCCCCGACAAGTGTTCATTTGTAATGTTCATACATCATCCATATGTTACATATAAAATTCATATCTTTATCTCTAACCGGATAGCACGCGCAATATCCGAAGATCGTTCGTGTACCGACAAGCAATCATTCATGCCTATCACATATATATCATATATGGCATACACTTTACCACTTAAGGTAAGTGTATTAACTAATCACATCGAGTATGCACACAGCCCCGAAAACATAACAAGGAAAATGGGGCTAGAAACTCACCTGAACTCAGTTACTTCTTCCGTTAACGGTTATCCCCTTAATGAGTTGTGCGCAACTAACTGTTTAATAATTGCAATATTAAATACTACTCTAGCCATTCTCATTGCTACTTAATTAGCCTTACGCGTCTAAGACGATTTTAATTCCTAGAATCATTACCGGGTTAGTTAATCGTTACTCGTTAATCCTTTATAGGTATCTTTCATAAATTATCAAAGTCCAAGGGCTAATATGTAATTATCTCATTCCTGTCTAAGTCCAGGGACTGTTCTGTCATTCTGCCAAACTTCTAGTTCGTTATCCAGCCCTTAACGAATTGGACTATATAACGAACCAGTCCTCATAACGAAGTGGACCTTATAACGAACTGGTCATCATAACGAATTGGAACTCATTCGTATGGTTTGGTTAACTAATTGAACTTCATAGCGAACTGAACCCTTAAACGAACTGGACTCTTAACGAACTGAACCCTTAACGAACTGGGGTTCATTCGTCAATGCTCCCTTAACGAACTGCTTGACAAACTGGGCTTAGTTCGTCATCTATTCCCTTAACGAATTAACATAACGAATTGAGATTAGTTCGTTAAGCTCCTGCTAACGAATCAACTTAACGAATTGTCTCTAGTTTGCTATCCCAGCTTAACGAAAGGTCATAACGAATTACTTGCTAATTCGTTATGCTTCTGTTAACAAACTAAGGCTGGTTCGTCACATTCCCGCTAACGAACTAGGGTTAGGTCAGAATACTCCCTGACAAGATCTAACCTCGTACCAAGATTCTCCGGCGCCGTCTTTCCGGCGCCGCCATTTCCGGAATAACAGGATCTCGCCGGAAAAGCGAGATCTCGCTCATTTCACCACCATTTTCACCGTTTTTTGTCTCGTTCGATCCAGATCTGAGCTAGGGTGATCCCTAAGCTCATCTTAGGTTCGGTTTATACCCGATTCCACCCGGATCTCGTGACTTTAATGGTTTAACGGTGTCGGCTCATCGTTTCGTGACTAAATCTAACAGGTTAGATTATAAACATCATACTATCATACCTCGGGTCGGGATCGATTCTTCCTCTTGGTTTCGGTTAGAGAGAGAAAGTAGGATGAGAGAGAGCTAAGTGTGTGTTTTGGTGGTGTATGGAATATGTGTAAAATGAAAGGATAGCATAATGAGATTATTTATATGATAGATCATGGGCTTGAGCCCATGGTCTATCTTCCTTCCATTTTAACCCAAGTCCATTACTCATATTACTTACCCCAACACAAGCCCGACTCGTATTAACTCTTACTTTTTTTTCCCACTAACCCGAGTACACCTTCCCACCAATATTAAATAACACAATTAACATTACTTTTAGAAATTTTGGGATGTTACACGTGCTTTATTAAGCACGACCCCGTGTCTACGTATCCTAGTTGCATGTTGTCAAATCGTACATGATGACTCACCACGGCCCCGTTCTTCCTGAGGCACGGCCCCGTGCTTTTTAGTGATATGTGCTAATTCTTTTTGTCGTTTCTGAAAGGTGACCACGGCCCCGTGTCCATTGAAGCACGGCCCCATGTCTGGTTTTCCACTATTTTGTATTTTCTTGTAGATTTTTGTCTTTTCTGATAGTTAAGCATGACCCCATGCTTCCAGAAGCACGACCCCGTTTTTCCAGAAGCACAGCCCCGTGTTTCCTGTTTTCTTGGTTTTCTTTGGCTTTTCATTCGTTTCTTTGTTTGAGGCTTGGATTCACTTGAAAATACATTTTAACATGATAAGTAGTTATTTTAACTATATTATACGATAGAAGTTGCAGTTATTAAAGATTATTTGATGTTAAAAAGATGTATATTTTTATATATGATGTTTCAATTGATGACTGAGATTAATCCATGATTATAATTTTTAAGAATAAGTACTTTCCAAGTCTCATAATTGGAACATTTTTTTTGTGATTATTGAATTATATCATATCTCCTATTAATCTTTGTCTTCATCCACAACTATTCGCAACGAATAAATAAAAGCTACAAGAGGTTAAACATGACATATTTACAGGAATAAACAGTAGATGCTGCACTAAACAAACCGAAGGAGCTATAATTGAAGGTGAAGGCAGTTGGTAGGCTAAAAACCATCAATTGTTCAAGACAGCTCACAAAGACTCTAGTAAACATCTTTTCCAATATTTAAAGAGATACACCTATTCTAGGCCAAAAAGGCTGAGAATCTATAATAATGAACCAACTTTTTCTATTGAATGTCTCATAATTCCCTTGATGAGAAGACATGGTGGGACTTCATGGCTTTGAGTTATTCATTTTGGTTGATAGTCGATCATTGGGCATCACCTGTTCAATTCTTTTTGTTTTGGTCAACATAGATTATTTTTACTGAAACACTACCAAAAGCCAAATATGTTAAAGTAACAATAGTTTTTCAAGCAAAATGTCAAAAGTTAATGATCTAAGTTCTTAAGATATTAATTAGGGTGTTCATATCCATACTCTTTTAACAAAACTTATATGCAAAATCGTAAGCTACATTTTTTATAAACGACACACTATTCAGGTTGGATTGCTTGAATCGAACATAGCAACCTATTCTTTTTTCTTCTTTTTTTTAATACCCGCAAACTCATACACCTCTAAGCGTACTTTTATATTTACACTCTTGTTGACTATAAAATTAGAACCATCAACCTCATGAGAAAAGATATCTTTCACACAATATATAAATCCTTTTGTGACTCAACTTATTCACTTATAGACCTTGTGCCTAAACTTATTCACTATTTGTCCACATCTTTCCGTTAAATTTGTTCTACAAGGGTCACTAATCAGTCGAATTTATGTTCAATCAACGAACCTTAATTCTTTTTTCCTTTATAAACAAATGGAACAAAGGGGAAACATGGAAACAATTTGGTAGACATTGTCGTTCATCATATTTGACAAATTGATTGCTCATGACATGATGTTGTTTGCAACTTGACACATACGCACACGCATATATAGTTTATTGGGGAGAATTATAGAAAAGTGGAGAACTAAATAACCATTGACCAAATGAACTTCGATTGAGCTCATTCTAGCAACATTGGAATCGGCTCATTGAATTTAAACAATAAATGCTAAACCCTAAAACTAAACAATAAGGCTAAACCCTAAAATTTGAACCGTAAGGGTCTGTTTGGTTAGGGTAATAGAATGGAGAGGGAATGATATTAAAGAAGAAATTAAATGGATCAATACAATTCATTTGACTTGTTTGGTTAACATATGGAAATGTAATGAATTATTACTTTATTTTTTTGTAGGAAAAAAACCGTAGGAATGTAATAGAAATGATAAAAATATTCATATCTCATAAGTAAAATAAAATTACCAAAATAAAAACCGCAATGGGGACGCGGTGATGGCGGCAGTAGTGGTGGTGGTAGGGTTGTGGTCAAGTGGTGGTGGCTATGGTAGTAGTACTGGTGGCTGCGGTGGTGGTTAGGGAGCGACAGTGGTGGTGGACGTGGTGGTCAGGCATCAGTTTTGGTGGCGGTGTTGTCAATGGTTTCAGTGGTTACGCCGACGTTGGTGGTGGTGGTGGTGTCGGTGACATTGGTCAGGTGGTGGTTGTAGGTGTTGTTGTCGAGATATTAGGGTGAAAATGATTCAAATGAAAAAAAAACGGGGGGGGGGGGTGTTTGGGAAGGAATATTTTTAACGAAATGGGATTCCTTGTGTAATAGTTGATTTCATTCCATTGACCAACCAAACACACTAATTTTCATTCCCTCGTAATGACTCATTCAATTCCCTTATTATTCTGCATACCAAAAGCTACCTAAGAGCATTCCGAATTCATCCCTCATATTGTCTACACCATCTCCGTATTTTAACAAAATACTTAATAAGACAATCTCATCCCAATCTCCGTACCTCAGCCCCCATATATTTAGAGGAAAGCAAATATATCTCCCATATTTGATGTGTCAATATCCATCCCATATATGTTTTTTTAACATCCTATATTAATAAATAATAATAAAGGATTATTATTATGGTATTTTAGGGATTATTATTTAAATAATATTAATAATAATTATTGATAAGCTTAACGGATATTGGTTTAGTTAAAAGAAATACGGATTTAATGAAACAATGGGCATAATGATTCATGGGGCTAGTGTATATAAACCCTTAAAACCCTATATCTCATTCATTTCCATCAACTCCTCAACATAGCCTACACACTAAAAAACACACACTTAAGCCAAACGCTCTCTACGACGCTCAATCTTTCGAACTGATATCAACCCAAGATAGCATATTATTTATCTTAGCCGTCCTAACACCATAGCACCCTACACCGCAACCCCAAGGCGTCGTTTGAGCCGTTTGAATCTAGATCTAGAACGAATCGGATGATTAAATGAGCTTAACGGTCACCTTAGCTTGGATATAGATCAGGCGAAGCTACCTGGGTCATAGACGATCGAATTACGGCCAAACGCGGCGGCTGAAGGCGCCACAAACGCAAAAAGACCCTAACAACGCGTTAAAATAACCAGATCTGACGCTTTGTGCAGACATGTATATGCGCCGTACATGTTTATAACTTACACGGCGCATATGTTGGAGGAATATATGTGGCTCATATGTTAGGAACATATACCGCGCATATGTTATATAACATATACGACACATATCTTATATAACATATACGACGCATATGTAGACTTATACGTTGAAGGAATTATACGCTGAAAATGACTTATTTGATGGAAACTTATACGGCAGAAAAATATACGGGGCATAAGTGAATTTCGGATAAAAGAAGGATATGCGGCGTACAAGTGCATAAACGGTGAATATAAACTTATGCGGCGTATAAATTTCTGATTAGGTTTTTAGTAGATACTTATTAATGGAAATAAAATATTTCCATGCTGACTTGGTAGCTTAACCCCAGCCAGGGGCTCTGCCCCTTGAACCCTGCTAGGGGCTGCCGCCCCTAAAACCCTGCTGTCAGGGGCGCCGCCTCCGACCCTCGTTAGTTAGGAGTTTCACTAACCTAGACATATGATATAGTAGGAGTAGTTAATTGATACATACAATGTTGTAAAAGTAGGTTTCCAAGGCCGAGTACTCTCCGAGTACTCGCTACAAGGTATGTTGTCAAGGCGAGTTTATTTAATTCCACCTAGTTACTAAGAATTGAATAAAGGTGGTCAACCTTAGTCAGAATCGTAACTAGTCAGTGAATTTGAGCCGATTTTGGCTTATAAAATAAAACATAACTCATATTTCTTTAAAATTAAAGAATAAATATCATTTTTTTACTTAATGACTAACAATTTTTAGAATAATTTATTATTTAAAAGTGTATATCTCTTATTTATATTGATCTTTACCTATTTTGTTATAAATATTAGTAATTTGTGGTATTCGACATATATATAATATCCAAAAACTAATTTTCTTTATATTTACCATGTCCGAGTACTCTCCGAGTACTCCTCGAGTACTCCGAGTACACCCAACTCCCCAGTCGGTCGCCTAGGGTCCGCCTAGCGACTTTTGCAACATTGGATACATGTCATTATTACATAGTTAGCCGTGCACAACTAAGGAGGGGTATTATCGTTAACTCAGAAAGAAACAGGAAACATGTGAGTTTCTAACCCCATTTCCTTTTTATGTTTTCAGGGCTGTGTGCATAGTCAATGTGACTAGTTAATACACTTATCTTATGTGGTAAGTGTATGATATGTGAATGTTTATGAATGATATATGAAGGTATATATAAAAATGTATATATAAAGAAGAGTATGTATGGAAAGAAGGGACCAGACCCTACTAATATATGAGATAGAATGGACCAGAACGAACTAATATATGAGATAGAAAAGGAACGGACCAGACCCTACTAATATATAAGATAGAAGGACAAGATCCTACTAATATTTAAGATGGTAATAAATAGCTATGCATGTAGTATAAAATTAGGAAAGAATGTATGTATCTAAGAAGAAATGTATGAATGTATGTATGTACGAAAGAAAAGTAAACAGGTTATGTATATAATATGTATTTTCAGATGCGTATATGTAAGTAGGTGTATGAAATCTATGTTGCATGATTAACTAGTACTCACTCAACGTAGCTAACTTTTAGTATGCACGCAGGTAAATAGATTAAATGAGCTGGCTTGAGGATGGCACATGGTACGGACTCAGCGACTACATCTAAAGAATGAAGACATGATGTTTTATTTATGATGTTTTAAGTTAAGACAATTTAAATGTATAAAACAAGAATGTTATAACTATATAGTATATGGTTGAAGTTTAATGTTTTCGCTAAAGGTTTGATTCACTTTGACAATAAAATTGTATTTATGAGTAAATATAACACCCAATGTAGGGCACAATGACCGGAGCCTTACAATTTGTTAGTATTATTTGTGAGTAGGTGTGAGTAGACGAAAAAATAAAATATAATTAAAAGTGAAATAAAAATGTATTATATAACTGAATGAATATATATATATATATATATATATATATATATATATATGTATGTATGTATGTATATGGGTGATGGAGTGTAAGAGGTTTTTAGAAAATTAAAGAAAAATGTAGAGATGACGTGTTCAGTTAGATTATAGAGATGGAGATATGAGAATGATTGTGAATGCTCTAAAGTTTAACCCTAAAATCTAAACCCCAAAAACTAAACCTTAAACTTATATATTTAAGTTTTGATGAGTAGGTTCCAACACCGCTGGACAAAATTCAATCGGAGTTCGTCTGGTCAATGGTTTCTCGGCTTCCCGCATTTTGTGTGGTTCCTTAAGGAACCCCCCCCCCTCTCTCTTATATATATATATATATATATATATATATATATATATATATATATATAAAGTTAACAAAAAATAACGCCTTATCGTGCAAAAAATGTACGGCAAATCTGCAACCCTAAATTTGTTTCAAAAAACACGTAATGACAAAATTAAAATTTCATTGCATTTCGTTTCATCGTAATTAACCGTCTGTCTGATTTAGTTCTATTTAGAACGTATCAGATGAGACCTCAATCCAACATCTCCAAGTACCGTACGTGAAACAAAGTTCTGTAATTTTTTAAGGAGACAATTGCAATCTAATTGATTAATTGGACTACCCGAAGCTTGAGAATTGAACAAATCGACCACTTGAAGTTAACGAATTTTGATTCAGAGAAAAAAATTGTAAAGCGTACTAAAAAGGTAACTCAATTAAAATTATGCCCCGTTTTTTTAATACACTTAATTAAACCAATACTACGCTTGGTTGTTTGAATACACTAAATTAGACCAGAATTACTCTCAAGTAAAATGCGTTAAGGGGCTTCTTGGTTCATTCAGATCTGAATTAGCCAGATCTGAATAAGCCTCTGTCCCATTCAGCAACATGTGTCGGGGCTATTTGATTCATTCAGATCTGACATTCAGATCTGAATGAGTCTCTGTCCAATTCAGCAACAACAATAAGTCTGAATGATTCAGACCTAATTTTTAACTATTCAGATGTTTTTATATTTGAAACCAAACAGTCTGAAGTCTGAATGAATCAGATGTTTACATCTGAATGGTTCCATTCAGATGTAAACAAACAGCCCCTCAGTCTGAATGATTCAGACCCAATTTTAACTATTCAGATGTTTTTCTGTCTTGAACCAAACAGTCTGAAGTCTGAATGAATCAGATGTTTCCATATGAATGATTCCATTCAGATGTAAACAAACAACCCCTAAGTTGTTTTATACGCTTAATTAGACCGAAACTACTCTCAGTTAGAATGCACTAAGTTGTTCTAATATGCTCAATTAGACCAAAATTACTCTGATTTAAAATTGTTTCTAATTTAAAATTACTCTCAATTAAAATTACTTTCAATCAAAGCTGCTCTCAACTTAAAGACGCGATCAGTTTTTTAAATGCGCTTAACTAGACCAGAATCACCCTAAAATAAAATTACTTCCATTGAAATACGCTAGTTGTTTGAAATAAAATTACTCTCAATTAAAATTACTCTCAATTGAAATTGATGTTTTTGCTTTGCTTTGTGTTTCCGATCAGAAAAACAGAGTAATTGCAGCTCGTAGAACGAGGCGAAATCGATGAAGATGAAGATCTATTTGAAGCAATTGATAAGTTGCCATGGTACTAACATGAAGATTAATTTCACATGTTCAACCTGTAAATTGAAATTGATAAATTAAAGTGACAAGTGCATGAAGAGACCGTGAATTAGTTTTAGTTTATTTACGTTTATGCCACCGAGCAGTTTCAAATTAGAATTGAAACCAATGGTGTAACCTATGATTATAGTGTATCTATAACTTTTATCTGTGTGTAACTAACCTCGTTTCCACACACTTTGATTGCGACAGGATGCACCCTCAATATTTGGTGCAAAATAAGCATGCTTCATATTCTTCTCAAAAGGATGGAACATTGAGTGTGGTTCAAGCTAATGAAAAGTTTTCAACCAAAGCAGTCCTACTAAATTCTATCCAATGAAATAAGAAAGTGGGAGAATCTGAGTCTTTTCACAACACAAGCATTAATGAGTAATATATAACTCGTAACAAAATTCCTCTAGGCAGTTCTTGATAAAAACTACCTTAAAACTAAACTAAAGATAAAACACCAGTTCTCCTTTATTTATTTACTTATTATTAATTTTTGTAAATATGCACGGTATCCTAGTGAAACTGGCGATAATTAAACTGATTTAGTAAAGAAAGGAGAAGAAGACTTTTCATATGTTGAGACTTTTAACAAAAACTATAAGAAGCAAACACGTGATGTCACACTTAAATCTTTAAGGAACGTGGACTGTTTTTAGCTATGAACCATTAGATGTTCAAGACAGAATATTTATCAGGAAAAAGGGTTAGGAATGTTCGATATTCATAGAAACATCAATTTAGATGGTCATGGTTTAATGAGGATTTGATGAAGAAGCATAAAGTTACACCCTAGACTAAAGCTTCTTTACTTTTAGCATTGGGCTAGCTAGCTATTATTTAATTCAGTTAAACTCTATCCAAGATGGCTTTAACAGTTGGAAACTGCTCAAAATAACATAGTGGTCTAGAGTTCACAATTCAGTTAGTCAAGACAAATTGTAATCCAGTTAATCTCGTATTTTACCAAGTGAACGAAATTTCTAACAATGATTCGTTTGTAGGTTTGTAACACATTGTTACAATTGCTCATTGGAAATTAAATATGTGCACGTATAAACCTTCACTTATAAATATGCATATTGATTCTTTATATTGTTCGTCAAAACTGAAAAGAAAACTAGCGTTCGGAAAAAAAAAACTGAAAAGAAAACGGAAATAAAACCCATAAAATTTGGAGGCCCCTTAAATATGGAGGTTTCTTCTTCTCTTTAATTAGTGTTTTCCATTTTAGTTATGTATCAATCAGTCATAGAGGTTTCTTCTTGGAGCTTTCGAAAATTGAAAACTTTATTTGAAATGACAAAATGATCATTTCAAAATTTCCATATGCGGACCGTCCGCTTTTAGACAATTCGTTGTTTGCAAAAGCTAACCAGTTTAGAACATGTATGGACCTCATCAAAATGTTCTTGGGAACTTTGAAAATAGAAAAAAAGGTTGAGTTTGATGTACATATAAAAGTGTTAAGCAGTGCACATGCTCTTAGTTGAACTTGAATATGTTGATGTTTTGCAAGTCGCACGCCACTAGGCATTGGTGGCGATCATGTGAATCCACGTGCCCAGGTTGAGCTCGAAAATATATGCACCTTATGTCTTAACTAAATAAATAATGTAAAACGCCGATTAAAGTTATAGCAACAAATATAACAATTAGCAAAATCAGTAGAATGAGTTTATCAACGATTGGTCTTCTGGTCCAATGGCATGAGGGTGATGATTAAGATTTGGATCTTGAGGTCTCAGGTTCGTAACCTCACTCAAGAGAGTTTTCCCATAGTGCCATAGTGATGGGTTTCCTACTTGATGATGTTCTTGGGTGAGTAAGATAGCACAAAAATGGCATCAATATGGACCGTTGACATCCTATCTCAGGAAGGCTAATGTAGTTCCAAATGTTGTTAAAGAAAAAAAGAATGAGTTTATCACGACAGTGAGCGTATAAGTGTTCGGGTATTCTAAAAACATTTATAATATCAGAAATTTTTTAAAATTGTTATGCCCTATAAAATATGTGCCATAACCGGACACCACGTTACCCCTCCTTGGAGCCAACCCGGCATGCCACCTTCCTGACAGACAATTCATGTCGCCGGTCACCAGTGAATTGTTTTGTTCAACATTTTAATATGCTTACCATTTTTACTAGTTAAAATGGTCATGATAACCACAATTATAAACAACAGTTAGTTGATAGGCATTTCATCCCTAAAGTGAAAAACATTAATGTTAAAAATTTTATATGTTTGTCATTATGAATAATTATAAGCACTTAGATTTTTCATAATAATTTTATAGAATTAATAAATTGAAAAGATTCTTATTTTTATTTATCTAATTTTTTTATTAATTTCGTAATATTGGTTATTGAATTAGAATTAACTAGGCATTTAAAGGAAACCAACAAACCTAACATGTCTTATAATATAAAAACGCATATGACCGACATAGAAGGCCTGGCCAATGTTACTTTCGTGAAACATACTTCTCTGGTTTGTTAGTAGCAATCCTTCACTGGTAAATGTTCCACTGCTACTCAGTCGGTGAAACGTATATGACTTAACAAATGGATTATTGATGGACTCAATCTTCACGAGCGTGCAAGCCCTTTGGTAATTTGTTTTGTATTTAATGGCACTAAACATGTATAATCACATGGTCAAGAGACAATAGAATGGGAATGAAATTCTATGTTGGGCAAGAAACAAACATTATTTTAAGTATGCACATCGATCCAATCCAAATTCAAAGTCAAATTTCATTGTGACCTTTGTTTTTGGAAAAGTAACTTATATAATCAAGTGAACAAACAACATAAAGAAATTAAGTTCAGTATTAGTCCATTATGCAGACCATTAATTATGACGCTTTTAAACATAATATTTTACACATGTGGTCATTGAAATTAACCAGCAAAATGATGAACCTATGGCCGAGTCTTGCAACCTACATACAGACTGAAATGGACAATGGTAGTATAACCCAGAACTCAAACCGTTATATTCTAAGAGTCTACTAGAAAAGTAACCAATCCCTTAACCTGATCTATTAGATAGAAGCGGGATAGTTATTGTAGAGGTTAAAGCTCTAGGAAAGTAAATAACCATGTACCTGCAGGGTCATGAGTACTTCGAAAAAGGTTAGTAACAATAATCCAACTTCTATATTAATACTTAAGTCCTTGTCAATATGACAAAAAAGTTGATAAAACTCAATACTCAATTAACAATGATCATAGCATGAAGCTTTAACGGATGTAACTCTTTAATTTAGCTTTAACGGATTTGTCACTTTCTAGACAATTAAGATATGCCATGGAAGAGATAGTTATGGATACAAATATATTTTGGTATCCATTAATAAAATTCTTTATAGTGATACAGAAATAACAAATATATACATTGACATATGATAAAACAACTTGATAGATATTTGCAATTGAAACACCTTCTAGCTAGCTACTATCTTAGGCATTAATATAATCTACACATAAGTTCTTCATTAGGTTCTTCACAACCATTAAATCATCAGCCTGATACCGAGAAACGTGGTTCCATTTGTTCGTGATGGTTTCAATGTAAGCAGAAGCCTTGCTGTCAATACACGGGTCAGCCCAATATCCAGCTCGGTCTTGGTCACTTGGATACACTTTGTACGCCTCAATCGAGTCTTCCCATGTGCCGTTGCTCCCTCCCCCTTGGCTCTTCTTATGCTTGAAGATGCCGAAGAGTGAAAAAGATGATTTCTTCTGCGATTTGTTACCTCCCATTTTGTCGATGTATGAGAAAAATGGATATTAAAGCAAAGTGAGAGTCACTTAGTTATTAGGTGTTTGTGTTAGCACAAGTGAGGCTCTTGATTTCTAAGAGTTTGGGGCGCTACAGATTTTATAGAGGGGTGCTACCTTTATTGTGGAGGAATCGTGCGGATCTAAGGCAAGGAGAATCTTAATATGTTTGATCTTTACCGTAGAATCAATTGCATGGTATTTCAAAAGTAAACTGATCATTGAGTAGTAATAACTTAGACAAAGAACATGTCATGACAACCTCTGCTTTCATTGTTGATTAGTAGACTAGTAAAACCACTTTAGGCTCATTTTGGAGACCATTGAGTTTGCTTTTTCCTTGCAATTTCTCTTGAACCTATTCAATCAAATGAATCAAGAAACCAAACATAATATTGCATAGACTCATGCGATTCTTTTTATTAATAATAAACAAAAATAAAATACATATAAAAAAAATTCTAGATTACATATTGATAACTAAACTAACTTAACAAAAATGTAAACTATGAAACACAATCATCAAATCTGACTTCTAATTTAAATAAATATAAATAAAAGATAGCTTATGTGTCAAGTTATTCAACTTAGTTCATAAATTTTAAATCTCTCACATAAAACCACCCAAATTGAGATATTTTGTAGCCCCCTTATGCTCTTCGCATTAATCATTCGGAACTTAGTTCAAGAATTTCAAATCTCTCACATAAAACCACCCAAATTGAGATATTTTGTAGCCCCCTTATGCTCTTTGCATTAATCATTCGGGTTCTAAATGCTAGTATTACATCAAGTTACAAAATTGCTTTGGTTAAGATGAATCTGTCAAGATAACAAAACATAATTTCCATGTTTTCCATACTCTGAAGGATAATAGAGGTGGGCAAATAAACCGGTTAACCGAACCAATCCGAAAACTGAACCAAAACCGAACCGGTTTGAAATCGATTATGTATAAACCGGTTTGGAACCTATTGAAACCGTCGGATTGGAACCGGTTTGTAATTTTCTCCCCCCAAAACAGGTTTCAAAACGGTTAACCGAAACGAAACCGGCAAAAAACTGGTCAAAACCCGAATGAAACCGATAAAAACTCGAACCGAAACCGATCGCAACCTGGTCAAGAAACCGGTTTTAACCCGAACCGAAATTGATCATAAACCGGTTTTGACTTTTGTTAACCAAACCAAACTGGTTTCAACCCAAACCGGTTTTTTTATGTTTTAAACCGATTTGTACACCTCTAGTTGAGGTTATGCAAGTGGCGCTCCACCTTCCTGACAAACATCTTATCATGTCCCATGTATTGTTCTTCAACATATTAATATACTTTGCATCACCGGCCAAAGTGATCATCACATGTTGTTAACCACAATTATATGTAAACAATATTAGTTGACTGACCGATTGGTTTCATCCTCAAAATGATTAACATTAATGTTATACATAATTTTGTTTTCACTTATCGTATTTTCTTGTATTATTAGCGTACTATTGGCTGTTTATATAGAATTAACTAGAAGGCCAATGAACCTAACATATCTTAATATAAAAACGCGTATTTTTAGTGTAAAAGAACTCATGAATACCCCCAAACAAAAGGGGATTGGCAATACATAGACTAAAGAAATTAATACAAGTTACATGAAGAGTTTACAATAATTTAATACAAGACTATTTAAATGGCTAATTTATATTAACAACCTCCGCAAGCGAAATGGTGGCAGACCGATGCGTAATCTTGACCGAAAGTATTCAACTGAGGTCTCGGAAGGTTTTTTGTAAATATGTCTGCCACTTGAAGCTTGGTAGGAATAAAGGCGGTGTGAAGTTTCCGGTAGCGACAAGCTCACGAATAAAGTGGTAGTCCAACTCTATGTGCTTAGGCCGTTTATGAGATACCGGGTTTTGAGTAAAAAATTAAGGCACTTTGGTTGTCTCAAAGTAAAGTCGAGCGATCTGGAGGAAGAACATTTAGCTCTCGAAGTAAATGAGTGAGCCAAATAATTTCAGCTCTAACATTAGCCATGGCACGATACTCAGACTTACAACGGGACTAAGACATGGTTGGTTGCTTCTTTGCACTCCAAGAAACCAGGTTATCACCAAGGAAAATAGAGTATCCATAAGTTGACCGACGAGTTTCAAGGCACCGAGCACAATCCGCATCAGAGAACCCGAGTAGTCGGATGGCCAATGGGTGAGTGAAGTGAAGCCCATATGACAAGGTACCTTTGATATAACAGAGTTTCCGTTCGACTTATTGAAAATGTGTTATAGTTGGAGTCTTTACGAATTGACTTACTTGATTCATTGCATAGGAAATGTCCAGACGGGTGATGGCCAAGTACTGAAGTACCCAAACAAGAGATCGGTAAAGGGTGATATCTTTACATGGTTCCCCGTGAGTGCTAAAGTGTCTGTTTGCTGTAAGTGGTGTATGAACCGATTTCAAGTCGAAGTAGATTGGCACAGTGAAGAAGTTCATGGGCATATTTGGATTGACTAAGAAAAAGGCCATCCTTAGTGTGAGCAACTTCAAGTCCAAGAAAAAAATTTAGATCGCCCAGATCCTTAATAGCAAATTATTTGTTTAATTGATCAATAAATGAGCGAATGATGTTTTCTTGATTGCTTGTTAAGATCAAATCATCTACATAAACAAGCAAGTACATAGTGCACGAGTCTCGTTTAAAGATAATTAGGGATGTGTCAGCACTACTTCAGGTAAACCCATTGAGTAACAAAAACGAACTTAGGCGGTGAAACCACGCACGCTGTGCTTGTTTGAGCCCATAAAGAGCTTTATTTAGGCGAAGAACATGATTGGGATAGTTGGGATTAACAAAACCAGGTGGTTGTTCCATAAACACAAGCTCATTCATGTTTCCATGTAGGAAGACATTATTAACATCAAGTTGATGAAGCCTCAAGTTATGAATGACAGCTAGGGAAGCAGCTCGAATGGTTGATGCCTTGACCCTTGGACTAAATGTGTAAGAGTAATCGATACCTTGCATTTGAGTGAATCCTTGGGCAATATGTCTAGCCTTATGCTGATCAATGGAGCCATCAGAGCGGTGTTTAATACGGAAGAGCCATTTAGAACCAACGACATTATGGGTAGGTCGTGGCACAAGAGACCAAGTATTGTTTTTCCAAAAGCGTTGTCATTTCATTGTTCATGGCCTATAATGTCACACCCTAACCTACGGCGGAACATGCCGGGGCGCGAAATTGATTGTATCATAGCTCAGAAGACACTAAGTAAAATACACGTGCAATATCTAAATTATTCATTCATATATCAACTTTCAAAAGCACAAACATCGTCTTAACAATATCGTTACAAATCGATAATAAATAATTTAAAACAAGCCAAAAGTGTTCTTCAATCATCAAGCAACCTAAGGTCTCATCTACTTCCAATACTTGATTCATCCGATAAAGCTACCTGCGCCATGCGTGAAAATATATATTTTGTCAACATAAAGTTGAGCAAGTAAACCACGATTTTGAGTATATATAATAATAAAAATGACAATTCCATGCGATAATCGTAAATCACTACAATTAGTGTATCAATAAATAAAAGTCTTTTCAACCGAATCACATAGATAAGGGTTTACTCCGACAGCGTATGATCATACTAATGAGGATGAGGATGAGGATGAGGATTAGGATACCAACCAACATAAAGTAAACACATAGTCACATTTGCACATATCAACTAATCGAGCAATTTTCAATTACGCATATAGTGGAATCGTAGTGAAAACAATAATTTAATTGTGAACGCTTAACGCCCCCAAAATTGTAAAGCGGTAAAAAGGGGGATGTGAATTTACTTACCTTGTTGAGTACGGTAAACGAGGACGAGATAAATAAAGAAAAGTCTAGGATGAAAACGGTTAAGCTCCTCGAGGTTCACCGACAAATATTCCTAGTGATTAAATCACAACACGAATTAATAAAAATAAAATATAAAGATCTATGACGGGTTTTGAGAGTCGATACGGTTGTGTGAGATTAAAATATTGATTACATTTTTGATAATAAGGGTTATTATTGTTGTCATTAATATTATTATTATTATTATTAGTATTAGTATTATTTTAAACAATAAATAAATAAAAGAAAACCGGGTTTTAGGATGACGGGAAAAACGACTCGATTTGTCGGTTTACAATATTTTAAATGATTAATTGTGTAGGGGTTAATAATATGAAAAAATTAAGCAAGTAAGCAAATAAAAAAAAGACTCAAAACCAAGTTGGGTCGGGTTCGAACCCGTGACCCAGCTTTTGTTATACACAGGACCAACCAACTGAGCCAACATGACCAGTTGTTAGGTATTGCAGATCTGAACAATATAAACGCATGTTTGAATGGGCATGAACCCTAGATTATCCAATTGGATAATCTGATTCATGTTCATTCAAACAAGTTTAGGGCTAATGTTCTCTGACATATAGCGATCTTAACTGTACCTTTTAATTGAATTATAACAGCGGTTAGGATGGTGAAACAGTTCGAACTTGTTGCGGCCAGAAAAGGGGATATTTAGGTGACGAGATGTTGATGATAACTGAATTGGTTTGAGGGGAAAGGATCGCGACAGTGAGGAGGAGGTTTATGCAGGTTTAATTGATTCATAACAAACGGATTATATAGGACCACTAGTTAGGGTTTGTTTGGTGTTTAATATGGTTAATTGATCAAATTACGGACGAACTAACACGCTCCTACTATAATTAACTGTCGGTTATGTATTTAATCGATGAAATATGCCATTTTCCAAAGTTAATCGATCATAAACGAGCGGGAAGTGATGATTTTGAAGGGTATGGGGTCGGCGGGTTGGGTTTAGGTCCATGGGTGGTCTGGTTGAACCAGGTTTGGGTTATATATATGTTATTATATATTATAAAATCATAATTTACATAACAGGTCCTTGATGTTTGTAGATGGAACGAGAATGGGTTATAGTTTGAGTTTGGGTGGGAAATGTCAAGTTTTTTTTATAAGTTTGAATATTCAAACTATTAAGTAATAAAACTAAACAATAAATATACTCAATAAATGTGTCGGTTTATTAAAAGAGTGACCCGTGACCTTAAACGAGTCGGGTATAATTACAAGAATAAAAATGAAAACCTGAAATGTTACATATATCCCCTTAGGTTGTTTAGCTGTAGATTTGAAACCCTTAGGTTCCATGGAAGAGAATAGAGCAGTGTAGAGACCATGAGATTGGGTGTGAAAGGAGTCAAAAATATACTTTGGTTTGAATATGCCGGCCTTGGCTCGAGTAATCGTAGGATGGGTAGATGAGGTTGATGTAGAAATAGGGGCAGGTTGGTCAGAATGAGTTACGGTCTCGGGTAGTAACGTGTAACACCCTGGCTTTAAGAGAAATACACCGGGTGTAACGTAAAAATCACTCATAAGCTCGTAACGTTATTAAAGCGACAATAATTATTTTTATTTCATTTCATAGCATAACAAGTACACAAATTGTTCATAAATATAAAAAGGAACAATAACAATTCATCGAATGACAAATAAGTCATTTATTTAAATAAGCTAAGGTATACTAATGTTCCTCATCCTTAGCACGCCATCGTTTTCACCTATAGCACATTGTAAATAATATATTTTGTCAACAATAAGTTGATGAGAATTCATAAATTTAAAGTACATATGTAATATCAAATTTCTCGATCCATATGTATCATGCAATAATACCAACCATACGTAGATGATAAAAAGTTTGTAAATAACGCCCCACTCGCCCGACCGAAGTCGCGGAACAAGGGGAATGATAACCACCGTTTAGTCCAATCGAGACATCCTATAGGTGACGCGGGTACGTCCCGTCGGACCCTCCCACTTCGATGTTTGATATACCAACCATAAACGATAACACATTACACATAATTTCACGTATGATAATCATAAACTAATCCGAAGGATAATATTAACATGTTTAGACACAAGTATGAATCGATTTGAAACTTGATGACATTACAATCGATAAAAGCTAATAACATGCTACGCCCAAAAATAAAGGTTTAAAATGGGGTTATGAAAACTCACACGGAATGAAAAATACGGTAACGAGAAGACGAAAATTGGTCTAAGCAAGGTAGATGGTTCTGTGAGACGCTCCGACAATTTGTCCTATTTATTAAGGCATAACTAAAATAAATATTTAAACGAGATAAACAAACAAGACATAAAGAAATGAGTTTATAACGGATTTGGGGATTGTTAAAGTATTAAGAATGTTTATAAAAATTTATTAGTTTAATTATTCTAAAATAAAAATTATATTTGATTATTAAATGAAATTTATGAGTTTAAATCATTTAAAATATATATACTACATTATATGCGCACACACACACACATGAAAACTTTAAACGAAAATTATTTTAAAAACTTAACGAGGTTCGATTCGGTTAAACTAGTGTAAAAAATATTAGTTTTAACATAATAAAGTATTTATTAAAGAAAAATATGTATTAAAAACAAATAAAACTAAAAAAAATCGACAAAACCCGGTCAGTGTCTTACCTTGGGTTTGGTTGTTGTAACGGGGAGGGGAAGAAGGGGGGGGGGTGGTTTTGTTATTTTGCAATATGGTCCCTTGGGTTTAGGTGTCGGTCATAATTTGTAAAAAACAAATGGAAGGGCGTTAATTGCACGGTTTGATAGTTTGAATAAAATAAACATAGTAAAGACAAATTTGAATAAAAATTAAACGTTTCATTAAATGAGAGGATACAATTACAAACGCGTAGTAAAAAACGAAGACAAAATTTAACCGAATTTGACGAATGTCACATATAGGGACAATTTGGGCCGGATGTTCAGTAGAGGGAATTTGGGTCATAGATGAGGTGGTGGGCTGGGAATTATTTGCGGTTTGGGTTGGCGGGAGATTAGTATGTGGGGAATCAGTTTGATCCAAGGTGGAAGTGGGCAGAGGGGTTGTTGGCCCAAATGTATCACATAGTTTACAAGGGTTGAGGTGGTTGCATGTGTTGATTGGGTCGAAGTGGTTGGGTGTGATGGTTTACTTAGAGTGTTCTGACGTGGTTGCATGATTGTGTGGTTATCAACTAAGAAGGAGTGTAGGGGTAGATGGGATAAATAAGAAGTGGTGTGGACACCGGAAAAAGGGAAATAAGTTTCGTCAAATTGAGCATGGCGAGTAATATATATTTGGTGGTTTGAGGGTCAAGGCAACGATAGCCATTGTATTGAGGGCAATAACCCATAAATATTCATGACACACTACGTGGAGCAAGTTTGTGGTTGGCATAGTCCTGGATGTATGGGTACACATGACAAGCAAACGAACGAAGGTTATTGTAGCATGGCTTAAGGAAGTATAGGGACTCAAAAGGGAATTTTCCACCAAGAACCGGTGTAGGAAGTCTATTAATAATATAGATCGCAGTGCTAAAGTCTTCTACCAAAAAATGGGGTGGTATATGACCATTAAACATCATGGAAATGCCGGTTTCAACAATGTGACGATGTTTTCTTTCCACCCGACTATTTTGTTGCGGCGTGTAAGGGCACGAGACACGGTGAAGGGTGCCATTATCCTCAAGAAGTTGTTTAACATTGTGATTTTAGAATTCTGTGCAACCATCAATTTGAAAGATCTTAGTCTTTCTTGAAAACTAAGTTTGCACAAATTTCATGAATACCGATAGTACAAGATAAAAGCCGCATCACACATAAACATAATTTGAATTGTGTTTGAATATATACGCTAAAAATAATAAGTAATGTAAATAAGTTATAAATGCTACCCCTAAAATATAAGAAAGATGAAAAAAGTGGTATGTAAACTCACCTTAACGAGTATACACACACACACACACACACACACACACACACTAAAAATTATGTATTCTCACCCGTATTCGTGTTGACAAACTCTATTTTTATACATGTTATAGGTACAAGTAATTGATACTGTTCAAGATCGAAGATATTAGTTTTATCTTAGGATATTTATTCAAAATACAATGTATTTGCTTTGTTTATTGAATTTGTGTACGTGTTTAATGTCAATGAAGTTAAATACTAAATGTCGCCTTAATTAGTGTTTTTTGAGCTACTGTCCAATCAATACAGTTACGCCCCGACAAATCCGCCTTTGGTTGGGGTGTGACATATTAACTAACTAATTTTTCACCCGGCACAACAATAAAACTCGGACGGTGGTATAACCCAACCATTGTCGGTCACAAGCGTTGATCTGGTAAGTCAACACGAATTCATTCAGTTTCGGTGACGTGCGTTATTGTAACGTTTCACGTTGCAAAGCGCGGTCTCTTCCGCTAGTAACTATAAAAGCACGTTAATAGTAAAAAACTAAAAAAAGATGAAAAAAAATAATGGAATAAGAGGTATAAGATTTGCTAGTGGAAAAGCTTGAACTTGGATTGCTAATGTGGGCCATGATCCTCATACCACCAAATCAAATCAAACTATGTTAATAACTTCTATTTCTAATTTATTTAACAAAGAAAAACTAATTAAAATAATCAAAAATAATATTTGTGAAACCAAATTCCTCTTTTATACTTATTAGATAATTTGTTTATGCCCTGTGAGAGATATTTTGTTCTATCAACACCTACTAGGAATAATGTTGTTTAGGATAAGAGAGGAGGAAAATTTTCCTATAGCTTATAAAATGGTGTAGTTCTGATTTACACTTCCGTTATGTGATAATTAATTATAACTATAGATAAACAACAATAGCTTTACACTTCCGTTGTGTGATAATTAATCTTTAAATACTGTTAAAGCAATACAATTTGTACACATGGCACCATATTAGGCCCTCTACATAGGATGCTACCTAGATGCCACGTGGACTATTTCCTATTCTCTTAATTTCTAGCAATTAAAATAAATCAATATTAAATATCATGTGACACGGACCCATTTTAGAATATTTATAAATCATGACCCGTAATAACTTGCTTCCTCCACAAAAAACTATACCAGGTCCATTTTTCATAATCCACAACCAATTCCACTAGCGATGAGCTTGGGGCAGTACCTGTACCCGTACTTGTACACTATTGTACCCGTACCAAAAATCAATAAAATCGTGTCCCAATACCCGTACCAAATTTTTCGGTTTGGTACGGGTACGAGTACGGGTATTGGTACGGGTATTTCGGGTATGGTACCCGCTTATGTACCACTTTTATTTTTTATATCTAAATCTCTAATGATCTTGAAACCGACTGATAAGAACCAAAATTAAGAACTTGATTGCTGAAATTGAAATGGATAGTGACCCGATTCGAGATGGGTGATCTCCAGATTACAAGGTTAACAAACCCTAATTTTAATAATTAAAACATCGATAAACTAAACAAAAGCAGAAATTCTAATATTAATATCAACAGTTAACACAAACTGAAAACTGTTCCCGCTTATTTGGTAACATGGGTTTAGGCGGGAACAGGTACGTATCCATAATTCCGGCCTGGTAAAACGACTTGTCCTCAAGTCAAAACACGGGAGATGGTTCACCAATGGATCATACAGATACGGCTAACACTTGGCTTTTTCCAATGGTCGGTGACCCCAAAAGATAAGTATGTTCCAAGAGTGGTGGATTTGCTTCTGAAAACCAGTTTGAGCTTTGAAACATGTAAGACAACATATCATTTTTAGCATGAAAGACCAAGTCAACACGATATCGAGTGGGAGTTCCAGCTGCCCATAAGGTCGTACAAAACGATGAGAGTGTCCTGTTAAATCCCTCAACCCGCATATGATTTCCCTGCAAACCCAGTTGCCCCTTATGGTGTCTCCATTACCTATTTGCATCCAGAATGGGTTCACCAACCAGGTATTCAACTTCAATTCATGAAGCTTCATTGGGGTGCACCCGATGATGTCTCTGTTTCCGTCTTTGCATCGGTTCTTCGGTTCGTGTTCTTCTCCACACTGGAAGCATTCACCAAGTAGGTCTCATGCTTGTTTCTCCGTATCTGAATAAAAAGAACTATATGCCAAGAAAAAATCCATTTGATTGGAGGTTGATGGATGATTTCCTTGTGTTTCAAAGCTTCAAATAACCCTACCAAATCAGCTTCCAATGCCTCCTTAAGTGCAGTCACTGCACTTCTTTGAAACCTCAGATCTGTTTTGAATTCTGGAGCGCCTATTGTTGTCAATTGCTTCTGCGGAGCTTTGCCCCCAGTAGATTTTTGAGCAGTTTGTATGGTATCGGTCATATTCCTGGGATACAGGCTCCCAACCGGTTGAGAGCGCCAAACCTTTTGAATCTGAGATTCTGGATAGGCCGTAGGCGCCAACTCTACAACATCCAAAACACGTTCTGATCCATCGTCAGCATCACTAGAATGGTTGCTGACAGGTTCATCTTCATGCTCCTTCTTACCCATCCAAGCCTCCATGATGTCTGCAACATCACCCTTTAATTGCGCCACAATGGACTCGAGTCGGGATGAGATCGCGGATAACTGGGTAGCAATTTGATCTGGATTCAGTCTTCCTTCAAGTTGGCTTCGAGTTTGTGATGCCATCATTCCCGATTTTGAACTTGTGAAAATTGATGACTTGACAAAATTGGATTTCAGAAATTGATCGGTACTTGGTAAAGATGTAATTTTGATTGAACTCGGTGTGCGATTAATGAAGCGTTTCCAGACTGAACTGAACAATTCTCTATTTCCGTCAGGTTCACCAAATTGAAATTCCCAATTGAGTTTCCCGGCAATGAAACCAAATGATAAGAACCAAAATTAAGAACTTGATTGCTGAAATTGAAATGGATAGTGACCCGATTCGAGATGGCTGATCTCCAGATTACAAGGTTAACAAACCCTAATTTTAATAATTTAAAACATCGATAAACTAAACAAAAGCAGAAATTCTAATATTAATATCAACAGTTAACACAAACTGAAAACTGTTCCCGCTTATTTGGTAACATGGGTTTAGGCGGGAACAGGTACGTATCACCGACACCGGTACGAGTAACTAACAATATGAATTAGTCCGGGTAATGATATGTTTACAAGTAACAAACAACATGAATTGACTTGAGTCCATTCTTTTTATGATATATAATCTAAATGATGTTGATGCTTGATGGCTGATGATGTTTGATACTTTAACAATTGGTTGATTGATGATGGTTGAAGTGAGAAGAAGAATGAAATACGGAGAATTAACCTTAATTGTTATGTGAAATATTAATTTTAATTATAATGATAATGATAAGTTTGATTATTATATGGAGAATTGAATAAGAGAATTTATTTATAGATAGAAAATATTGAGAATCACATAAAAATCTCTACACATTCCAAACGGGTACAATATACCGAATGTACCAGTACCGTACCCGTATCCGTACCCGATTGTACTCTTACCAAAATTCAACAAAAATGAGTACCAATACTCGTATCGAATATACTAAATCGGTACGAGTACGGGTACGCATACGAGTACGGACAAAATGCTTATCCCTAAATTCTACCACTCATTTTTCTCTCTAACCTCCTCACGAAGATACGGACCCTAATTTCGCCGCTCATATCCAACATCGAGCGTCTACAGTATTTACCAACAATTTTTTAATCTACTATGATTTTCTTCACTTCCAAGGTTATCGATGTCTCCAATCAATTCGATTCCGTCCAATTGATCGTTCCTCAAAGACGATGTTATAAGAATATTTTTGGTCAATTAATGATTATTATAACAGATCGATTATCCGATAAATATATTAAAGGTAATTAACAATCCATTATTTCACATAGAGTTAGTTATTTATTATAATATTTCCGGCCATATTGTTATTCTTTTCTTTAGTAAATTTTCTCAACGTAATTTCCGGCCAATTTCTTTAATTTCCGGCCAATTTCTTATTGTTTTGTTTACTAAATATTAAGAAGTGAATTTCCGTCCAATTTCTGATTTTTTTTCCGTCCAATTTGTTATTGTTTTCTTTATTAAATATTAACAAAATTTCCATCCAATTTATGATTTTTTTCTTGCCAATTTTGATTCAGTTTTTATCAAAAGTCAGAAACTTCAATTTAATATTTTGTTAATTACAATTCTTTTGAATGTTTAATAAATTTGTTTGTAAATTATTTGTTTCATATATAATATTGATCATTAATATTCATAATTATAACTCTTTTCTTCCATACATATCTTCTGAAATGTAAGCTATCAATTGATTATGGGATTCCACACCCAAAACATAATTTTCTGTTTATATTCACCGTTTTACATTTGGTTATGTATGTTAAATTTTTTTTTGAATTTGTGTTCACAAATATCAATGTCACTAAATTTCTCAATAATGTATAATAAACACGTATTATATTTTTACCCATTTTAACTAATAAGTTTTTTAAACATAATATTAATCTTCTAATTTTAACATCCAAACAATTTGATAGTCTAAGTCTTCATAATATTTTCAAAGAATATTAAAAATATTTGATAATTTATTTCCTATACGTTTATATTTTGTTTTGATTGATTTTGTATCATATTTTTTTCACCTTTAATTATTTTCAAAGTCAACACAAAATTTTTTTATCTTTCCAAAGTTATTTGAAAATTCATTTATTGTAAAACGTGTTTAAGTTTTGCAAGTTTAACAAAATGTTAATGTCAGTGATTTAAAAGTTTGTTGCAAGATTGGTCAAAAATAAAAAAAAAATTCAAATTTTTTTGAAGTTGACTAATTCCAATTTTTTTATATTTTGTAATTATTTTGAAAATATTTCAAAACAGGTTGTTTTAAAAAAGTATCAAATTTGTTATGTATAAAATGACGGCCAAAAACGGTTTTTATTGATATATCTATTTGGTTTAATGATTTAAGTTAGAAAGATATTTTATGTTGTCATTTTACTTTGTTTGTTGTTGTATGTTATTTTGTTTTAATAAATACAACAATTTAATAAAAACAACTTTATTAATAATAAAATGTTACTCATTATTAAATATGTTATTATGGTATATTTAATTTGGATACTGTTGTTTTATTATATTTTCAGGTGGTGAAGCAAAATGAGTTTCTTTTGTTAGAAGTTGATGGTGGTTTAATATGAAAGAACATGTTTATGTCTTTTGTTGATGTTTTTGGGTTGTTCAATGTACATTAACTTATTGTAAATTTTAACTTTTAATATCTAGACAATGTAAATGGTTAACGTTTTGGTCTGAAAGTTTGAAGAAGTTTTGTGTTTGTAACATCCCAAAATTTCAATAAATAATATTTTATACATTATTTCTTATGGTGGACAAGTTTAGTTAGGACGGTAAATAAAATAATAGTAATAATAATAATAATAGGGGGAGAAGATGTAGGCTAGATTAGAGTGATTAATCATGGACTAGAAAGGAAAGATGGGCCTTAGGTCCACGGGCTTAAGAGAGTATAAATACCCCTTAAACCCTAAATCTTTCCATTTCCATCCATCATAATCCATCTTATTCTCCCTACACCTCCATAACACACACACAACCTTTCCATTTTCGGCCGCAAGCAAGAACAAGAATCCCCGATCAAAATCAAGTCTTTTATTGATAGATCGTTGGTGTGCAAGCTATATACAAGCTAAATAGAAGATCAAATCTCATAACTAAGCTAGCCGTTATCTAGGACATCGAAAGGTATGTTTCCTACGATTAAAGGTTACATTTTTATGAACGATTTGCCATGAAACTTGACCCTAGAGTAGATGGGATCTAGATGTTTTATATAAATACAAACTTTGTGATTAAAATGAATTTAATGGACCCATGGCGTTATACGGCTCATAGACGAACCCTAGATCTAGCCTTGAACGTTTTAAAGCTATAAAGGTCTAAGCTTTATGCCTAAAATGGGAAAGATCTTGAAGCCGAGATAGTAATGAGTGTAAAACGGTTATGAATGATGATAATAAAGGATTAAAAGTTCATGATTTGAACCATTGAAGAAGTTAGCTGGGCAAGGTGGGAACATAAGATAGAAAACCGAGCTAAGCTGGGGGTTTTCGGCCAAATTTGGGAATCCTTGGTCAAACCTTATGGTTCTCGGTTAACAGGCATACACAATGAGTTCTCGGTCAGAGTTCTCGGTGACAATGTGTTCTCGGTTAGGATTCTCGGCCGAAAACACGGGTTCTCGGTCAACGATCTTGGCTAAGCATGAGAGTTCTCGGTCACCATGGGTCTCTGTCTTGGGTTCTCGGCCACACAGTTCTCTGTTGGGCCTTGGGCCTGAGTCCAGTTGGGCTCTGATGGTGAACAGTTGGGCCTGAATTAACTAAATCCATAAATGTTAAGCCCATATCTAATAAAGCAAACTAGCCTATTATCTTAGGCATATCAAATGAGCCTAACTTAGAAAATAATTTAAAATGTTAATGGAAAATGTGTTAAGACGGTTAACGAAAATAAATTTTTCCAAGCTGACCCCAGCTAGGGGCTCTGCCCCTTGGACCCCGCTAGGGGCTGCCGCCCATAGAACCTCGCTACCAGGGGCGCTGCCCCCGGACCCCCGTTCGTTGAAGGCAATATTTAAACTAGAAAAAAAATATGGGTAGTGATGGTTAAATTGATACGTGTAATTGTTATACAGTTAGTCGTGCAAAGCTCAAGAAAGGGATAACCATAAACGGTGAACGTAACCGCATTCAGGTGATTTTCTAGCCCCATTCCTTGTTATGTTTTCGGGGCTGTGTGCATACTCGATATGATTTGTTAATACACTTATCCTAAGTGATAAGTGTATGCCCTATGTGATTTATGTAAACTGTATGAATGATTGCTTGTCGGTGCGTGAACGATCTTTGGATATTGCACGTACTGTCAAGTTATAGTTATGAATATGAATGCTATGTATAATGTATGAATGATTTCTTGTCGGTATGTGAACGATCTTCGGATATTGCACGTACTGCCAAGTTATAATTATGAATATGAATGTTATGTATGAACTATGAATGATACGTATGTATGTTATGAATGAATATAAGAGATAGAAAGGTAGAAAGGGGACTGGACCCTAATAATATCCAAGGCAGAAAAGGGACACAGCCCTTTAATAATCTCGAGGTAGAAAAGGGACTGGACCCTAATAATATCCAAGGCAGAAAAGGGACCGAGCCCTTTAATAATCTCGAGGCAGAAAAGGGACTGGACCCTAATAATATTCAAGGCAGAAATCAGATCGAACCCTAATAGTATCCGAGGCGGAATAGAATAAATTAAAGTAGAATTTTAATTATGAAAGTATGAATGAAAGTATGTAAGTGCATATAAATGTAAAGTATGTTATGTTATTAGCTAGAACTCACTCAGCGTAGCTGACTTTTAGTGTGCACGCAGGTGAGTAGAATGAGACAGCTTGTTTGAGGGGAACACGTGGCATTGATTTAGAGGTTGGCATCGGAAGACGTTTATGTTTGATATTATGATATTTTGAAAGACAAGGTGTTTATTTTAAGACAAGTTATGGATTAATTTAATGTTTATGAAAGTTTTTATTTCGTGTATTTTTTATTAACTCTGATGAATTGAACTATGTTGATGAGTAAATCCAATGGTCAAATGTGAGGCACCGGTAACGGGGCCTTACAAGTTGGTATCAGAGCAAAGTTCAAGAGATTTAAGCATTCCATGGGATTAGACTCAAACAGAGAATGGGATTTGAGTAAGAAAAGAAAGGAGATGACAGTCCAAGAATCCCATGTGTCGCTCAAGCAAGCCTAGTAAAGGTAAAATGTATGATTGAATAATGTATGTTAATATTAGAGATATGATTAATTGATTTCCTTGATTGATTAACTGTTTAAAATAGAACCAACACAAATAGACATAAAGGAAAGTGTATAGGACATGGAAAGTAACATGATCAGCTAATTACAGCTGGCCACTGTTATTACCTGTTAGCCTTACTATCCTTCTACTAAACAGTTCCTTGAGTGATGACGTTTGTGTTTTCCCTTTTAGAATACGATGGCTGGAACAGAAGGAAATGTGGGAGCTGGAGGTCGCACTAGACGTTGTGGCAGGCCTCGTCGTGTCCAACAACCTTCGGTGGAGACAGCTTCCAACACCGGAGATGAAGGAAGCGCAGCTGGAGGTGATCCGAACAACAACGAAGGGGTTCAACTGGATCCCGCGATTCAAGCAGCTATTGTTCAAGCTGTAGCCACTACCGTAAAGAATATTACTCATGGAGGGTCTGCTGGAAGCCGTGAAAGAATTGCTGGAGGGGCAGGAGCTGATGGTAGGAGAATGAGGAAGTAGAGAAGAAGGCCTCAAATGGGGATAGGTCTGTGAAAGCCGGTGACAGGAAAAGAGGCCAAGGTGGGTGTAACTATAAGTCCTTCAAGGGATGCGACCCGCCGAAGCTGACTGGTCTGGGAGACACAATTGCTACTCTTCAATGGATAACTGACATGGATAAAATTATCCGAATCAGCGAGTGTCGCCCTGACCAAGCTGTCGGTTATGCCACCCAATCATTTGGTGATGAGACGATGTACTGGTGGGAATCGATTGAGCAAAGGAAGAGTCAAGAGGAAATCAAGGCTATGAAGTGGGAGGATCTGAAAGAACTGGTTATGAAGAAATTTTGTGCTGATGCCGGGGTTGAGAGGGCGGAGATGATGTTCCTAAACTTGAAAGCTGGGACGATGACTCATCGTGAGTATACCACCAAGTTCAACCGTATGTCTAGGTTAGTACCTGATATGGTTAACACCGAGGCTAAGAGAATCAAGTGCTATGTGAGGGGGTTGCCACAGAAAGTCCGCATACTAGTCCGGGCAAGTAAACCTGCTACCTTTGACTCTGTTGTCGAACTCGCAGAGATGGTTTATGTAGACCTGGCTGCGGATGATGTAGTGGTGGAAGACGAGAAGAAAGAGAAGAAATGAGTCGATCCTGTTAAACGACTCGGTACCCAAATGTGGAACCCTAAGAACAAGCAACCAAGAGTTTGGGGGAACATGTCGTGCAAGACTTGTGGCAAGGCACACAGTGGTGAGTGCAGGTGGGGTAAGGGTTCGGATGTTTGTTACAAGTGTGGGAAGAGTCATGCTGTGAGTGCAAGTCGGTACGAATACTTGCTACAAGTGCAGAAAGATGGTGCATTACGCTCCGGATTGTACTGCAAAGTCCGCATGTTACAAATGCGGTAAGACGGGTCACTTTGCAAGGGAATGTACTGAGAATGAAGCTGGAGGAAGTGGGAAGAAAGATGCTGAACCGACAAGGCCAAAGACCAGAGCCTACATGCTGACTCAAGAACAAGCAAAACAGATCCCATATGTCGTGACAGGTACGTTTCTAGTAAACGGTATTTCCGCTTCAGTATTGTTCGATTCGGGTGCAAACAAAAGTTTCGTAACTACGCCATTTAGTAAATTAGCTAAAATGAAATGTTGTCGAGTGTCTTAAACCTTTATAGTAGAGACCTCTAGTGACACTTCGATTAAAATAATGAAAATGGTTAAGGACTTTAAGATAGAGTTAGAGGGACATGAGTTTCCTGTTACCGTGTATGTTATGACCTTAGGAGGGTTCGATGTGATTTTGGGAATGGATTGGCTGTCCGAGTATGAGGCTCAGATAATGTGTAAGAGTAGGATGATAAGGTTAAAGTCCTTGGATGATAGTGCGGTGACGGTTTACGAAGATAAGCAAAGTTTTGGGCTTAATGTCATTTCGATGATAAAAGCCGAGGGGTTGTTAAGGCGAGGGTGCGGTGCCTACCTAGCGTATGTTGGCAACGCTACGGCCGAGACGAAAGAAAAGGAAGATGTTCCTATCGTGCACGACTACCCAGAAGTATTCCCAGAGAATCTTCCGGGGTTGCCACCGGAGAGAGAAATAGAATTCCAGATAGATTGAGTACCAGGAGCCCATCCCGTCGCGAAAGCGCCATACCGTCTAGCGTTGTCTGAGATGAAAGAATTAATGTCCCAACTACAAGAACTCCTCGATAAGGGTTTCATTAGACCAAGTGTTTCCCCGTGGGGCGCACCGGTGTTATTTGTGAAGAAGAAAGACGGAAGCATGAGAATGTGCATCGATTATCGCGAATTGAATAAGCTTACGGTGAAGAATAGATATCCTTTTCCAAGAATTGACGATCTGTTCGACCAACTACAAGGTTCAAGTTGGTTCTCACGAATAGATCTCAAATCAGGCTATCATCAGCTAAAAGTGAAAGAGGCAGACATCCCTAAGACAACGTTTTGTACGTGGTTTGGACACTACGAGTTTCTCGTAATGTCATTCGGTCTAACGAATGCTCCCGCAACATTTATGGACATGATGAATAGAGTGTGCCGGCCGATGTTGGATAAGTCAGTCATCGTCTTCATCGACTATATATTGATTTATTCTATAAGCGAGTCCGAACATGCAGAGCATCTGAGGGAAGTGTTGGAGACTCTGAGGAAAGAGAAATTTTATGCTAAGTTTTTGAAGTGCGCATTCTGGCTAAGGGAAGTGCAATACCTAGGTCACGTGATAAATCCTAAGGGGATTACCGTGGACCCAGCTAAGTTTGAAGCGATAACTAATTGGAAGACTCCGCAGATTCCGACTGATATACGAAGCTTCATAGGGTTAGCTGGCTACTATAGGAGATTCATCGAAGGTTTCTCCAAGATAGTTGCACCGTTGACCGGTATGACCCGAAAGTCGATAGTATTCAGTTGGGGTAAGTTTCAAGAAGAAGATTTTCAAGAGTTAAAGAAGAGACTCACACAAGCTCCAGTCCTTGCTTTACCCGATGGTGACGAGGACTTGGTTGTTTGCACTGCTGCTTCGCATCGTGGGTTAGGTTGCGTATTGATGCAACGAGGAAAAGTGACAGCTTACGCGTCTAGACAGTTGAAAGTTCATGAGAGTACATACCCGACACATGATTTGGAGCTAGCAGCAGTAGTGCACGCTCTTAAGATTTGGAGACACTACCTGTATGGTACTAAGTGTACCATCTACACGGATCATAAGAGTTTGAAATATTTCGTTGAGCAAAAGGAACTGAATATGAGACAGAGAAGGTGGTTAGAGTTGATTAAAGATTATGATTGCAACATTAAATACTATCCTGGTAAAGCTAATGTGGTAGCTGACGCGCTAAGTCGTAAGAATGAGGAAGTCATTGCAACAATGAAGTCATACCGGCTTATTATGAATTCAAGTCTTTTTGAAGAAATCATCAAAGTGCAGTCATAGGTGTTAGTGAAGGGTTAGTGAAGAAAGAGAGAGTTTATGGCCAGCAAGATGAGTTAATAGAAAACACTCATGGCGTTAAGACTAGATTTCGCCGTATGTGGATTCAACGTCATGGAAATCTTAGAGGTCGAATCCTAGATGAAGCCCATAAGTCACGATACTCAATTCATCCTGGAGCTACAAAAATGTATCAAGATTTGAAAAGAGACTACTGGTGGCCAAGAATGAAGAATAATGTGGTGGATTATGTTAGTAAGTGCGTAACTTGCTTACAAGTCAAAGCCGAACATCAGAAGCCTTATGGAAAAATGCAACCGATTGAGATACCTGAATGGAAATGGGAACACATCACCATGGATTTCATAACTAAGCTACCTCGTACAGCTAAACATCATGATACCATCTGGGTGATTGTGGACCGTTTGACCAAAAAGTGCTCACTTTCTGCCTATACGAGAGGCTATCTCGTCGGAAACATTAGCAATTTTGTTCATCAAATAGGTTGTGTCCAAGCATGGAGTACCGTTATCGATCGTGTCTGATAGGGATACTCGTTTTACTTTGAGTTTTTGGAAGAAGTTCCATGAAGCTATGGGGACGAGATTAAACATCAGTACAGCGTATCATCCTCAAACAGATGGGCAGTCTGAAAGGACAATCCAAACCCTTGAGGATATGCTACAAGCTTGTGTTTTAGATTTTGGTGGAAGTTGGGATGATCACATGCATCTGGCAGAGTTCTCCTATAACAACAGTTACCATTCAAGTATTGGTATGCCACCGTTTGAAATGCTTTATGGTAGATGATGTAGAACCCCAGTTTGTTGGGGAGAGATTGGCCAGAAAGAAATGGGAAGCCTTGAGGTCATTCAAAAGACATCTTCAAAGTTCGATCAGATTAAAGCAAGAATGAAAGCTGCTCAAGACAGACAGAAGTCGTATGCTGATAAGCGGCGACGACCGATCGAGTTTAACGTTGGTGACAATGTGATGCTCAAGGTCTCGCCTTGGAAGGGGATCATTCGCTTTAGAAAAAGGGGAAAGTTGAGTCCGAGGTATATTGGAGCGTTTAAGATTATAGATCGCGTTGGTGAATTAGCCTATAAACTGGAGTTACCCGAGGAGTTAGAAGGAATTCACTCAACCTTCCATGTTTCTCATATGAGAAAGTGTCTGGCTGATGACACGTCGCACGTGCCACTAGTGGACATTGAGGTTGAAGAACAGCTGAACTACATTAAACAACCGATAGAGATAGTCGATCGCAAGAAGAAACAACTTCGTCACAAGGTTATACCCTTAATGAAAGTGATATGGAAGCACCGCAAGGGATCGGATGCCACTTGGGAAGTCGAGGCAGAGATGCGCAAGTTTTACCCTAGTCTGTTCATGTAATAGTTAGGTTTCGGGGACAAAACCTCTTCAAAGAGGGAAGACTTGTAACATCCCAAAATTTCAATAAATAATATTTTACACATTATCTCTTATGGTGGACAAGTTTACTTAGGACGGTAAATAAAATAATAATAATAGGGGGAAAGATTAGAGGGATTAATCATGGACTAGAAAGGAAAGATGGGCCTTAGGTCCATGAGCTTAAGGGAGTATAAATACCCCGTAAACCCTAAATCTTTCTATTTCCATCCATCATAATCCATCTTATTCTCCCTACACCTCCATAACACACACACAACCTTTCCATTTTCGGCCGCAAGCATGAACAAGCATCCCGGATCAAAATCAAGTCTTTTATTGATAGATCGTTGGTGTGCAAGCTATATACAAGCTAAATAGAAGATCAAATCTCATAACTAAGCTAGCCGTAATCTAGGACATCGAAAGGTATGTTCCCTACGATTAAAGGTTACATTTTTATGAACGATTTTCCATGAAACTTGACCCTAGAGTAGATGGGATCTAGATGTTTCATAAAAATACAAACTTTGTGATTAAAATGAATTTAATGGACCCATGGCAATATACGACTCATAGATGAACCCTAGATCTAGCCTAGAACGTTTTAAAGCTATAAAGGTCTAAGCTTTATGCCTAAAATGGGATAGATCTTGAAGCCGAGATAGTAATGAGTGTAAAATGGTTATGAATGATGATAATAAAGGATTAAAAGTTCAAGATTTGAACCATTGAATAAGTTAGCTGGGCAAGGTGAGAACATAAGATAGAAAACTGAGCTGACCTGGGGGTTTTCGGCCAATATTGGGAATCCTTGGTCAAACCTTATGGTTCTCGGTCAACAGGAAGACACAAAGAGTTCTCGGTGACCATGTGTTCTCGGTCAGGATTCTCGGACGAAAACACGGGTTCTTGGTCAACGATCTCGGCCAAGCATGAGAGTTCTCGGTCATCATGGCTCTCTGTCTTGGATTCTCGGCCACACAGTTCTCTGTTGGGCCTTGGCCTGAGTCCAGTTGGGCCCTGATGGTAAAAAGTTGGGCCTGAATTAACTAAATCCATAAATGTTAAGCCCATATCTAATAAAAAGCAAACCGGCCTATTATCTTAGGCATTGCAAATAAGCCCAACTTAGAAAATAATTTAAAATGTTAATGGAAAATGTGTTAAGATAGTTAATGAAAATAAAAATTTTCCAAGCTGACCCCAGCCAGGGGCTCTGCCACTTAGACCCCGCTAGGGGATGCCGCCCCTAGAACCCCGCTGCCAGGGGCCCTGCCCCTAGACCCCCATTCGTTGAGGGCAATATTTAAACTAGAAACAAAATATGGGTAGTGATGGTTAAATTGATACGTGTAATTGTTATACAGTTAGTCGTGCACAGCTCAAGAAAGGGATAACCATAAACGGTGAACGTAACCGCATTCAGGTGAGTTTCTAGCCTCATTCCTTGTTATGTTTTCGGGGTTGTGTGCATACTCGATGTGATTTGTTAATACACTTATCCTAAGTGATAAGTGTATGCCCTATGTGATATATGTGAACGGTATGAATGATTGCTTGTCGGTACGTGAACGATCTTCGGATATTGCACGTACTATCAAGTTATAGTTATGAATATGAATCTATGTATAATGTATGAATGATTGCTTGTCGGTACGTGAACGATCTTCGGATATTGCACGTACTGCCAAGTTATAATTATGAATATGAATGTTATGTATGAACTATGAATGATACGTATGTATGTTATGAATGAATGTAAAAAATAGAAAGGTAGAAAAGGGACTGGACCCTAATAATATCCAAGACAGAAAAGGGACCGAGCCCTTTAATAATCTCGAGGCAGAAAATGAACTGGACCCTAATAATATCCAAGGCAGAAAAGGGACCAAGCCCTTTAATAATCTCAAGGCAGAAAAGGGACTGGACCCTAATAATATCCAAGGCAGAAATGGGACCGGACCCTAATTATATCCGAGACAGAATATAATAAAGTAAAGTAGAATTTTAAATATGAAAGTATGTAAGTGCGTATAAATGTAAAGTATGTTATGTTATTAACTAGAACCTTTTAGTATGCACGCAGGTGAGAGAATGAGACAGCTCGTTTGAGGGGAATACGTGGCATTGAATAAAAGGCTGACATCGGAAGACGTTTATGTTTGATATTATGATATTTTGAAAGACAAGGTGTTTATTTTAAGACATGTTATGGACTAATGTAATGTTTATGAAAGTTTTTATTCCGCGTATGTTTTTATTAACTCTGATGAATTGAACTATGTTGATGAGTAAATCCAACGCCCAAATGTGAGGCACCGGTAACGGGGCCTTACAGTGTTCCTTGAATTTGTTGTTTAAATTTATTATGTTTGTTGACATGCTTTTCCACCCATGTGTAACACGAGCTATACCCTAGTTATAATTATAGATAAACAATAATAGCTTGTGCCATAATTTTTTTAGAGATACTGAGGTTACTATTTAAGAAATAAATTTAACACTTCAAACACATAAGGGATGTTTAATTTTAATAATCCAAACTTTGGTCTATTGGCCGATATTAATCCCAATTAATAAATTTTTTTAGATTAATCTCAAATTTCACTATATTGCCCTTCACTAATCTTTTTCTTAACGCGTGAAAAATGTAATTTAACTTAAAACTCACCACCCCCGCCGCCTCCACCCTGACCACCACCGATACCGCCGCCACCATCGCGACCACCGCCGTTGACCACGCCGCCACCACTGCTGCCACTAGCACCGGCCGCCGCGACCTCCACGCCGCGACCACTTGGTGGAGGCGACTGAGGTAACGTTGGTGGTGGTGGTGTCGGCGGCGGCGGTAACGGTGGTGGGGGTGGCGTCGTCCGTGGTGGTGAGTTTTTAAGTTAAATTACATTTTTCTTTTGTCCCCCTCAATTTAGAGAAATGACATATTTTGCCCTAAAACTAACCGAGTTAGTTTATGTTAAGAAAAGGGTTGGTGGATGCCAATAGAGTAAAAGTTGATTTAGAGACTTTCTTAAGTAAAGATTAATATCCATTAATAGGCCAAAGTTTGAATTATCAATATTCAATTAGATATAATGGTTCCTTGGTAAGTTGGTTGATATTAAGTTGATAAGTTTTATTGTTCCTTAATGCCCATGTTCAAATCCAACTCGCTACTTAATCTGCTATCTGATTTCTTTTTCTCCGAATTTTTAATTAGTTTCGTTCTACTTAAGATTTAATGCCTGCCCTTCAACCGCTAACTATTTGGTGGCAGATTCCACATCTTCATTTCTCTCCCCTTTAATTCTAGACACGCTTCCGTAACGCTCGGGTTTTATCAACACTGGATTTTTACCCACGTAACGAATGTAACCATCGAACTTGTAACATTCGTCATTTTCGGTCCTTTTTGTATTTGTATTTGTATCAAAACCCGACCCGATTTGTAAACCGAATCTTTCAATAATATAAAATAATGGGTTTTTTTTATGTTTCATAATCATCTCTTACTTTTTGGATTTTGCTACTTGTTTTTATTATTTAACTTGTTTAAACTTTTTTTAAACACATGCAAGTCTAGATATAAAACAAGGAAAACAACTTTGACTACTACGCTATATATACAAGCTTATCCCTTTCATTTTTTTCTTTCTCATTCATCTTCTTTCTCTCTCAAACAAGAACACCATTCTTAATCTTCAAGGTTCATAATAATCAAGCAACAATTTTCTTTAATTCTTTTTTTGTTACTTACTAATTGAATCTTGTGGTACAACATATATATAATATGCACCCCTTGTTTCCTTAGACTTTCATCTTCTCCGGGAGGTGATATGCTACAAGGCAAGGCTTCATGGAGGACTCTTTGTAGTTCTTGATTATACTATTTTCCTTTAATGCTTTACTAGTCTTGTTTATATTGTAAGTAGTTTAGTTTTCTAATTCATGTTTAAAGAGTTCCATAGTATTGGGTATGAAGTCACTAGTCTCGGTTTTAACCCGAGATTAGAACCGAATCAAGAACGAACCAAGACCGGACTCTTGTTTACTAGTTTTGTTTTAAATAGTTTTGTTCACTAGTTTTGTTTAAAATAGTTAAATAAACATGTTTATGTAAGATTTGAATATTATAACTTCTAAAATCATTTTTATAGTTCTATGGTATTTGGGTATGTGGCAACCATCCTCGGTATCATTCCGAGTCAAGGACCGAACCAAAACCGAACTAAACCAAGTTCACTTGCTTAAGACACACAAGTGTGGCCACCAAAACTCATCTTTTCTTCAAGAATGTATTTTAAACTAATTTTAAGTTATTTTATTAGCATACTTGGTGTGTCAGAATCCAACTTGATCTTATAACAAGTTTGGACCGGTGAAACCAAATACTCGCTTAACGAACATTAAGGTTCTTCACAATAGAACTATATACTTGGTTAAGTCTTTTTGATTTTATTGAGTTATATCAAAACATTTTGGAAGTTGACTTTGTGTTTTGTTAATTATCTAAACCCAAATTGACAAATCCGAACACTCGATTAAAACCTGGTTTTGGTATTTATATAACCAAGGGTCTTGCAATAGTGCATTATAACCCACATAAGTTACTTAACATAGGTTGAGTAATAATTATGAATGAAATACCAAGACCGGGTTTCGAGTAAACTTACTTTTTAGAACATATCTTTAATTTCCCAAATATTTACATTTTTAAACCATAAACTTCATTTATTTACTTTACTTATCATATTTTACTTTAAACCCTTCCAAGACTACCTACTAACTTAAGACCCATTTAATCTAGGTCTTGCTCTTAAATCCGATCTCCGATTATTCATGAATCAATCTTTCAAGTTACTTAGTTAACGTGAGTACATTTCATCCCCCCGTTTTCACTTTTAAATTTTGAGGTAACATGCATACTTATTCAAAACAAGATTGATTTATTATACTCATTTCTCAAACCACAAACTTTAGGGTGTATGATACTTAGAATACTTGCTCTATTGTGTGTTATATGTCTCATATGATTTACGTGCACGAGTGTTTATTTTTATGTTGTTGTTGAGCCTCATTAAGTATGATCATACGCTCCCCTAACTACTTAGCCTTGTGCTAGTAGAATAGGGCCTCATTATCTAAGTATGTCGGTTGTTACTGATTAGAAAGGATCCTGATTTACATATGTTATATACCAAGATTGATGCTTTTATTTATAGTCTCATATATGTTTGTGGATTTCGCTCATATTATATATACTCAAAACTATGAAATTGTTCACCAACATACGTGTTGACAAATATTATTTTATGCATTGTTACAGGTTTGATTATTTCTTGAGTTGGAGTTCGAAGACGTCATTCTATTTTGATACAGCTAGGTTATTAGAAGAATGAACAATATCTATTTCTTATATTTTTGGTGTTTATTTGTATGAACAATATGTATTACTTTGATGATTGAATGAATTTAAAGAGTTGGTTAAATATTGTCACTTTAATAGTGTCTTGTGTTCTTGGGCAATCCGTTGCACCCCGGCATGTTCCGCCGTCTTTGGTCGGGGTGTGACAGAACTGACCGAACTTATGTCGACTCGCATAACGCTCGGATTTTACCTACACGAGGGTTTACTGACCGGATAAACGCCGTTTTAAATTTATTATTGTATCGGGTTTTACGAAGGGCCACGTTTCGACGCTCGAGGTTTATTAACATCCGAGTATTACCGACAACGCTCGAGGTTTACCAACTCCTAAGTTTTACCGACCAAATATACGTCGTTTTAGATATTTTATTATTTCTTATATGTTAATTTAACAAATTTACCTTTTTTGCTAAATTCTGGTATTGTAGCGAACGCAACTGATTCCAACCAAATTCACGTCGTATTGCCACCAGAAAAGAGAGATTTCGACGCGAAACTGGCGCGAAAAATCACTAGTTTTGATTAAGGCTGATGGTGTAAACCCAATAAGTCACACCCAGGCTTCGGGGTGTAAGACATTAGGATTTTTTTTCTTTTTTTATATTTAATCTTAAACTAACAAACTCAAGTTTGTTTTCATCGTAATCTTTTTTACCAAATCGATTTGCAATGCTTACACAAAACTCTATTTTTAGGACCACGAGTGGTTGGCCCTATAGTCATTTATCATAGAATTAACCGTATTTTCTTCTCGGTTTGCACATCCCGTCCTCAGCCATTCAAGGTTAAATTGTACTATGGTCTTAAATTCTTTGAGAAATTAATGCTCACCGAAAATAAAATACACGTATAGACCTTATGTAAAATATGAAGATTGATTAGATCGATTCTTTGTTCTACTTATCAAAACTAAGAAGAAAACGTTATACCCTACAAATTGACGACCCCTTCAATATAGAATACAGACGAAGCGTCGTTAGTAGAAGGATTCTTTCGATATTGCTAAAAGTGTTGCACCTTCTTCTCTACTTTAGTATTTTCCATTTATGTATCAATCAGTCATAGAGGTTTGTTCCAGGAACTTTCGAAAATCAGAAACTTTATTTGAAATGACAAAATAATCATTTCCATATGTGAACCGTCCAATTTTAAACAATAAGAAAGTTAGCCAGTTTAGAACGTGTATGGGCTGCATCAAAATGGTCTTGGGAACTTTGAAAATAGAGAAAAAGTGAGTTTGATGTAGCCCGAACATGTAAAAGTGTTAAGCACTCCACATGCTATTACTTGAACTTGAATCTGTTGATGTTATGCAAGTGGCGCTCCACCTTCCTGACAAATGACAAACATCTGCTCATGTCCCATGTTTTGTTCTTCAGCATGTTAATATACTTTGCATTTTCACTGGCTAAAGTGATCATCATATGTTGTAAACCACAATTATATGTAAACAGTCTTAGTTGACTGGCCAATTGGTTTCATCCCTGAAGTGATTAACAATAATGTTAAACAAAAGTTTGTTTTCACTTATCGTATTTTATTGTATTAATAACGTACTATTGGCTGTTTATATAGAATTAACTAGAAGACCAATGAACCTAATATGTCTTAATATAAAAACACATATGATCGAAGATAAGGCCAAAGTTGTTCCTTCAGCGAAATATCGTTCTGTTCGTGTCAATCTTTCACTAGTAAACATGCCACCGCTACTCACTCGATGATATAAACACCCATGCCTCGTGTTGGTAGTGTTTCGATTAGTAATTCACCCGTAAATTCTACCCACTTACAATTTTCCATAGATGGATTACTGATGGACTCCATCTTCACAAGGCTAGAAGTCCTTTGGTTTGAATTGTGTTAGTCAAAAGAGCATAAAATGGAACCGGAATTCTTTGTTGGAGAAGAAACAAACATGATTCTAAGTATGCACATCAAATCCCAATACAAAGTCAAGTTCTGTGACCTTTATTATTGGAAAAGTTACTAATTGTTTAATCATGTGAAAAAACACCAGAAAAAATTAAGTTTGGTATTAGTCTATTATGCAGACCATTAATTATTGCGCTTTTCTAAACACGTTTTTTTTCTTCCACACATGGTCATGGAATTCGACCAGAAAAATGACGAACCTAAGGCGAATGGAGCCTTGCAACGTATATGCAAACTGAAATAATTATCAAACTTTTATATGACTACTTAATGCCTCGTCAATAGGACAATAAAGTTGATAAAACTAAAACACTCAACAATGATTGTAGTTATAGTTATAGATACAGTTCTCACTTTAAAGACCATTATGATATGCCATGGAAGAGATATAGATATATACATGTAGTTAGTTAGAGATACAATTATACAAATATATTTTGGAATCCATTGATTAGTAATTCTTTAAAATGATACAGCAATAACAAATATAGCATTTACATGATAAAACAAGTTATAAGATACTCGCAATTGACACACCTTCTAGCTAGTTACTATCTTCGGAATTAATAAAGAATGTACACACATGTTTCTTCATTAGGTTGTTTAAAACCAAGCAAATCATCAGCCTGATACCGCGACGTGGTTCCATTTGTTTGTGATGGTTTCGATGTAAGCAGAAGCTTTGCTGTTAATACACAGATCAGCCCAATATCCTGCCCGGTCTTGGTCACTTGGATACACTTTGTAAGCCTTAATCGAGTCATCCCACACATCTTCGCTCCCCCCTCCGTGGCTCTTCTTATGCTTGAAGATGCCGAAGAGTGAAAAAGACGATTTCTTTTGTGATTTGTTTCCCCCCATTTCTTAGTAAGTTTGAAAAAATTGGAGGTTGAAAAAAGCGAAATGAGAGTCACTTCCTTTGTATGTGTTTGTGTTGACACAGGTGAGGCTCTTAATTTCTAAGAGTTGGGTTATCTACAGATTTTATAGAGGGGTGCTACCTTTATTGTGGAGGGATCGTGTGGATCCAAGGCAAGGAGAATCTTGATATATATGATCTTGAACGTAGAATCAATTACTTGGTATTTGAAAAGTTAATCAATTGCTACCTTTATTGTCGAGGGATCGTGTGGATCCAAGGCAAGGAGAATCTTGATATATATGATCTTTGACGTAGAATCAATTGCTAAGTATTTGAAAAGTTAATTATTGTTCATTGAGTAGTAACAACTTAGACAAAGAACATGCTACGATAGCCTTTGCTTTCATTGTTGACTGGTAGACTAGTGAAACCACTTTAGGCTCATTTTGTAGACCATTGAGTTTGCTCTTTATTTGCATTTTCTATTTAACTTATTCAATCAAGTGACTTAAGAAACCAAAAATGATATTGTAGAAAACTCATACAACTCTTTTTATTAATAATATATAATTGAAAGTAGAACACACATAAAATAAATTCTAGACCTTGGTTATAGACAACTAATAACTAACTTAACAAAAATTTAAACTATGAAACACAATCAAACCGTACTTCTAATTTGATTAAATATATATAAAAGATAGTTTAGGTGCCAACTTATTCATCTTCATCCCTAAACTTTAAATCTCTATCACATAAAACAACCAATATATTGGGATTTTCTATTACCCCAAAATGCTTTTCGTATTAATCGTCTGGATCCTTATTGTTGGTATTACACCAAGTTAGAAATTTTCTTGAGTTAAACGGGACCTGTCAAGATAACAAAACAAAATTTCCATGTTTTCCTTACTTTGATGAATGGTTCATGTAATAAGGTGAAACTGGATTTAATATATTAGTTTGGATGTCCTCATAGTGCATGATTTATTGCACCTACAAAGTTTGTGATTTGTACATGGTTTATCTTGCTAGTGTACCATTCAATCCCTCGAAATAAACAATATTGTCCTTTTTGTACGCCACGGGCTCAAGGATATGTTTTGATTGTGAGGGTAGAAACTTAACAACTCACGTATCATTTATTACTCACACTCAAGCAATGTCGTTCTTGAGAAGTCACATGCCTCGGCCGTGTCGGAAACAATATACCCTTAAACCTAAAAAAATTGAATAATGTAAACTATTTTTTTTTAAACGGCAATTAAAGTTATAGCAATAAACATAACAATCAGCAAAATCATGGTATTTAAATGAGTTTATGACATACCGAATTGGCTAATACCTAACCAAGGATTTGTGAAGTTGTCCTATAAAGTGTTTGGATATTATAAAAATAGAGTGCTTATACGAGATCGTGTATTTTAAATATATGTCCAGTGGAAAGTTAATGCACAAACTAAAAAAGCGTGCTAACCGTGAGAATCAAGTAGTGTAAATATATATACAAATAGTGTAATTATGTAATTATATCGTAGTGTAATTACACTATGCTGTAATTACACTTTGTTTGTTGTACATATAATTTCACTACTTAATTCATTTAGTTAGCACGTTATCTTAATTTGTATTATATATATATATATATATATGAGTTGATTTCATTTGAAAACCACTTAATATAAGTAATATAAGTAGGTTACAAGTATTTAGAAAAAAATACAATATTTTTTATGCACTGAATTGATTTTTTACATTGGTGTAACGAATGTTTAAATTAGTGTAATAAATGTACATATTAATTCTCTCTTTTATTTAATTTTTTAATCAGATTTAATCTCAACCACGTAATCAAACCTATTAATTAAATGTGTGGTTAACAATGAGGTTATTAAAGATCTTAAAACTCAACAAGTATTTTTTTGAAATTTTTTTAACAATATGTAATATATGTGAGGATTCCAATAGAGCATTTTGAAATTAAGAACTTTTAGAAAACATTTTGGACGACAAAAACCCCTTAAAAATAATTTAAAAAATATAAAATAAAAAAATGAAAATTTTTAGAAAAAAAAAATCATAACGTTTATCTGGCATCCCGATTTCATAAAAAAAAAATTAAAATAAATAAAAATAAAATTCTCGGTTTGGCTAAATTATATATATATATATATATATATATATATATATATATATATATATATATATTATCATTTAATCTCCGGTTACATAATTTACAGATATGTATATTATCATGTATCTTAATTGTATATATGTGTATAAAAATAACATGTATATATACATACTAGCAGGGAAGCCTGCGTTTCGCAGCGGGTACATGAAAACTAATTCCAAAATAATAAACGAAATAAGCGGTAATTGATTCAACTTTATGGCTTTATGCCTTTATACGCACAAGATTTTAAGAAAAAAAAGTACTAACATTTGGATTAAAAAAACTCGATAAAAATTCTTTTTTTATACAAGACTACAACACACAGCACAATATCTTTTAGTATACAATGGGCCGCCATGGCTTAGAAGAGGATGAAACCAGCGGTCATAAATTTAACGATGTCTTAATCCTGCATGTGAAATTCGACATAACATCGTATAAAATATATGAACTCGTACCATCTATTATTTTATTACTAAAAATAATAAGTTGTTCCATCAAAAGAATTAAACCAGTTACATTTAATGATGGGACAAAATAATAAGTTGTTCCAAGTAAGAGCTTACATCGTCTCTCGCAAATAGTTTATGAAATATAAGATTACAAGTATAAAGAACAATTGCTTTGCAGGCGAATCGTTGTGGTTGTGGGTCCCGCATATTAACAAGCAAGTTATCAAACTCAACAAAATGAACAATATTCAGTCTTCATCAAATGCAGATATTCCTGAATCCGGTAGTGGCGGCGACGATGGTGGTTGTAGGCAGTGGCGGCGTGATAGACTTAACATTTTCCGACGGTGTCTGAAATTCAACTATGAATTTGCCTACATGTTGACTACGACGGAGGTGATGAAGTGATGAACATGTAACTTATCTTAAATATATATAAACGAAAACTTCTTAAATTCTTTCAAGCCATCATATTGCATTATTTGTAAATGTAGGCTTCTCATGCATTTGACTCGAATTCACGGGTATAGGTCTTACCAAACCCATATAGTTCTTAAACGGTTTATAACATCTCATTAAATTAAAAATTAATCTCATCAAGTTATTGATGTGAAATTCCTATAAAATAGGGGTATACTAAAAATTATAATATGATTAAAAAAAATATTATTTATATTGAGAAACAATTTTGTAGTAAAAAAATAACTGGGTTTTGGGTCTCACCAAACCCTTATAACTTTTAAACCGGGTTATAACATCTTAGTTATTTGTGAAACTCTTTTATCATCAAATTTCAAGTATATTATAAACTTTCTTACAATAAATAAAATTAAACTCCAAATAAGTATATAAATATTAAAAATGAATAATGTAAAACAATCACCGTAAGCATGAGTGAAAGACTTCTTAAATTTTAAGAGGTACAATCACTATTGCATAAAATACAATTATTAATGCATAAAATTTTGAATAAGGGCAATATTGTATTTTTGACATCTTGTACGGTTAAGAATGTTTACTTTAGAAAATAATTACAAAAATGATCTTTCAACTTCAATACAACTTTGTTAAATATAAAGTAGTTACACATAAATCATTTATCTTTACCCATTTAATTGACAAATTCATTTAAATTTTTTATTTCTTCAATATCTTTTTATATATTGTGTTTTAGACACAAACGAACTTACCATTGCAATATGCTTATTTTTGTTGACGTTTAAATGTAATTTTTGTTTTATTTTGAAGTGTTTATTTTAATATATAAGTCAATTAAGCATAAGAGTAGAATTTAAATATCCAATTATGAACATAAAATATAATTACAAATTTAACCCTTCGACTATACTCAACTTTTATACATTTAATTAATAACAACTCTTCCATCCACTTAAGTTTACCCATATAATCATCTATATTATTTTTCTTTGGTTTTCATTTATATATTTGAATATAATACGTTTTAATAAATTTCGAATATACAATCATGACGTGTTTATGTTTTTCGACGTTCGAATGTAAGAATATTGATGCACATGTTATAAACTTATAACCAAAATGATTTCGTGTTATTTAAAAATACTTTTATTGTTTCGGGTTAACGATTGAGGACTTTGAAAAGTTAAAACGTCTTCGAGTTATAACTGGATGTAAGCCAATGAGTTTATGTCGTTATAAAAAAAATTTTAAAATCTTGTTTAGGTCAAAACATGCAATAAGTAAAATGAGTTTGAGCCATTTAGGAAAAAAGAAGTTGTTAATTTTTATTTTGGTTAAAACATGTTTATACATACTGAGTTCGAGTCATCTTAAAAAATATGGTACTGGTTTGCGTCAAAACAATTATATGCAAAATGAATTTAGGTCATTTAAAAAAATATTAATTTTGGCTATAGGTGGACATTAAATCTTTAGTCGTTTATGAAGGTTTCTAAAGACTCCTAAATAACTGTGATTAACATAATAGATTTGGTTCAGGTCAAAATATCCAAGAAAATGAGATTCTATCATTTTGTTTAGTATTTTTATTTTTTCGGGTTAACGATCGAGGACTTTGATATGTTAAAATGCGTTCGAGTTATGATGGGATATAAGCCAAATGAGTTTAGGTCATTATAAAAAAAATTAAGTTTCGTTCAGCTTAAGATGGTTAATAAGTAAATGAGTGAGACATTAAAAAAAACTGTGAACTTTGATTCATGTTTAAACATGTTATAAGCGTAATGAGTTCAAGTCATCTTTAAAAAAAATTATGTTTTAGTTTGCGTCATAATAATTATATGCAACACGAATTTGGGTCATTTAAAAAAGAGATTACTCTATAGAATAATAACAAAGTTTTGAAACTATTTCAATCAGGTTAATCATAAAATCTTTTGTTCCAATTAGGTCACTAAAGTTTTTTTTTTCTAATCCTATATATTTTATTTGGATAGCAGGTTTTGAAGGTTTTTTTTATTTTTAAATAGTTTAACATTGCAAAATATATTTTTAAAGCGGCAAAATTAGTAAATATTGAGAAAAAAAATTAATTGTGAAAAAAAATGCAAAAATAAATAAATAAATAAGAATTTTATTAAAAAAAATTCAGTTTTTTTTGTTGCAATTTTCCAGATTATTATTATTATTTATATTTTTTTCAAAGAAAAAATCTGGAAAATTGAAAAAAAAAAAAAAACTTTAGTGACCTTATTGGAACAAAAGATTTTATAAGTGACCTGATTGGAACAGTTTCAAAACATTAAAACTATTCTATAGAGTTCCCCTTTAAAGAAAATATCAATTTTGGCTATGGGTGAACATTAAATATTTGGTCGTTTATGAAGGTTTCAAAAAAACTTCTCAAGTAACCGTGACTACCATAATAGATTTGGTTCAGGTCAAAATGCTTAGCAAAATGAGTTTCGATCATTTTTTTAAACTAAGAAGCCACAAGTGTAAAACTTGGTTTTTATGACTCGTATAGTAATTTTAATGTACAAAACGCAACATTCATTTTTTGAAAAATCCGTATTGTATCATATGTTTAAAAGGTTGTAACTACTAAAAATCTGTTTAAACATCTTATCGTCACCGCAGCATCACGCGGGTATACTACCAGCTAATTATATGTATCAATATTTTTTTATGAAATAGTTTGAATCTCAGCAATATAATCAATATGATAGATTCAGATCAATGGCCATAAAGGGATAAAAGTATGAAAAGGTAGAAAGACTAATATACCCTTGAGAAATTTAACGGAGTTAACGGGTTTGGATGTAATTGGCAAAAGATGGAAAACCTCGATGGCCCAACTGCAAAAACAAAACTTTTTAAATGAAAGTCGCATAATTAAGCAAACCTTATGGATGATTTTAGCATTTTACTCTTTCTAAAATGTGAAGTTCTTTTCTCATCCACAACCACTGCACTCAAACATAACAATATGATATATACAAGTAACTTGCCTAAGTTGTTGCAGCAGTGTTGTAATTAATTAACGAGTTAGCTTCATGAAACCAAGTTGAGAAGAACAATAAAGAGAAAATAAACAAACTCAACCTAAACGGAGAGAACTTCGCATCATCAATAATAGTTACGAAACTCATAAAATATTTGAAAACGTGTTATCAAACCCACAAATGTTTTTTCGTTTTAATTGTAAAATTGATGATATTTAGTTATGATTTGGTATACGCGATTCCTTCACTTTTGTATTAACAAATTTTTTATGCCTTGTGAGAGATATATTGTTCTGTCAACACCTAATAGGAATAATGTTTAGGATAAGAGACTAGGAAATGTTATAGCTTATAAAATATTGTGATGTTGATTTAGACTTCGGTTGTATGATAATAAATTTTGATTAAGGCTCACGGTGTAAATCCAATGAGTCACACTTCCAGGCTTTTGGGCCTGAGACATAATTTTTTTTAATCTTAAACTAACAAATTTTAACTCGTGTTTATTTTAATCGTAATCTTTTTGACCAAATCGTTTTGCAATGCTTACACAATACTCTATTTACTAGGACCACGAGCGGTTGGCCCTACAGTCTTTTATCATAGAATTAACCACATTCTCTTCTCGGTTTGCACATCCAATCCTCGGCCATTTAAAGTTAAATTGTACTATCGTCTTAGATTCTTAGATAAATTAATGCTCAATGAAAATAAAATACGCGTATAGACCTTATGTAAAATATGAAGATTGATTCTTTGTTCTACTTATCAAAACTAAGAAGAAAACGTAAATAACCCTACAAATTGACGACCCCTTTAGTACGGAATACAGACGAAGCGTCCTTAGTAGAAGGATTCTTTCAATATTGTTGCACCTTCTCCTCTGCTTTTGTATTTCCCAATTATGTATCAATCAGTCATAGAGGTTTGTTCTAGGAGCTTTCGAAAATCGGAAACTTTATTTGAAATGACAAAATAATCATTTCCAAAACATCTGCTCATGTCCCATGTTTTGTTCTTCAGCATATTAATATACTTTGCAATTTCACTGGCTAAAGTGATCATCATATATTGTAAACCACAATTATATGTAAACAGTCTTAGTTGACTGGCCAATTGGTTTCATCCCTGAAGTGATTAACAATAATGTTAAACAAAAGTTTGTTTTCACTTATCGTATTTTATTGTATTAATAACGTACTATTGGCTGTTTATATAGAATTAACTAGAAGGTCAATGAACCTAATATGTCTTAATATAAAAACACATATGATCGAAAATAAGGCCAAAGTTGTTCCTTCAGCGAAATATCATTCTGTCCGTGTCAATCTTTCACTAGTAAACATGCCACCGCTACTCACTTGATGATATAAACACCCATGCCTCGTGTTGGTAGTGTTTCGATTAGTAATTCACCCGTAAATTCTCTACCCACATATAGTTTTTCACATATGGATTACTTAAGTATGCACTTCAAATCTCAATACAAAGTCAAGTTCCAATGTGACCTTTATTATTGGAAAAATTACTAATTGTACATGTGAAAAAACACCAGAAAAAAAAAATAAGTTCGCTATTAGTCTATTATGCAGACCACTAATTATTATGCTTTTCTAAATACGTTTTTTTTCTTCCACACGTGGTCATGGAATTCGACCTGAAAAATGACAAACCTATGGCGAATGGAGTCTTGCAACCTATATGCAAACTGAAATAATTATCCAACTTTTATATGACTACTTATTTATATGACTACTTAATGCCTCGACAATAAAGTTGATAAACTAAAACACTCAACAATGATTGTAGTTTGTTATAGATGCAGTTCTCACTTTAAAGACAATTAATATGATATGTCATGAAAGATATATAGATATATACAGGTAGTTTGTTAGAGAGACAATTATACAAATACACTTTGGTATCCATTGATAAGTAATTCTTTAAAATGATACAACAATAACAAATATAACATTTACATGATAAAACAAGGTATTAGATATTCGCAATTGAAACACCTTCTAGCTAGTTACTATCTTCGGAATTAATAAAGAATGTACACACATGTTTCTTCATTAGGTTTTTTAAAACCAAGCAAATCATCAGCCTGATACCTCGACGTGGTTCCATTTGTTTGTGATTGTTTCGATGTAAGCAGAAGCTTTGCTGTCAATACACGGATCAGCCCAATATCCTGCCCGATCATGGTCACTTGGATACACTTTGTAAGCCTTAAACGAGTCATCCCACGCGTCGTCGCTCCCCCCTCCATGGCTCTTCTTATGCTTGAAGATACCGAAGAGTGAAAATGATGATTTCTTGTGTGATTTGTTTCCCCCCATTTCTTAATAAGTATGAGAAAATCGGAGGTTGAGAAAGTGAAGTGAGAGTCACTTCCTTTGTATGTGTTTGTGTTGACACAAGTGAGGCTCTTAATTTCTAAGAGTTGGGTTCTCTACATATTTTATAGAGGGGTGCTACCTTTATTGTGGAGGGATCGTGTGGATCTAAGACAAGGAGAATCCTGATATGTTTGATCTTCACCGTAGAATCAATTGCATGGTATTTCAAAAGTTAATTATTATTCATTGAGTAGTAGCAACTTAAACAAAGAACATGTCATGACAACCTCTGCTTTCATTGTTGACTAGTAAAACCACTTAGGCTCATTTGGAGACCATTGAATTTGCTCTTTCTGTGTAATTTCTTGGCTTATTGTAACTTGGATCCATCATGCTAATAGCTAACAAAACATAACTTATTTTCCTTACATTGATGGATAGTTCACTTAACAATGTGAAGCTTGTTTTATTAGAATTTTTCGGAGACCCTCATATGTAGTGCATGTTTTATTGCATCTACAAAGTTTGTGATTTGTACCGGGTTTTGCTATTGCTAGTTTAACATTTGGTATTTTGAACCAAACGATATTCTCCTTTGTGTCCACTCCAAGTTCATGGATTTGTTTTGATTATCAGTGAAACTCATCGTAACATTGATTGCTCACAATTAAACATGCCTAAATGTGGAGTTATCCTCTCATATAACCAATGCACTCAAAACATAACAATATGATATATACATAACTTGCCTAAGGTGTTAAAGCTAATGTTGTTAATAAAGTTAGGTTCATGAAACTGACTCGAGAAGAACGAAAATGATATAATAAACAAACTCAACCTAAAAAGAGAACAACTTTACATCAATAAGAGTTACGAAATCATAAAATATTGACAAAACGTGTTACTGAAATCAAACCAAAAGGTTTGTTATTTTAATTCATTTTAATCGTAAAGTTGATGATATTAAGTTGTGATTTGGTTTACGTGATTCCTTAACTTTTGTATTAACTAATTTTTTATGCCTTGTGAGAGATTTTATGTTCTTTCAATACCTATTGGGAATAATGTTGTTTAGGATAAGAGACTAGGAAATGTTATTGCTTATAAAATATTGTAATGATGCTCTTTCTGGGACTCAGGTGCCATCTAGGACTATAAAGAATCTATTTCTCACTAATTGGTATTTGTTACTAATCTATTTATTATTTGGTACATTCGTGTTCTTCTACGTGAGAGGACAAGACGAACCAAAAAATACCTAAAATGGAATTGAGATGAATGCGACAACGATACTCTAATTTGGGTGTTTGACACTTCGAAACTACGAAAAATAGGTTTCTCCCACATTTGTAGAATGATAAACTTTTAAGTTGTTTAAAAGTGGTAAGGCTCAAAGAAATGTATTCTTGTATGACAAGACATATTCAATGGTAGTTGCAAGGGTGTGCCTCGCAGAGTAATGTGCTTAATGTGATGGCTTGATGGTCAACACACATTCAGTGGTAGTTGCAAGGGTGCGAGGCACAAGACGCCTTGCGCCAGGGACTGGGACCGAGTGAGGAGCGATGTGCTTAATGTGATGTTGATGGTCAAGACATAGTTAGTGGTAGTTGCGAGGGTGCGAGGCACCAAACGCCCCGCACCAGGGACCAGTCGAGGAGCGAACATTTCAAGAAAATTAAGCTTAATACAAGTAACAAAGAATCAGAGTCAATCATGGAGTTAGATGTTTGCTATATGAAGATGACTCAATTTTATTAAATCCTTGTAATCAAATAAAACAGAATTTTTTAATCAAATATTTGGGTAATTAATTCCAGAGTAAGTTTTCAAAATAAATTAATATTTTATTAAATAAAAGTCTTTCGCTGAATCTTAGCCGAAACTTTGATATATTTACAAAATATATACCAACAGGTGTCACACTTCTCTAGACTCTAAATTCGTGGTGTGTCTGGTACAGCATTTTTTTGATTGTTTTTCGTAGGAAATTGGGATCACAATTCTTCATTTATTGAGTTCTAATATAATTAAGTTTGACAAACTTAGGAAAAAAGTTCATGGATAGTCAACAACCCCTTAATTTGAAAGAATGTTTTCATTTCATATTGTTATCTAGGGAACTAAGGGAGAGATTTTGGAGCAAACATGCATCACAAGGATCGACGATCAAGTAGTTTTATCTGAGGTTAAAATGAATTAGGTTTACTTTATGTATGTTGGTAAAATGCTAGTGGTGATTAAGAAAAATCATTGTTAGCGACACATTAGTGTATCATATAGTCGCTTAGTGGTTGGCCATTGCTAACCATGGTCGAAATGTGAAAACGATGGCGTGTCGATGGACATAAGAATGGAGTGATTAATAGATTATATTTTGATGGTTCTTTATTAAGTTGTCAACATGAAACCATATTCTTATGGGAATGATATTGTTACTTTGTACGATGCATAGGTTAACCATGATTCAATTCGTAAGAGTTATACAAGGTAAATTTTAGAAACCATTTTAGTTTTATACATATTATTATAAAGTTAAATGCAATTCGGTAAGAAAAAGCACATGTCAATTTACCACACAACTAGACGTGCACAAATCGGGTTCACCTTGAAAATCCGAACAGGTTCGGAATCGGTTTTTTTTACACCGGGTAGAAAATGACACCGGTTCCAGTCAGGAACCGGTTCGGTTCCCAACCCGAACCGATGCCCAGAAATGCAAAATTTTAGGAACCGGGTAGGGTTGGAACCGGACCGGTTATTACGTAAAAACCGGTTCCACCGTTTTTTTTTTTGAAATTCAAACAATATAGCCGTTAGAAACCGGTTCCAACGGCTATATAGCCGTTTTTGACCGTTGAAACCGGTTTTATTACTATATTTAGCCATTTTTCATTCTATAAATACCAATGTATGAGTGTGTACTTGTTAAACCACTTCCAAAACTATAAAACACACTCCAAAACACAATTAAGCTTAAACCGACAACAAATGGCAACTAATGACGACGTTGTTATGGTGATCGAAACAACAAGATGCCCCGATGTTTGGGTTCATTACGATTTGTGTCTAATGACCGACTCACATGAGATGGCACGTTGCAAATATTGCTCGAAGTTTCTTAAAGCAGGGTCCAACTCGACATTACGAAAACATACGAATAAGTATTATCGAGAGAAAAGAAGTTTGGATGCTAAAAAAGCGGAAGTGGGAGAATCGTCTGGCTCTACAACCCAAAAATAAGTATTCCCGAATTAAAACGACGAACTTTGTTTTTTAAGTTTTAGTTGTTATGTTTAGTATCGTTTATGTTTTAATAATGTTTATAATAGTTATTGTTTAAATAAATAAAATGTTCGTCGTTATTAAAAAAGTAATAAAAAATTAATCATGAGTAACAAAAGTAATTATAATTAAACAAATCAAAACTAAATATTAGTTGAACAAGTTACAAATAATTCTACTAAAACAAATAAAAAACACAAATTACAACTCTTCTTCGTCTTCATTCTCGTCTTCACCCTCGTCTTCGTTATCGGAAGAAACCCCGTCCTCCGCCTCCTCATCATGAATATGACGCTCTATTGGTATTTCGTCTTCAAAGTTCGCCTTGTGTTGTACACGATCCACCGCATCCAAATGGTCCTTTAGGCAAATGCAAACCTCTAGAGACTCGGGAGTTAATTTTGTTCTTCGCATAGATAACACCCTCCCACTAAGAGAAAAAACAGATTCAGAAGCAACCGTTGAGGCTTGTACGACAAGCAAATCACGAGCCATGGCGGATAGAATGGGAAATTTGTTTAGTTTACCTTTCCACCAAGCCAACAAATCAATATTGCGAATATCGTCGACCGTTGCGCCCTCAACATAGTTTGCTCCACTATATCGACCAAGTTCGCTAGTTGGTGTGTTTCCTCTTTTCTTCTTAGATGCCGATTCACGAATCCCATTCATTAAGTTTATAAGTGGGTCATTGCACGGCCTACTAGTTGTTGTTTTTTTCACAAAAGACGATCTCGTGCTTGGACCATACATTTGAAAATAATGGTCATAAAGGTCTTGAAGGTTTTTGTTGAACTTTTCCTTCGCTTCCGTCGACAACTTCGGGTCGATCTCGTGCATACCTAAGTTGTCGAATATTTCCTCAATCGTTGTCTCAACCCCATTAACATTCTAATAGGGGTTTAATGCGGCCGCACAAGTAAAGACCGGCGGTATGTTTTCAAAATATTTTATGAACTTTTCCTTCATCACCGCAACAATATTCTTGAAGAGTTTGTTCTTCTCCGCAAAGCTTTTAAAAACACAAGACATATAGTACAATTCTTGCAAAACCCAACAACTAGTAGGGTAATAGACTCCCGATAATTTTGTTGTTGACTTTTTGAACACGTCAAGATACTCTAACAAATAACCGACTTGGACCCAAACACTTTCCGGAAACATATCGGCCTCGCGTTCTTCAACAAGATTGTTATGAAAAGCTTGTAAAGTTTGGCGTTCGGCAAAAGCACACTTTAACATATGACAAGTTGAGTTCCAACGGGTTGGAACGTCCCAATTCGGCCCCAAATACTTTCTTTCAACCGACTTGCAATAGTTCTTATATTCAAGATGTCTTCTTTTACCATTTTTGAAGACATCTTGTAACATAAGTCTAAAGAATTTTAAATCGTCACAAATGTTTTCATTCTTAAGACCTTTTTGAACAACCAAGTTGATGATATGTGCAACACATCGAACATGAAAAAAATCCCCCAAACAAGGTGGTGAATATTTAATGATAATTTTTTTGGCCGCCTTAGTATTGTTTGATGCGTTGTCAAACGAAATCGAAAATATTTTATTTCTCAAATTGTAAGTCATTATAACTTCATCAAGCAAGTCAAACAATTTTTTAGCGGTATGTGGGTACGGGAAGTTTTCAAAAGCTATGGTTAGTTTCATCAGTTGCCATGTCACGGATCAACCCAATGAGCAGTGACACATATGTATGATTCGGGCAACCCATGTGGTGCCGACCAAACATCGGTAGTTAAACTAACCATGGCTTCTAAAGAATGAAAAAACTCGATTAACTCTTTTTTAGCACACTCCCACAACCTGATACAATGACGTCTTAAGGTAGTACGACTTACATGTGCGTATCGCGGTTGTAGAGTTTCGCGAATCAACGACGTCAAATCCGGGTCATCAAAGTGGTTAAACGGAAAACCTCGTTGAATAACGAACTTTGCCATTCTATCTTGAACTTGAGTCGTGTTGTAACGAAATAGTGTACCATCTTTACCCAAGTCAATTTGATCGGTAGCGCCAATCCCTTTCAACGCCTTGCAATATGGCTTCTCGATGTGCTTTCTCAAAGTAGAGTTGGAATCGTGCTTTAATAGTGAACCACATAGTTTGCAACGAGCCCTTTGATAACCTTCGTCATCCACAATCAAATCCCAATTCTTCCATATGTCTTCGTTGCGGTTATGGTTGACTACCGTAACAACCCTTGGGTCCTCCGTAGCAGGAACGGGGGCAGCAAAAACACTCTTCTTAGCCTTCTAGTTAGTTTTTTTGATGGGTGCCATAATATTATTTAGTTGGATGGTCGGGTAACGGAACGGGTTTACTAAAGGAGTAGTATTTTAGTTTGTTTTTGAGTTTGGTGGTGAAACAAGTGGTGGAAAACAAGTTATATATAGGTTTCAGGCATCAAAAACCGGTTCCAACGGCTATATTACCGTTGGAACCGGTTACAACGGCTCTATTCTCTCTCAAAAACCGGTTCCAACGGCTATATTACCGTTGGAACCGGTTACAATGGCTATTTTGTGTCTCAAAAACCGGTTCCAACGGCTATATTACCGTTGGAACCGGTTCCAACGGCTAGTTTGACCTGTGTTTGACTTTTAAAAAAAAAAACCGCCAGAACCGGTTTTTTCGGGTATGAACCGAACCGGTTACAATTAAGAACCGGGTAGGAACCGGTTGGAACCGATGGGGACATACAAATAGGAGAACCGGGTACGATTTTCGGGTACAAAAATACCCAAACCGGGTATTGGGCCAACCAGGAAGGAACTGGAACCGGTTCCGGTTCGGTTCCACCAGTTAGGTTCCGGAACCGGTTTTTTTGTGCACGTCTACACACAACAAAGGAATAAAAATTGGGCAAAATCATGTTATAAAACTTTATATTTGGCGAAGTTATTAAGTGACAAGTGAAAAGTTAAAGGAACAAAAGGTTGAGTGTTTACAAATATTTATTTGAGCGTGTAAAGGTGAGTTATATGACACTTGTGTTTTTTTTGTAGTGTGGAATACACGATAAGTGAATGGCTTAAAAGCATGAAGTATATAAAAGTATGTTGGTTATTACTTGCCTATGTGTTGATTGCATGTTTAGTTGTGTCTTTGGCCTTTAGGAAGGATTGTATATGTTCCTGATCAGTGTGTTAAAAAAAACACATCAAAGTTTTCCAACTTGTTTTAGGTCAAAGTGGTGACTTGGGTAAGCAAGCATTAGGAACCTGTAATGGCATGAGTTTAATTGTGATGAATCATTGTGTGATGAAATATTTACTTAGCAGTGTATGCATTTGAAGGGGTGTAGTACACCGACCACAAAAGAAATGATCTGGGGCGACTAGGGGTGTTCGATTGGCTTATTGATAGATGGTAGACTTTTACATAAATCATTTGGGTTACCTTTGACGTTTAATTTATTTGCTCGTTAAGTTCCAATATTTCAATACTAAAGTATTATATGGTTTAGACATCCGTTGTGAGATGATAAATTTTGATTAAGGTATATAGGTTCACCGAATCACAGATCAAACAAGTGTTTTCAGGTCCAAGATGCTAGGGTGAGTGCAAAACAACCCGAACAACCTCTCATGATAAAATCGAACATGACAAACAATAGTAAAACACGTAAACAAACAACAATGTCAACCAAGTTCCTTGGATTTCTCGAGAACTAATATTACAATGGATGAATTGGTTTGGTTTGAGTTGGGTTGGGTTGGGACACTATTTAAAAAAAAGGAAAAAAAAAGTCTCAAACTAGGCCGAACAACTCGTGAAAACAAACTAGTTTGCCCACCACTTGAATGGCCACATGCCACTAGATGATTGGCTCACATATTTAATTTATTTATCTTTTTCTTTTCATACTAATTAATTTTGTAACACTAAAAATGTTTTTGTCTAATAACTTTTAATAAATAAAAATAAGTTTTAAAAAAAAATCTAGAAGACAGTCTTATTTGTTTGTTTGTTTTTTTAAACACATCTGTATAAATTTTATTAAAAAGACATAAGATTGCAATAAAAAATATTTTTATAATAGAATAAATATTAATCATTACTGATTTACATTCTAGTTTGCTCACGATTTGCATGGCCACATATCACTAAATGATTGGTTCACATTTTAATTTATTTTCTATTTCTTTTCATACTAATTAATTTTAACACTAAAAATGTTATTCTTTAATAACTTTTAATAAATAAGTTTTAAATAAATCTAAAACATAGTCTTGTTTAGTTTTTTTGTGAACACACTGGTATAAATTTTATTAAAAAACATAAGATTGCAAAAAAATATATTTTTATAATAAAAGAAATATTAATCATTACTTATTTACATTATCCGACACTGGTCAACTCTATATTGGTTGATATGATTTTTCGGATAAAGCTTATTATCTAAACAATCTAACATTATCTGATTATATAATTCATTATCAGACACTTGTTAGGTACATAAAATTTTTTTTGGATAAAACATAATATCTAAACAATCTAACATTCTCTGATTATATAATTCAACTTTTTCCTTATAAATATGGTGTCATATCACTTTCAAATCCATCTGTAATTTCTTTCCATTCGTATTGTCTAGTATGGATCCTTCAAATACAAATCTTCATTTTAGTCTTGGAGATTTTGAAGATTATCCCAGTATGCAGTATTATGAAAGCTCTACCTTTTATCCAACCCAAGTCAAGATTGTGACATATAGTAAAATTAACCCAACCTTACGTCTAATATATTTACACTTATACAATAAAAAAAATATAATAAACAAAGTAAAGTCATTTTTGTCTAAAAAATTTAGTTTCATATGACTTTATTTATTAAAGGTTCAAAAAATTAAATTTTGTCGTGTAGCGAATACTACGAAAAATGACCTCGGGTGACGACTTAAAAACAAATAAAATTTTAAACGTGTCAGAAATGCCTCGAAAAATTAAAAGTTATATGGAAATATTAGAGTTAATATATAAACTTATTTATAGAAGGTTCGAATCGCGAAAATTAGAAATTTAGTGATCGCAAGAAAGTAGCGGACACTGTAAGAACCCGGCATCAACTATTTTAGAAAAATATCATCTTTAGCAAGAATGATCAGGAAATTAATTTCGTTTAAAGACTGACAAAAATTACCGAGATCGGAGTTTGATTGATTAATTACTTTAATAATACGTTAAATCAAAAACACCTGAAAATCACCTAAAATATCAAATAATATACCAACCCCCACCGTTTCCTCTTCCCTCTCCCTCTCTCACGGCTCTCTCTCTCTCACATACTCTCTCCGCCTCCCACCTCCACCAATCTTATTCAAGGAGAATCATGATTATGATTATGAACACACACACACACACACACTCAACACCTCAATACTCTAAACAACACATAACCTACTCTATAATTACCACATCACCACCCTACCTCTCCCTCTTCTCCCTATAAAACCCACGGACACCACCACCAATTTGAAACTTTTGAATGTATACAATTTATTTTAAAGAGTATTATGAATATTTAATACTTGAATACATGTTTAAATAATTGGTATATTATGGATAAACATAAATGTGAAAAATTGTTAATTTGTTAAGAAAAATTAAACAATATTGTTAGATACTAATATTAGAAACTTTATTAGTTAACTAATGAAAAATCTAAGAATAAATTACATGTTGGTAATTTGAATGTTATTGTTAAACTAGTTGAATATGATAAATAAGAGTTATAAACAATAATACTTAAAAACTTGATATATATGAAAAATATGAATGTTTCGGTCAAAAATTAGCAAACTAACTTTTGATCAAATTAGTGCGTGAGGTGGGGTGCTTAATGGTAAAATGATTGAACACAATGATGTTATTACGAGGGAAAAAACCCTTGATTATGATAATCTTGTCTCGGTCAAAAATTAACAATGTAATCTTTGGTCGAATTGCTTCGGTCAAAGATTAACAACGTAATCTTTGGTCGAATTGGTACGTGATTATGATAATCTCCGGCACAAAAAACCCCCGGATGGTGAAAACTATCACCGTCACTCTTATTAATAATAAAATGGTGGTTACAAATAATGGAGCTGATAAGTGATCGTAAACTAAGTGTTACAGTGTATGCTAGTAGCTAGGTAAGTGAAGGTGTGTGTTCTAGTGATATTATCAGCTCGTTTATATAAGATAAAGTTACAACTGTTATCCCGAATAATCCGGAAACCCTAGACTATTTCTTCCATAATCCGTTTCTTGCCCACGTTCCATTTGACGAAGTTCAAGCACTAGCCGTTGTAAGTCCACGTTCATATTAACATATTTAACACGTGATCTTATCTGCAAAACAAATAAAAACAATATAGGACAATTGAATTAGTCAAATATCATCCTCGGAATATTAGCGTTGACATGATAGCTCAAAATCCTTGAATCGTAGTTCATCCCAAGGATAGAAAATCTACACCCAACAATTGCCCCAAATTTTTACAGATAACGCGTGACAGCTGTAAAAATTTCAAATTTCGAAAAGTAAAATATCTTCTGCCAACTGAAAGGACATGCACGCGGATTGAGGAGACCCTATAACCGTCCTTCCAGGTTATAATCAAACCATTTCCCAATCTCAAAATAATAATTCCTCCACCGGTTCACAATCAGATCAGTTCCTCTTTCTCGTCTTCTTTAATTTCATGAAATTTTTCTTCCGATCCGAACGATAATGAGGAAGAGAACCCCTCGAGCGCCCAATCCTTTCTCCTTCGTAACATCGGAAGACTTCGTTGATCAAGCTCACATTCCGGCCACTGATGAAGACCAATGTCTTTTTAGAGATCTAGACATTAGATTTCTGAAAGACTTGGGTTTACTACCTGCTGAAGCTGTTATTAGGCCATATGATCCCAAAGTCAAGGCTGACTTTTCCTCTAAAACCTGGATTTGCTTTTTCTATTACCCTTTTTCGATTGGCCTTTCATATCCGTTTTCCCCGCTTATCAAGGAGTTCTTTGATGTCACCGGTTTCTCTTACTCCCAAGTCATGCCGATGGTGTGGAGAGTCTTGGCCACCGTAGATCGATTGAATAAAACCCATGGGTTTCCGATTGGTATACCTAAGATAGCTGCCACCTATAACCTCTGTACACACGGGTCTTTCCGCTACTGCCTTCAATCCAAATCCAGCCGTCTTTACATGGTTCCCAAGGTGTCCATTAGTGACCCTGATTGGAAGAAAAAAAATTCTTTTTGTCCGTCGTGACTCTATTCCCGATGGAATGAACTTTCCTATTAAATGGGTTCACAAGGATAGGAAATCTTTAGGACAGAATCTCTTTTGCAAATGTTTTGTGTTAATATGGTTTCTTTGTTGGCAGTTGTGTTTGAGGATTTGGTAAAGTATAGGAAAGATACAAATAGAAGGATCAAAGCGTTGTTCAAGGTTCCGCCAGAGGATAGAGAGTTCTGGTTAGAAGAAGAAACGGGAGAAACAAGTGAGCCGCTGCAAAGTCTGTTGAGAGCATGTCTTCTGGTAAGTACTTTGAGTTTTTTATAGAATTCTTAGGATTTCACTTTCTTGGGAATAATTTGGTAAGCCATTATATAGGGATGCCAAAGCCAAAATCCTCTTTCAGCTTAGTCGACCTGGACGACCTCATTGAGGCTAGGACCGTGGTAAAGCAAGAACATTCTAAGACCGCCTCTTCGATAGTGAGAGTTCCAACGACCCGTCAGAAAAGTTCTGCACAGAAGAAGAGGAAAGCTACTACTTCAGCCGAGACTGATCCCTTTGCTGATATGAGCACTACTGATGCTGTGGAGAAGCTGCAAGCTCTTGCCAACTTTCTTGGAACAATAAGTACTTTTGTTTATCCTGAAAAAAGCAAACTGCAGAAAAACGTATGTTAATTTGGGGATAACAGAAAACTGAAGGTTACTGTCGGAGAACCCAAGATGCTGAGTTGGCTCAGAAAGAGGCTGAGGTCAAGGTTGCCGATCTTCTGCATGCTGCTGACATCAAGGATAAGCTGCTCAAAAAGAAGGATAAAGAGATTTCGGATCTCAGAGCCTCATTTGAGTTGGAGAAGACTGGGTTCCTTGAAGAGGCCAAGAAGTGTGCAACCACCAGTATCTTGGAGTCGATGCTCAAGATGTCAGAGGAAGTTCAAACGAAAGGCTACACGATGGATTCCAGGAACTTTGCGGCTTGGAGGAAGAAGCTGAAGATGCTGAGAGGCGAGAAGATTGAGGAATATGATGTGGCGGGCACTTCTGAGGTGGTCAAGGAGGCAGGTGTTAGTGAGGAGGTGAAAGGAGCCAAGGCTGGTGAGGTGACGGAGTCGGAGAAGAAGGAGGGTGATCAAGGTGAAGGTAACAAGGTTTGAACCGAGTGTTCCGGTTGTGTTAATGTGTTTGTGATGGTGGTTTTAAACAATTTTTATTTTGGTTATGTAAGGATAATGTAGCACTCTTAGGATAATGGTTTGGGTGGAGGGATCCTGGTTCAGGAAGAAGCCCAAACCGTCTTTTTATTTCCTGCTGTAGAACAATATGATGGTTCGGGTGGATGGGCTCCGTTTTGAGTGAAACCCGAATCATCTTTTCCTGCATCTTAGTATAACTTTTTATGACTTATATTGGTATCCTTTCCCCTTTTTTCGTTTAGAGAAAAATTTAAGTTTGTTAGAAATGAAAAATCTTTTAGTAATAGCTTAAGTTTTATTCAACAAACCAATACCAAGTCATAAACTTTATCTTGTAAATAATACGAAAGATAGAATATTCACAAATAAGAAATCATACCAGAATCGTATATCAATTAACCTGGATAATGTCTAGACCATCTTATTTTTGCAATAAGACCATTGTTTAGGATGCTCCTCTAATCCTGGGGATATAGCGATGAAATTGCAATATCAATATTATCCTGAAAATAATTTTATAAATTCTGGTGACAAGGCCTCAACAATCTGGTGACAAGGCCTAAATAAACTAGCGACAAGGCCCTTAGAAGAGGTGAAAACCCATTAAACCTTAGGAATAAACTGGCGACAAGGCCCTTAAGAAGAGGTGAAAACCCCTTAAACCTTAGGAATAAACTGGAGACAAGGCCCTTAAGAAGATGTGAGAATCCCTTAAACCTTAGGAAATGGTACTTCTACCATAAACTTGAGATTCAAACCAATAGCTGAGGATAACGAGGTAACAAGTCACTATATTTCATGTGCTAGCCCTGTCTCTCAAACTACAGCCGAATAAACGTGCGTTACATGCGATCTTAAGAAGAGGTGAAAACCCCTTAAACCTTAGAAGGCATTTAAGTAATACCTTAACTGGCGACAAAGGCCGTAGAAACTGGCGACAATGCCCAAGAAGACAGGCGACAAGGCCCAAATATACTTCATCCCATGTGGGGATACCACATGTCTTCAGGCTACAAAACAGTCAACTCTAAGTGAGGGGTGGGTGTTAGCCTTGCTAACACCCCTTCGATGCTTAAGTCAGTACCATGATAAAAGAATAATAATAAAAAAACGAATAAAAATGTAAATTCGAATACATACCTTAGTCGTGTTAACATCACTGTTAAATTTCTCAGGATAACAATTATCTTCGGGAGAGGAGTCTTACATAAATTTTTTTAGGTGGATAGCGTTCCAAGCCCTTGGTAGTAAGTCACCATCCAAAGTGGACAATCTGTATGCCCCATTTCCTACTTCCGAATCTATCAAGTAAGGACCTTCCCACTTTGGTTAAGCTTTCCATCTGCAGGATTTGTAGTATACTGAAAGGCTTTTCGGAGAACCAAATCCCTTTCTTGAAATCTACGAACTCTGATATTCTTGTTGTAGGACTTTGCTATCTTCTGTTGATTAGAGGCCATTCTGATCTTCGCCAAATACCTGAGTTCTTCTACTGCATCTAGATCTTCAATTATACTTTGAGTGTTATCTTCGGGATTTTGATGACTGACTCTAGCTGTAGGGATAACCATCTCTGTCGGGATAACTGCTTCACTTCCAAATACCAAAGAGAAAGGAGTCTGACCATTAACATTCTTTGAAGTGGTCCTATCTGCCCAAAGAACAAAAGGTAGTTCCTTGGCCCAATTTCCTTTCTTAGACCCCAACTTTTTCTTCAGGTTATTGATAATGATTTTGTTGCTTGACTCGGCATGTCCGTTAGCCTGAGGATGGACAGGTTTTGAAGTGATCATTTTGATTCCCCAACTGGAACAGAAGTTGGTGGTTCTCTTGCCGATGAACTGGTAGCCATTGTCACACACTATCTCTGCCGGGATTCCAAATCTTGTCAGAATATTACGTTTGATGAATGAGATAACTTCTTTCTCTCTGACTTGAACAAAAGATTCAGCCTCAATCCACTTTGAGAAATAATTTGTCATTGCCAGCTTGAAGACTTTTCCTCCCGGAGCTCTTGGTAGATTTCCCGCTATATCCATACCCCACTTCACGAAAGGCCAAGGGGATATAATAGGATACAAGGGTTCTGTTGGCTGGTGGAGAATGTTGCTTTGTCTCTGGCATGCATCACATTTCTGGGAATAACTCATAGCATCTCTCTTCATCGTTTGCCAAAAGTATCCGGTCCTCAGGATTTTGGAGAATAGTGTTCTGCCCCCAGTGTGATTCCCACAGTCTCCTTCATGGATATCCTGAAGAACTTCTTGAGCTTCTGCCTTCTCCAAGCACCTAAGAAATGGTCCTGCAAGATAGTTTCTGTATAATATATTATTTATTATAGTATATGGGATTACCTTTGTGCGAAAAGCTCTTGGGTTTTCATCCTCGGGGATAACTTCATCCTGAATATATCTCTTGATTGGGATAATCCAGGAATTTTCATTATCCTCAGGGTTCTCGATCCTCATATCTTCACTGTCCTCTGATATTTTATTGACACGTTGTTCTTCTATTGTTGGGCTTAGGATGTGTATGATGGGAATCTTGACACCTTCCGGTATTCTGAAGGATGAAGCTAAGTATGCTAGGGCATCTGCTTCAACATTCTCTTCTCTATGTACCTATGAAATATCAAACATTTCGAAACATTTTGCTAGTTTTTTGACTAGCTCTAAATATTTTATTAGTTTTTCTCCTCTAACAGTATATGAACCATTAAAATGATTAGTTAATAAAATGAATCAACATGTACTTGAATAAACCTGATTTTCATGTCGATTTCTAGTTGTAATCCTGCTATCAAAGCTTCATATTCTGCCTCATTGTTTGTGGCTTGGAATCCGCAAGATATGGATTGAGGTATAATGTCCCCCTGTGGCGATTTCAGCAGGATCCCGAGACCTGTTCCTCTAACATTTGAAGCACCATCAGTGTATAGAGTCCACTTATCTTTGGTTTCTTCCAGTTGTTGGGCTTCCAAGTCTGCTTCTTCTTTAAGTTCACTGGCGAAATCAGCCACAAAGTCTGTTAATGCCTGGGATTTGATGGCAGTCCTGGGTTCATATGCTATATCATATGCACTCAGTTTTACAGCCCATTTTGCCATCCTACCTGACATTTCTGGTTTCCTCAAAACAAACTTAATAGGGTAATTAGTTTTAACAAGAATAGGATGAGTTTCAAAATAATTTCTAAGTTTGGTAGATGCCATAATAAGTGCTAAAATTAATTTCTCAAGATAAGAATACCTGGTTTCAGCATCCAATAAACTCTTACTTACATAATAGATGGGATGCTGTTGACCTTCGAGATCCTTAGCTAAAACTGCACTCACAGCATTATTTGATACAACTAGATATAGAGATAGAGGTTCACCTTCTTCGGGTTTTACCAGTAGAGGAGCAGAGGAAAGATAAGCTTTTAAGGACATTAAAGACTCCTCATGCTTACTGGTCCACTCGAACCTTTTGTTTTTCCTCAGGATATCATAAAATTCTTTGCACTTTTCTGAGGATTTGGATATGAATCTGTTGAGTGCCGCTATTCTGCCAGTTATCCTTTGAACATCTTTGACTGATGTTGGGGATTTCAGATTCAGGATAGCTTGTATCTGCTCTGGACTCACCTCTATTCCCCTTTTGGTGACCATGTATCCCAAGAATTTGCCAGCTTTCACTCCGAAATGGCACTTTGCAGGATTCAGCTTCATGTTATATTTGTCGAGGATATCAAATGTTGTCTTGAGATCCTGGAGATGATCCTCAGCTTTCTTGGACTTCACCACCATATCATCAATATAGACCTCCATCGTGTCCCCCAGTTACTCTTTGAACATCATGTTAACTAACCTCTGATAGGTTGCACCTGCATTTCTAAGTCCAAAGGGCATAGCAACATAACAATAAATACCTGTGGGAGCCATGAAGGCTGTGTTTTCTTGATCTGAGGGATCCTTTTGGATTTGCTGAAATCCTTAGGATGCATCCATAAATGTCAGCATCTCGTGGCCGGCAGTAGCATCCACCATTGAATCGATGTGTGGTAGAGGGAACGGATCTTTAGGACAAGCCTTATTCAAGTCTGAGAAATCCACACAAACTCTCCATTTTCCATTTTTTTTCTGCACAACTACTACATTTGCTAACCATCGGGGATATTGGACTTCCCTAATCTTATTTGCCTTCAAAAGTCTTACAACTTCTTCCTGGATAATTGTGTTTCTCTCAGGTGCAAACTTTCTTCTCTTTTGATGGACTGGCCTGAAAGAATTATCAATTCCAAGTTTATGTGTTATAATATTTTTGGAAATACCTGCCATATCTTCTTGTTTCCATGAAAATGTTGACAGTCTCAACTTGAGGAAATCGAGCAATTTTGACTCAATATCCTTAGGAATGTTTGTTCCCATCAGCACTTTGACTTCAGGATCCTCGGGATAAGGAAGTACTTCTTTAATTTCTTGTTCCCTGGCCTCCATTACGTCTCGTGATGGCTTCTGTAATTGCTACGCCAGCTGGGGTTTGGCAGTACATTTCATAGAAGAGGTGTAGCAATTCTTTGCATCTTGTTGATCGCTGATGATTTTGATAACTCCCCACGGACTTGGGAGTTTCACACATTGGTGATAGGTGGAGGGGACTGCTTTCATTTCGTGCATCCAGGGCCTATATAATATAATATTGCAACAAGACAAACAATCAATAAAACAGAATTTTTGTATTTTATTTACCCCTTCGACATATACTAGGAGTTTTATTTCCCCAATAGTGCTCTTAGTCTCTCCGCTGAATCCAACCAATATTGAGGAACTTGGAACGATCTAATCCTCGGAATATTCATCTTTCTAAGCACATCTAATTGAATAATGTTGACAGAGCTTCCACCATCTACGAGGATCCTGCGCACATAATGGTTTGCTACATATAATGTTACTAGTTTATATGCTCGTGTGACACACGGGTTGAAAGAAACGTATTCTTAAAACATATTAATAATTAATAAAAATAACTTATGAATTTTTTGAAATTCAAATAAGTTCATGACATAAAAATAAAAACTATGTAAAAATTAATTATATATTTAAATACTTCTTTGCATACAACATTTGATGTATTTTAAAAATATTACCATTACTATCTAAAATTACAATTTTTTAGGTCGTCTCATCTTATCACTCTTAATGATGCAACATAGAGTTAACCATGTGTTGAACTAATTATAATGTTCCATTAAGTATGGCGATTGATGCATCAAATGTTGAGATTCGCAGTGTCATCCAGCAGTAGAATCGACCTCATCTACAAATATAAAAGCAGAAGCATGCACAAACAAATTTTGAGCTAAACTCATTTTCACTTAAACAAATGTTTAGGTGCTTTAAATCAGCCAGTTATGACTAACCCATTTCTACTTGTAACAAGACACAACCCACCCGTTTTGCCAGGCATTCTCAATAGTAAATAAAAGTCTTACTAATTTCGTCTCTATGGTCAATAGGCTCTCCAATAACACTTTAATGAAAACTGATAAGGCCAACGGTTGTTGTCAACAGTTTATCCAAAGTGGTTTCACCATATATAAACTCATTTTTAATTAAAAGTGGCAATTGAAACCAAAAGTCATGTTATAAGAAGCAAACATAAATATTAGCTAAATTTATAAACCAGAAATATAACATTGTAAGATTTAAATTGAAGTTTAAATAAACAAAATCACTTATAACTTAAATTAAAGTGCAAATAAACAAAATTACTTCTAAGTTAAGAATATGTACTTGAATGCATGCTTTAGTTTAGCTATTATTTTACTGAACTTAAAATTTGCATTTACTTAGACATTCATTTAGTCAAACCTAAATGTCTTTTGACCGAAACAACATTTGTGACATTTGTTACCCATAAATTCTGTAACTCATCCTTTATGACATGTTAACAAAAATTCATCTTAACACCGAATCAATTCTTCACACTAACAAAAAATATGATAAAATTATATAATACCAACCATGCCTGCTCCTTTATATCGCCTACATGTATTGGCCTTTGTTCCATGAATAAACACCACTTTCACATGTCAATACTCACGATAAGATTAATGAAAACATGATTCAAAAAAAAGAAAAAAAATTAAAGTGGAGGCAATATAACGGTACCTTCGAATTAACTTAGACAAGCTACTTGCTTCCCGCTTCAGCAGAATATACAAACACACATAACAATTTTGCTTGAACAATCATGCCCCTTTGATAACCTTACTTTTTATTCAACTTTGACTATTGCCAACAATAAAAATGGCCATAATGTGTTACCAGAAAGGTGGATATGCACTTTAGTAAGTATACAAATCGGAAATTAGGTTTCAACCATAAATCGATTAGGGTTCAAGTATGAATTGAAAATCTGTTACCTGAAAGGTGAATACAAATCTGAAATGAGGATTCAACGATAAATTAATTTGTGACTATTATAATTATGGAAGCGTGAACAGATTTGAGGTGGAAGTATCTTATGTGTTTCAAACTTTGAAATTTCACACATCTTATAAAAGCTTCAACGGAGAGAGATGGAAGTTTCAAATTTTGAAATTACAAATGGGTACCTAGATAATGTCAATTGAAGATTCTTCAAAAAGTTTCCAGAGTAAGTTTTGAAAAAAGGGAGACGTGGCCTCATGTTTAATGAACACGGTAGTATATTGAATATGGTGGTGCCACAATATCATATGAAACCTGGGGGTGACAAGTGTCACAACCTATTTTCATTTATTAGTTATGAAGATTACCAGACTATCATGGTGAGGATCCTGAATGTTGACTCTATCACTATCATCGAAGGTCATGGTCTTTGTTTGAGTGAGAACGGATGTCTTTGTTGGTTTGTCAGCCACTTCTATCTTCCTCTGATCAACATTTCTTTTTGCAGCAGAATAAGAGGTTCCGCAGATGTCGGATCCTCCGGATATGAACATGATTGTTTTTGCATCCGTTGGTGGAGGAGTTGGCTTTTCAGGAATATTCTCAGGATTTTGTTCCTTTCCCTTCTTCCGGCCAAGCAACTCTTTCATGTGGCCTTTGCTGAGAAGATAGCTAATCTCCCTTCTGAGTGCGATGCAATCATCAGTCAAGTGCCCAAAGTCTTTGTGGAAGGCACACAACTTCGATTTTTCTTTATAGTCTCCTTGTCTTTTCGTCTTCTTTGGCCACCTGGCTTTTTCACCTAAATCCTGCATGGCACACATTAATCCACCAATATCAATAGAAAAACAATATTCAGAAACTTTAGGATATTCTTCATCATCCTCATCATCTACTGCATTGATCCTGGGGTTATCAGGCTTGTAGTAAGGATTTGACCGATATGATTTTCCTGGGGATTCGGCCTTCTTGTTCGTCTGATCGTACGTCAGGATACCGATCTTATAGTTTTTCTTATCATCTTCTAGCCTGATATACCTCAGAGCTCTGCTTCTTGCTTCGTCTAATGACCTTCATGGAGTCATAACAAGATCATCATAGAAAGAGGAGCCTTTTTCTAACCCCAACTTAAGAGCTTCCACTGCCGAAGCCGGGTTTAAATTTGGAATTTCGAGTGAGTCCTTGCTAAACCTGGTAATAAAATCTCTCAAGGATTCCCCAGGATTCTGGGTAATCCTGTAAAGATCACCTATCATTTTCTCCAACGTTCTACTACAAGAAAACTGGTTATTAAACAAGTTAATTAAATGAGAAAAAGAAGTGATAGTATTAGGAGGAATACTCAATAGCCATTTCATGGCTGCTTCGGTCAAGGTAGACCCAAATTTCCATAGGGATTGGGTTGATCTCGATACGTTCTCTATACTATGCGACGTGTTCCTCGGGATCCGTTGAACCATCGTACAGTTTCATATTTGGGCTTTGAAACCGTTTTGGGATTTGTACGTCACCAATTGATGGCACAAATCGGGATATTCTGTGACTATCAGTGGGAACTTCATCTATGGGACGGGTAACACCAGGAACATTTGATATCATGTCCTTAAGCTTCTGTAATTCTCGGGCTAAACTTGAAATTATGCCTGCATCCTGCAAAAATCCTTGATTAGCATTAAAAGGAATTGTATTGAAAGCGTTACCCTGATAGATACTCTGAGGAACGGTTTGGGTGTTGTAGCTGGTATTTCCAAACATAGTATTTCCTGGAGTGAGAAATGGAGTGGCCGAAGTGTTAGCCTGCATCGGGATGAAGTCTCCCTGGTGTATCTCAGAGGACCCTGCAAATTGCTGAGTCTGAGCAAATGGCTGTTGAGGGTTGAAGGATCCTGATGGAGGCACTCCTGAGAATCCTGCCTGTTGCGGAAATCCTGAGGATACCACCTGCTGATAAGGACCTGAGGATCCTCCCTTCTGCGACAATCCTGAGGATAACGCCTGCTGAGAAGGACCTGAGGATCCTCCCTGTTGCGACAATCCTGAGGATAACGCCTGCTGATAAGGACATGAGGATCCTCCCTGCTGCGACAATCCTGAGGATAACGCTTGCTGATAAGGACCCGAGGATCCTCCCTGCTGCGACAATCCTGAGGATCCTTTATGTTGAAACGACCCAGCAAAAGATGCATGCAAGTATCCCTGAGTGCTGGAAGAGTGGGGATCCAGGGTTGTACGCCATGGTTGACTCCGGACGCACCAATCCTGAGAATCCTGGAGGAGTGAAATCCATAGATCTCGGGATTAATGGCGTGAATTCTTCCGCCGGCTTCTTGGCTATTCTGATATCTTCCAGTTCCTTCACCAGCATCTGGTTGGTCTTGTTCTAGCGATCCATCTATTCCTGTAACCGCTTATAAATAGACAAAAGTTCATTATTAAATACCATAACGGGATCCTGGGGAGACGGTCTTGATCCCGAAAACACTGGAGTAGCAGCTTTCTTCTGAATGTTGTCAGGTTTCTTCGGGATACCACCAGTAGGAGGAGGAGGAGGCATAGAAGGCCTCACAGAGGATTCCGAAGCCGCGACAGAAGAAGAAACAATTTTCGGTTGGGTAGATATGTTGTGGATATTGAGAGTAGGGTTTAGTTTGAGAGTTGATAATGATCAAACAACGTTTGCCCCACGGTGGGCGCCGAATTGTTTCGGTCAAAAATTAGCAAACTAACTTTTGATCAAATTAGTGCATGAGGCGGAGTGCTTAATGGTAAAATGATTGAACACAATGATGTGATTACGAGGGAAAAAACCCTTGATTATGATAATCTTGTCTCGGTCAAAAATTAACAAAGTAATCTTTGGTCGAATTGCTCCAGTCAAAGATTAACAACGTAATCTTTGGTCGAATTGGTACATGATTATGATAATCTCCAACACAAAAAACCCTCGGAAGGTGAAAACTATCACCGTCACTCTTATTAATAAAAAAATGGTGGTTACAAATGATGGAGCTGATAAGTGATCGTAAGCTAAGTGTTACAGTGTATGCTAGTAGCTAGGTAAGTGAAGGTGTGTGTTCTAGTGATATTATCAGCTCGTTTATATAAGATAAAGTTACAACTGTTATCCCGAATAATCCGGAAACCCTAGACTATTTCTTCCATAATCCGTTGCTTGCCCACGTTCCATTTGACGAAGTTTAAGCACTAGCCGTTGTAAATCCACGTTCATATTAGCATATTTAACATGTGATCTTATCTATAAAACAAATAAAAATAATATAGGACAATTGAATTATTCAAATATCAACCTCAGAATATTAGCGTTGACAGGATAGCTCAAAATCCTTGAATCGTAGCTCATCCTGAGGATAGAAAATCTACGCCCAACAATGAATATGATAAAGTTACTATTTAAGGAAACTTTATTGTTAAAGTGTTTAAAATGTGATTGTCTTTGATGATGATATGATGTATGTTTTTCTAAATGATTTAAATCTGAATATTTACATGCTATTTGATGCATAATTTATGAATAAAAAGAATTCATTAAAGAATATGACTTAAAGGGCTTGTCGGTAACTCTAACGGTCGAAAAGTTCGGCTTTTAAAGTTAACCGACACGAGATTTGTAAATTTGATTAGATCAGCCCCTAAAGTCATAAATTCTTGTACAAAACCTAAGTTAATGTACAAGAGAAGGATTGAATATCAAAACTTGATCATACACGGTTAGTGTCGCGAAAACCGACACGAAAAGGTTACAACCGGTCATTTTGAGAAAATAATAACCAAAATAAAAACTAGATTATTTTATTAAAATAACAAATGAAACTTGACTAAACTTACATTAAAAGTGTTTTTAAAATCTAAAACATTAAATTTTCACTAAAAATATTAACCGATTCGTCATAAAACGCGAAACCGGTAAAACCAACCGTAACCAACTAAAACGACTTTATATTCATAACAATATTTAAATTTAAACTTATATTATTGTTTCTTAATATTTATTTATTTCAGCAACTAAAAATATTTTACTTATTTATTTATTCTATTATAAATAATAATTAAATTATATAATAATTAATCGATGTTAAAACTACTTGTTTGTTTGCTAAACTGTTATATAAATAAGAATATATGTTAGAAATTTTTGTGTGCGTGTATGCTTGCGTGATAACTTAAAATTAGAAGTTAAACAAAAAATAAAAGTCGTCAATGAGTCATTCAAACCCAAACTTAAAAATTATAAATATGCTATTATAGGATACAAGTCTATTTGGAATCGATCGTCAAACCGTGAGTTTCTCTTAAAGCCTCTTGTTTTTAAATACTTTAAATATTGTTTTGGGGGAAAGACATAGTGTATTTAAATGCATTTTATTTTTCAAACTGTATTATAGTAGAATGAGTTAAATTGGTTAAATAACTGTTAACGGAAATAAATAAAGGCACAGAAATATTGATAGATCTATTAGGGTGCCCCCACTTCCATTCGCGTTGGATTAAAAGTGGGAGTATTTTGAGTTTGGTTTGTTTCGAGTTATCAGTTTGATAGTCATACACGAACTGTAAGCTTAGTTAGTTTACAAATTACTACGATTTGTTCAAGAAATAATATGTAAATTTTAAAGGTTTTAATTACCGTTGTTAAAGAACGGTGAGGAATAAATACTACTGTTTCTTATGGTAACAAATTGGTGTAAAATGGTGGCTAAACCATTATACCGTGAAATTATATAAATAAATTTTTATTTGAGAACTCACCAACCTTTGTGTTGAATAATGTAAACATTTTTTCAGGTAATTGAGATGGAAGCTTCGTGAAGGAATGTGGGAAAATAGGGTTTCGTGTTCGAACCCAAAAAGTTGGACACAAATATTATTTAAATAAATGTATACTAAACTCATGTATAACGATTTTATATTATAAATAAATGTCCAACTTGTGTAAATATTCGTGTTTGAATATTATTGGCTAAACAACGTCTGTCAGAGCCCACATAAGCCTAATTAAGTCTACCCCTGTTAAATTAACGATTTTGGGGTGTGACAAAGATTTTCTCACAAAAAGTCATGAAATCACACAAAATTCTGCAAGTTAATCAAAGAGAGGCACTAAATGGGATGTTGCCGAAGATATCGCTTTAATGTCGGCATGGTGTATCATTAGTGGAAATAGCGTCATTGGCAAAAACTAAAAGAGTTCAGTGTTGTGGGCACGAGTAAGACAATTGTATGATGCAGCTTAAGCAGAAAATCTAGAAAAGCTTGGTCCGAGGAATATAGGTCAAATGAAAGGTCGTTACCATTGACTTAACGAAACTGTCGCCAAGTGGGTTGCTGCGTACGGTGAAGCATATCGCAAAAAAAAGTGGAATGATTTAGAAAGATATTGAAAGTGTCGTTATACTATATTGTTTGGAATGAAGTTATGAGTAAGAACCCAAGGTGGGAGCTACAGAAACACCTTTCGACAAGACATTCTCACTCTGAATGTGAAGTGGGTAATGAAGAGAGTGGCGGTAGCACAAAAAGATTAAAAACTAACAAAGGAGGGGACTATGGCGATAAGTCAAACCCAGACACCCCAAATAGTGGTACTTCAACAATTCAACGTCCAATTGGTAGAGATTCGGCTAAAAGTAAAGAAAAAGGAAAAGATAAGTTTTCTAATGAAGTGGTTGAAACACTTTATGCAATGATGCTTACTAGAAGGAGTGAACTTGAACTGATGAACAAAATACTCGAGTTTGAGAAACAGAGGGAGCAAAAAATGAAAGAAATGAAAATGAGAGGACAATAATTAGAACAACAGAAGAAAAAAGGAAGCAAGAGAAAATGCAAAGTGAACTTTTAACTGCATTGTAACAAAAACCGTTCTTTTCACATGAAAAATAAAACCTGAAACACCATCTAATTTTGAAGTTTTATGGGCCGAACTAAGTAATTCAGTTTAGTGTGTCTTTTAGTTTCAGTATGTTGAAGTTTAGTGTGTGTTTTACTTTCAGTATGTTGAAGTTTAGTGTGTGTAAGATATTTCATTATGTCACTTTGTATTATATGTATGTGTACTTTGTTTGTTTGTATTTCATTTGTAATATATTTTCAGCATTATCTTTGTTCCCACATATCAATTTTTTATTGGACGCTTGGTTTTTATTTGGATAATACGATTTAACATTATCTACAAGAAATCCAGCATAATCTTCGTTTCCACGTGTCAACTTACAACTGGAAGCTTGGATCTTATTTAGCTAATATGATTTAACATTATTGTTTTGGACAAAAATCTGCTAAGGATAATGTATCCAAATTTGTTAATGTGAGGTCTAGTGCTACGATGATAACAACGATTGTATGAACAAAAATAGAGTGAACACAGTGATTTGTTGCGAGGAAAAACCCCTTGATCTTGTCTAGATCAAAGGAAAAAAACCCCGGGTGATGACAACTCGTCGATCACCAATTTATTAATCACAAAAAGGTTGCAATTGTTTTGAAGATTACGGTCAATGTTACAACGAATGCTAGTGAATAGAGAGAATTATGAGTTCTGCTCTAGTGTGTGAAGAATACAAGTGTCTGCTAATTGATCGTTATCTCTATCTTAATAAAGTAAATAACAAATAACAAGAATTCCTAACTATCCGCCACTCTTCCACAACTCCTTCAACGTTCATTGACCATGTGATTGGGAGCTTCCTGTAGAGAATATTAAGGTAGACCTAGTCATAGAGTCGTTACTCTCGTTGAATAATAACTTACACACGTGAAACAATTATTAATAATACCAACCTCTGAGGATCCTTGATCTTCGACATGGCTCTGGAACTCTTCAAAAAGATAACTGATCCAGACACATCTTTAAGGATAACATATCCTAAGTATTGAAAATATCAATCATAACAATTGCCCCCAAAATGGCGGGTGTTTATGCTTTACAGCTGGCATTTTGAAATTTGAATCTTCTGCGAAAACTGGGTGATTAGACGGTTGCCAGAAATATTTACCATCCAACCCTTGATATTAATCATAACTGCCTATATATGCCGTCCCTATATCTTTATTAACCACAATCCAGGCGACACACCAGGTATCCTTTGTTTTCTATGTTATTTTCTTTGCTTTGATAATAATGTCTATCACTTCGTCTTCTTTACCTCCTTCTAAACCATCCGACCAATCTTCCAATGACTCTGGCTTGTCGGAGATGCAACCACAAGAGCTAATAACGAACCCTTCTATCGAAATCTGCAAACTCACAGATCCCGAAGTCGATGAGTTCTGTTCTTTGTTTCCGCCAGAAACCGTGTTCCGACCGTACGACTCCAGCGTCTGTTGCGACGTATACTTACATACTTAGGTGTGTTTTCCGGCTTACCCTTTCCTAATTGTCTATCGTTATCCGTTCCCCCCTTTCACACAAAGCTTCTTCGATTCCACTGGCATATCCTACATCGAGGCTATGCCTATTGTATGGAGAGTCCTCGGCACTATAGAAAGAATCATTGAAGAGAAGAAAGTTGACTTTGGCCTTCAAGAGTTATCCCATCTGTATACCCTTACTACCCATGGTCCGGCCCCGATTCATATTGAAATCCAAACCTTGACAACCCCATCCGATTTTGAAAGTCACATTGAATGATTCCTTCTGGAGGAATCAGTTATTCTTCGTGAAACGTGACTCCATACCCGGAGGGGCTGACCTTCCTTCAAAATGGGTCATAAAGGGTAGGATCCTAACGATAGGATCCTTGATGATTAACTTAACCTTGATTCTTCTTTTTATTTGCAGTTGAGAACTTCGCTTCCTTGGCTAAGCTACCTGGAACAGAGGAGAAAACAAAGCGGTTCCTTGCACTGGATCCTGAGGTTAGAACTTTTCAAGCCTGATTTATCGAAGCTTTTTGTGAGATCTCCTCAGACTCCAATATGTCAAGTAAGTTTAATATAATAATTTTGAAATAAATAAAATTAGACAGAATACTTATCTGTTAACTTAATCTTGTAGGCGCCAAGAAGTCTCAGAAATCTGCTAGCAAGTTCTCCTTGGAAGACATCGATAGTATCATCCCTCCTCAAGACATTAAGAAGGAAACTCTGAAGGCAGCAACTAGTTTTGAGCCTAAGTATGCAACTACTAGAGCCAAGTCAGCCGCTTCCAAGAGAAAGAGGTCCTCTGATCCCGAAACGCATTATGAGATGGTAGTCACTGTAAGTATCATGTATCTTGCTATATTGAATTTAAGGATCCGTTATCCTTTTAATCCTTGCTTAATGGTCGTTTACAAGCTATGAATGCTTTCAAAGAGCATTATGAAAAGATTGTGAACCAAATGAGTGACAAGCTGTCTGGGTTAGGGAATGCGGTGATCAACAAGGATAAAGCTTTAGCCCAGCTTAAGAGGCAGCTAGAGGATCAGAAATCCAAAACAGATGCCCAGCGCCAAGAGGAAGTCAAGCAAGCGACATAAGAGGCTAAGATGTGGGCAGCCAGGTCGGTGCTGCAAGCGAGGATTAAGATGGCGATGGAAGCCGGTGATCCTGCTTTCGATGAGGCGACCTGGAATGTGCAGAAGTGGTAGACTACTCTGGCGGCTCTTGGTGGCGATGAGGACGTGGAGATGGCTAAGGAGAACGAGGCTGGGACGAGTGGAGTCAAGGATGTGGCTGAAGCCTGTGAAGGATCAGGTGCTGCGGATGGTAAAGATGCAGCTTGAATGGGCGATGAAGGATATTGAAGACAAGGCCCGGGCCCATTTTTTTATGTTGGTGTTTTATGTACAATGGTTATGGTTTGTAATAGACAGTAGTAATTATGATTTAAGGATCATTGATCCTCAAGACAATTCTCAGGGGTATCAAAGGTGGATGGATCCTCTGTTTGTGGGGATGTAGCCTTTGGTGCCCTTGTTCTTTATTTTCCTGCACTTATGAACAATTAGTACTACTTACTTAACCCGGGTGGATGGTCCACATTTCGTATGGAGAAATCCAGGTTAAGGATTTTGGATAAGTCCTTGTGACTTATGCTTAAGAATATAAAACTTTTAACTATTTGGTTGTTATTGTGAAAGTTTGTTTAATATAGATTTAGCTTTATTGAAAGTTTCAAAATTGTTCTTGATTGAAAGAAATGTTTATGATAGAAGATTCTTAAAAAAATTTAAAGTGGAATATCCTTAGAATTAAAAAGAAAACTTTAGGAAAGAACATTCTTAAGCCTAAACTTTATAATAAAATATCCTTAAAAATAAGGAGAAACTTTTAGGATTCAATATCCTTAGAGGAATAATTCAAAAACTATCAATTCTTTAAACAAAAAATACTCATAATAAAGTTATAAGTAGGAATTGTACCACAAGGTCTAAATGGACCTTAGTTACCATAAGTGCAGAATCTTCTGTGATCCTTGTAGAAACAAGCTAAGGATCTTGAATCCATAAGTCTTGATTCTTGTTATTGAACTTAGAACATCTGTTGCAAAGAGCTCATAAGATTAACTGGGGTAAAAACCTGTTAAGCTGGGGACAAGCCCAAATAATAAACTGGGGACAAGCCCGTGCAACTGGGGACAAGCCCGTGAACCGGGACAAGCCCAAATTGGGGACAAGCCCAAACTAGGGACTGGACCAATATTCGAATGTTAACTGGGGACTCGCCCAAACCGGGATTTAGCCCAAACGTGAGATAACATGACAATGTTATAAACTGGTGGTATGGTACGTCTACCATAAATCGTAAATTCCTCCATTTAGCCAAAAACAATGAAATTGTCAGCCACTAAACGTGTACTGGTCCCGCTGTCCTAGACTATACGTTGGATAGTGTGCGCTCCATGCGAGAGTGTAGAAACTCTAATTTATAAGAAAGGTGAAAACCTTTAAACCTTAGAGGATATGACCATCGGGGGTCATATCCAATCGTGGGCTAGGCCAAGGGAAATAGCTTAGTACCTTAAATATAAAGGAGAGGTGGAAAACCTCTTGATCATTGAATATCTCATTAATATCCTGCATTGTTACTTAAAACTTGGAAAATACAAATGTTAAGAATATGTTATCCTAAAATAAGTAAAAATCAAAAATGAATAAATGATTAGATAGATATTACCAATTTCAGGATCCTTGATCCTTTAAGGATACTTGATCCTGATCAGAAAAAATACTTCTTTAGGTGAATAGCATTCCATGCTATTGGTAACATGTTGCCTTCCATAGTGAGCAAATGATATGTCCATTTTCCTACTTCCGACTCGATCAGATAAGGGCCTTCTCATTTGGGTGCTAGCTTTCCATCAGCCGGATTGGTTGTATTCTGGAAGGCTTTTCTCAAGACTAAATCTCCTTCTTGAAATCTTCTGATTTTGATGTTTATGTTGTATGCCCCAGCTACCCTTTGTTGATAAGATGCCATTCTGATCTTGGCCAGGTCTCTGAGTTCTTCAACAGTATCCAAGTCTTCAAGAATGATTTCTTCATTGGCCTCCAGATCACGGATGCTTGTTCTGGTTGTAGGAACAGTCATTTCTGTGGGGACTACCGCTTCTGACCCAAACACCAATGAGAAGGGTGTTTGGCCTGTTGCATTCTTGGGTGTTGTGCTGTTAGCCCAAAGAACATAAGGTAGTTCTTCAGCCCATTTGCCTTTCTTGGATCCTAGCTTCTTTTCAGGTTGTTGATGATGATCTTGTTGCTTGACTCTGCTTGGCCATTAGCTTGAGGATGCACTGGAGTAGAGGTAATCTTGATGCCCTAGCTTTCACAAAAGTTAGTGGTTATTTTCCCGATAAACTGGGAACCATTGTCACAAATAATTTCTGAATGAATGCCAAATCTTGTAATAAATTTCTTTTAATGAAGGATATCACCTCTTTTTCGCGGATTTGAACGAAAGCTTCTGATTCTATCAACTTTGAAAAGTAGTCAGTCATTGCAAGCATTAATACTTTTCATCCTCGTGCCTTAGGTAGCTTACCGACAATATCCATGCCCCATTTCATGAAAGGCCATGATGAGGATATATGATACATAGGTTCTGCTGGTTGATGAAGAATGTTTGCATGTCTTTGACAAGCATCACACTTCTTTGAGTATTCCATGGCGTCTCTCTTCATTGTTGGTCAGAATATCCTGTTCCCAGAATTCTAGAAAACAGAGCTCTACTTCCAGTATGATTACCAAAATCACCTTCGTGAAAGTCTTTGAGCACCTCTTGGATTTCAGGATCCTCGATGCACCTCAAGTATGGATCTGCAAGAGATTTTCTGTACAACCTATCATTTAACAAAATATATTGTGATACCTTGAGTTTGAAAGATCTGGGATTTTCCGTGGTTGGAATCTCTCCAATTTGAATGTATCTCTTAATTGGGAGGATCCAAGATCCTTGGTTAGCTGAGGATAATGGATCCCAAAGTACGATCTGTTTGTTAGTTGTTATCTCCCAACTTCTTGTTCTCCTATTGCTGGCGAGAGTATATGGATGATTGGGATTTCGTATCTTCTGGAATTTTCAAGGATGAGGCTAAATTAACTAGGCATCTGCCCCAGCATTCTCTTCTCTTAGTATGTATAATACTAAACAACTCAAAGGATTTTGCTAATTCCTTCACAACTACTAAATATTTGATCATTTTTTCACCTTTCACGGTATAAGGACCGTTAAAGTGGTTAGTTATAAGTAAAGAATCCATATAAACTTGAAGATACCTGATCCTCATTTGTTTGGCAAAAATTAAACCTGCGATGAGTGCTTCATACTCTGCCTCATTGTTGGTGGCTTGAAATTCACATGCAATGGACTGGGGTATTATTTCCCCCCTGTGGTGATTTCAATAGTATGCCCAATCCCGTTCCTCTTACGTTGGATGCTCCATCTGTGAAGAGGATCCAAGGATCCTTGGTTTCTTCTAGTTGTTGGACTTTTAAATCAGGTTCCTTTTGCATGTCACAGCTGAAATCAGCCACAAAGTCTGCTAGTGCCTGCAATTTGATAGCTGTTCTAGTATCATACTGAATGTCATATGCACTCAGCTTCACCGCCTATTTGGCCATTCGACCTGACAATTCTGGCTTTCTAAGAACATTCTTAATAGGATAGTTAGTTCTTAATATAATAGCATGAGTCTCAAAATAATGTCTTAATTTAGTGGAAGCCATAATAAGTGCAAGAATAAATTTTTCTAAATGAGAATACATGGCTTCTACATCTAATAGACTTTTACTTACATAATAAACGGGATGCTGTTCACCTTTATGATCCTTCACAAGGACAGCACTTACGACATTTCCTGAAACAGCTAGGTAGAGATATAAGGATTCTCCATCCACAGGCTTCCTTAGAGCTGGAGCTGAGGATAAGTAATCCTTCAAGGCTTTGAGCGCAGCCTCATGCCTTTATGTCCATTTGAACTTCTTATTTTTCCTTAAGAATGTCATAGAAATCTTTGCACTTCTCGGAAGATCTGGAAATGAATCTGTTGAGAGCTGCTATTCTTCCTGTCACCCTTTGGACATCTTTAGCATTCGCAGGAGACTTCAAGTTGACGATGGCTTCTATCTGCTCAGGGCTTGCTTCTATTCCTCTTTTGGTCACCATGTATCCTAGGAACTTCCCAGCCTTGACACCAAAGTGGCATTTTGAAGGATTCAGCTTCATATTGTACTGATCCAGGATGTTGAAAGCTTCTTCAAGATCTTTGAGGTGATCCTCAGCTCTCTTGGACTTCACCACTATATCATCTATGTAGACTTCCATGGTTTTGCCTAGCTGATTCTTGAACATCATGTTGACTAGTCTTTTATATGTTGCCCCTGCATTTCTTAGTCCGAACGGCATAGCAATATAACAATATATGCCAGTCGGAGTCATGAATGCTGTATCCTCTTGATCAGATGGTTCCATCTGAATTTGTTGAAATCCAGAGGAAGCATCCATAAAGGTGAGCATCTCATGTCCTGCTATTGCATCCACCATGGAATCTATATGTGGTAACGGGAAAGGATCCTTGGGGCATGCCTTGTTTAAATCATTAAAATCGATACACACCCTCCACTTTCCATTATTTTTGGAAACAACAACCACATTAGCTAACCATCGAGGATACTTAACCTCTCTGATCATACCGGCCTTAAGAAGTTTTTCAACTTCTTCTTGTATGATCGTGTTCCTCTCAGGAGCGAATTTCCTTCGCTTCTGATGGACAAGTTTAATAGATAATCAAGGCCTAACTTGTGAGTAATTACCTCATTAGAAATACCTGTCATGTCTGAATGTTTGATGGCGAATGTGGACTTTCTTCGCTTTAGAAAGGATATTATATCCTCCTCGATTTCACTAGGGATACTGGATCCTAGGAACACTTTCGCATCTGGATCCTTGGAGTCCAAGGATACTTCCTTTAAGTCATTCTCATGAGCTTCCAGCACGTCCCTAGGATGTTGCTGTGGTTGCTATGCTATCGTTTGTTTAGCTGCTAGCTTCATTGATGAGGAGTAGTAGTTCTTAGCTTCGACTTGGTCACCATCTATCCTTACCACTCCCCAAGAAGTTGGTAGTTTGATGCATTGATGGTAAGTAGAGGCCACTGTCTTCATCCCATGTAGCCAAGGCTTGCCTAAAATAACATTGCAACAAGAAAGGTTATCTATAACACAAAATTTTTGGTAAGAGTATAACCCTTCGATGTATATTGGGAGTTTGATGTCCCCCAATGTCTTTTTGGTTTCTCCACTGAATCCGACTAATACCGATGTCCTCGGGATGATTTCTGAGTCTGGGATGTTCATTTTTTGAAGGACGTCATGTTGAATGATGTTGACCGAGCTTCCACCATCGATAAGGATCCTACGTACATAATGGTTAGCAATAAACAAAGTAACAATCAAACCTTCATGATGTGGATCCTGGATGCTTGATTTATCTTCTTTATCAAAGAAGATCCTTTTGTCAGTCGTCAAGGTGGTGGATATAACCGGTCGTTCCCCGTTATCCAACTTGGTCTCTTTGGCCAGCCTCTTGGCTGCGGAGAAAGAAATTCCACATATGTATGGGCCACCGAAAATGAAGTTGATCACTTGAGCATCTGGTGGGGGCGGAGTTTCTTTTTGATGAAACTCTTCAGGATCCTGGATCCTGGACTTCTTTCTTCCCAACAGATCTTTGAAGTGGCACTTGCTTAGGAGGTACCCAATTTCCCTCCTTAAACCGATGCAATCGTCCGTCGTGTGGCCAAAATCATTGTGGAAGGCACACCATTTGGACTTGTCTCTGAAGGTGGTTGACTTTTCGTTCTTTCGGGGCCACCTCGCTTTCTCACCTAGATCCTAGTGGCACAAATTAAACCATGAGTATCTACCGAGAAGCAATAATTTAAGATGCTGGGGTAATCCTTATCATCACTTCTCAACAGCTCAAACTTTTTGATTGTTGAATTTGGAGTAGGGCTTCGAGTTGTTGTTCTTGAATGAAAATCCTTGCTTCTTGTCGGAAGATTCTTGCTTTGTTTGATTCCCTAGGCGATCCTGGATCTTCTTGTCATCTTCCAACCGTATGAATCTGAGTGCCCTGTTTCAAAATTCATCTAAGGACCTGCAAGGAGTCATCACAAGATCATCATAAAAGGGGGAGCCTCTCTGAAGTCCCATCTTGAATGTTTCAACAGCAGTAGCCTTATCAAGATTGGGGATTTCCAGAGCTTCCCTGCCAAACCTTATAACAAAATCCCTAAGGGATTCATCACTAGGTTGGATAACTTGGTATAAATCACTAGTTAACTTCTTAAATTTCCTACTACAGGATAATTGACTGTTGAACAAGTTAACTAAGTGTGTACAAGAAGTAACTGAAAAGAGAGGAAGACTTAGCAGCCATTTTAATGCATATCTTGTCAGTGTGGATCTGAAACCCTTGCATAAATAGGCTTCTTTAAGTCTCTCAGGAATGGGATTGATCTCTATCCTTTCTCTGTACTGAGCTACATGCTCCTCAGGATCAGTAGTCCCATCATAAGTCTTCATGTTGGGGGTCTAGAATCGCTTCGGGATTTCAGCATCACAGATAGGTGGAGCAAATCTGGATAACTTGTGACTTCCCTCCGGTATCTCAGGGATTGGACGGATCACCCTAGGTACGCTGGATATCATATCCTTAAGTTTCTGCATTTCCTTAGGCATTGCTTGGTTGATACATGCATCTTGCATGGAACCACGGTTAGCATCTAAGTATATGGGATCATACGTGTTACCTCTTTATTGCGTAAGGGTTGGCATTCCTGAAGAATGGCTGAGATAAGAAGTGTCTGCTACAGGAGTTGGTCCACCCGAAGCTATGGTCTGCATGGGGATCATATCTCCTTCATGGACCTCAGAGGATCGTTGATGTTGAACTCCAGAGGATCCTAGATCCTGGAAGAAGGACCCTTAATTGTGGATAAAGGATCCCAGTGGTTGGGAGTTGAAGGATCCTTGAGGATATGATCCGAAGGATCCTGGTTGAAGGATCAATGGTCCTTGCTGAAAGGTCGAGGATCCCTGAGCTCGCTGACCCATGGACCCAGGTTGAAGGATGGATGATCCTTGCTGAAATACTGAGGATCCTTAAGCTATTTGACCCATGGACCCCGATTGAAGGATGGATGATCCTTTCTGAAAAGTTGAGGATCCTTGAGCTGGCTGACCCATGGACCCCGGTTGAAGGATGGATGATCCTTGCTGAAAAGTTGAGGATCCTTGAGTTGGCTGAACCATGGACCCCGGTTGAAGGATAGATGATCCTTGCGCATGTTGAGCCAAGGATCCTGGTGTAGTGAAATCCAGCATCCTAGGCATTAGAGGAGTTTGATCCTCTGCCGGCCTCTTAGTCCTCTTGAGGTCCTCTGCCGGCCTCTTAGTATTGGTTTGTTGCTCCATGTATGCTTTGACCTGCGAAAACATATTAGAAACATCATTGTTAGCATTAACTACCGAAGTGGTAGCGGTAGTTTTCGAGCTCTGGAAGACTGGTAGTTGTGTCTTGTTCCCAGCAGCAGTAGCTCGTGGTGCTCCCGTGATCGGCGGAGGCATCGGCGGCAAGGTTCTTGATGAGAGAGGAACCGAAGTTGGCATGGTTGATGAATCAGAGGTTGATTGAGAGGCCATTGATGGTGATATGGTATGAAAGGTTGAAAATGATAGGAATAATATGGATTATAGCACCAATCGCCCCACGGTTGGCGCCAAATTGTTTTGGACAAAAATCTGCTAAGGATAATGTATCCAAATCTGTTAATGTGAGGTCTAGTGCTACGATTATAACAACTATTGTATGAACAAAAATGGAGTGAACACGGTGATTTGTTGCGAGGAAAAACCCCTTGATCTTGTCTAGATCAAAGTAAAAAACCCCGGGTGATGACAACTCGTCGATCACCAATTTATTAATCACAAAAAGGTTACAAGTGTTTAGGAGATTACGATCAATGTTACAACGAATGCTAGTAAATAGAGAGAATTATGAGTTCTGCTCTAGTGTGTGAAGAATACAAGTTTCTGCTAATTGATCGTTATCTCTATCTTTATAAAGTAAATAACAAATAACAAGAATTCCTAACTATCCGCCACTCTTCCACAACTCCTTCAACGTTTATTGACCACGTGCTTGGGAGTTTCCTGTAGCGAATATTAACGTAGACCTAGTCATAGAGTCGTTGCTCTCGTTGAATAATAACCTACACACGTGAAACATTTGTTAATAATACCAACCTCTGAGGATCCTTGATCTTTGACATGGCTCTTGAACTCTTCAAGAGGATAACTGATCCAGACACATCTTCAAGGATAACATATCCTCAGTATTGAAAATATCAGTCCTAACAATTATATATCGGAAATCTAGCATAATCTTCGTTCCCACGTGTCAACTTATTACTGGATGCTTAGATTTTATTTAGATAATGAGAGAACGTCATAGAGACCAAGATCTAGCCGCTAATACGATACATCAATACGAAATCGATACTTTAAATATAATATTTATTGATAAATATGGAGTAAATACATTATAGTGGAGATAAGTTATGGAGTGGATAATTTAGATCTATGTACAAGTTCTCTACTAAATTATGAGCATGAGCTCCCTATTTATAGGCTATTTTACAATATACATTAAATACACATACTAGACAACCTATAAGTTATTCGATCGCTACGGACACCGAAACGGTGCACTAACAGACTCCCCCTTTTCCGTAGCTATCAAATACTTTATCCTTGAATACTTTAACTGCAAATCACCAGTCACAAACCGTGCACTAACAGATAATATGATTTAACATTATCCATCGGAAATCTAGCATAATCTTCTCACAAGTCAACTTTCTACTGGATGCCTAAATTTCATTTAGATAAAACTACTTAACATTATGTACATTATTTTTCTTGTATAAATAAGATCATAACGTTTGCATATTTTATCCGACACTAACTTTGAAAAATGTCTCAGAATGAAAACATATTAGCAAGTCCCAATTTATCAAACTTGAATGATTTTGATGAATGGGAAGCTAGGGTTGCTGAGCAAAATCAACAACTTGATCACCTAATTGTGAAATATTTGTAAGCATGTCAAAATGATCATAGGAGATCATCCTCCTAGAGCAAGAATAAGACACCGTGACCTTGAACGCGAGCAACGTGAGGCACGTTTGATGAGAGATTACTTTGTGGACAACCCAACATACGATAAGGACATATTTCAGCGTAGATTTCGAATACGAAAATCATTGTTCCTCTATATAGTGGATGTTTTTACAATGAGTGATATCTATTTTTAAACAAAGACGTGATGCTACCGGAAGAAAAGTCATTTCATCATTGCAAATATGTACCGGAGCTATACGGGTGTTGGTGTATGGAACATCAGCCGATGCACAAGATGAATATTTGAGAATGAGTGATACCGTAACAAGGGATTCTCTTATAAAGTTCGTAGAATGTGTCATTTCATACTCTAGTCAAGATTACCTCAGAAGACCCAATGAAGAAGATTTAAGATGACTACTCCATGTCGGGGCTGAACGTGGATTTCCAGGTATGATAGGCAGCATTGACTGCATGCGTTGGGAATGGAAAAATTGCCCCACTGCTTTGGCTAGGCAATATGCAGGTAGAAGCGGTAAACCAACAATCATTTTGGAAGCCGTTGAATCAAATGGCTTATGGATATGGCACCTTTGGAACACCAGGTACGTGCAATAACATTAACGTCCTCCATAGATCTCCTCTATTTGATTATGTATTGTCAGGCCGAGCACCAAATGTGAGCTACATCTTGAATGATCAAGAATATAATATGGCATACTATCATGTTGATGACATATATCTTTCATGGGATGCCTTTGTCAAGTCAATAACTTCTCCACAATTTCAGAAACACAATTTGTTCGCTCGACATCAAGAAGTCGCTCGAAAAGATGTTGAACACTCCTCTGGCGTTTTACAAGTTCGTTTTGCATTTTTACGACACCCATGTCATGTGTGGGACAAGGGTATGAAGGGGAAAATTATGATTTTATGTATTATTATGCATAATATGATAGTTGAGAATGAACAAGACACATACCTTAACTATTATGACCCATCTAAATTTCTAAATGATAGACATGTTAACCGGCAACGAAGAAGCTCAAGTGAAGATGATGAACAACCTTCTCAATACTTTACTTAACGAATTGGAAGCTTATCTAATTATATGACCAATAGGGAAAAACTTCGCATTAGAGAAGCTCATATCGCTTTAAAAATGATTTGATTGAGCATATTTGACAAAAATTTGGCAATGATGAATAATTATGTAGTTTTTATCATTTCTAACTGTAATTTTATATTTAATGCTACGATTGTAATTTTTTATCTACTTTATTAATTGTGTTTGGTGAATATAATCTTTTTAAAATATTTTAAATTCCATATATATTGTTTATTTTTAAAATATTTCTAACTCTTTTAATAAAAAAACAACAATTATTAACAAAAAACAATTATATATTATATTTAACTAATAAAAAATAATGAAGTTTGATTTGCTAATAAGTGTGAAAAGTTTGGTTTGGTTGGATTGAGTTCGTGAAAGAGAGAGAAATTAATTTTATAATAAAGATTATGTTGAGTTGGTTTGTGAATGAGAATGGCCTATGGAGAAAATCCCATGAGCCTACGAGATAAATCACTAGAAACCTGACCCATGAATGTACGGGTCGCCCGCACCACTTACATGAACAACTACAAACCAAATACTTGTAAATTACATATATAAATAGTTATGACAAAGATATACAATAGTATTGTGACACCTGACTAAAATTTAGCCTAAACTGTGACTAATATAATCTCGATTATCAATAAAATTACGTCATTATGAGAAAAATATCCTCTATTAGTGATCTAAACGTTTCAAAGTCAACAAAAAGTGCAAAAATCGCCACGAAACGAGCCTTACGTGGAATAATCTCGGGTAACGAGTCAAAAAGTAAATAAATCCTTAAAGGGGCTAAATGATCTTGAAAAATTAAAATACATATTAAAGTAGTCGAGACAATGTATAAACTTAACATTAGAAAGCTCGAATCACAAAAATTGCAAAATAAGTAACCGAGTGTCGGTGTACGACTCGGTAAGGACCCAACGTCAACTAATTCAAAAAATTAGTTTCTTAGGCTTGTATTATCTAGAATCCAATTTCGTTCAAAGTCTGACAAAAATTATCAGAAACGGGATTCGTTTGATTAGCTAAAATCCGTTAGACGTTAAAACGGAAAACTAAGATTATTGTTTAAACACCCACCCAACCCATTCCTTTCCCCATCAAAACTTAGACACCTCACTCCCACACCACCCATTGATTTAGTTAAAACCATGTGCTCATCATTACCTAGATGAGTTGTACATAACACTTGTCATTTCCAATCATTACCAATCATTACATCTTCTAGAAACATGTTTGTTGTAGTATTCCCATCCACACACCTTTCACCCCTAATGATTACTCTTATGTGTTGGCATCCCCACCACCACTCATTTTTCATACTCTTTCTTTCTCTCTATAAAACCCATGGCACACACACACTTTTAAACACACCCAAAATAAACACACTCATACACATAATCAAGAACATGGAGATTCAAGTTAAGATCAAGGAAAGATAAAGCTATTAAGGAGCCATTAGGAAGGATTAAAGCTAGGAAACACACACTACTATCACTCACCATTTTCATCTTTAACAATCTCAAGAAATCAAGTAAGTATTATATTATGGTTAATTAAGTATTGATTATAGATATACAAGGATTATTGTTCTTGAATTTGATTTGAAAGATTGCTAATGTGTGTGGTATATGTATATGTATGTGTGTCATGAGTATATGTATATATGTATGAGATGATCAAAACTCTATAATACATACATACATACATCCTAAAGACTCTGTATTAGATTTGATGATTGAGTGTTAATAATCTCTTGAACTTTTGGTGAATTGAAAGAGTCTGATATTAGGGTATGTTGTTAGTTTGGAATGATTGTTGGTCTTACACTTTTTAGTAAGGACTTATATTATTGAAAATTGTTGTTAGAGATGAACCAAACAAGGATATGTTCATAACTATAAATTTGGGGATTTTTGGTTTTGGATTAATTAAGAGGTTTTGAGGATTGTTGAATCAAAAAGTGTTATGGGATAACTTAATTTAAAAAAGATAGGCTATATGCTAGAATTAATAGTTGAAACTTGAAAATTAATCAAAGATTGGTAAAATTACTAATTAAGGAAACTTTAATTTAAGAAAAGTTGAAATTTGGATTTTGATGTGAATACTTGTAATGAATGTGATCAACATGTGATTAATAAAAACTTTGAACTAAAATAGGGTGCATGATTAGAAGCATTGATTAGTTAACACCTTGGTTAAAATAGACAACAACTTACTAAATAAGGAAACTTTATTGAATGATAAATTGAAAGAACAAAAATTGATAGAACACTTAGGATGCATGAAACCCTATCAAACTAATTGAATGAATTAAACTTAGAATTTTACTTAATAGAATTGGGAAGATTGAACTAGATTAAATTATCAAAAATTAAAGTTACTATAATAGGAAACTTTGTTAGTTAAACACTTGGGAAATTCATAATTTGGTTGGTTAATGAACTACTTGAACTTATACATAAATGATATGATGATTTGAACATATTAATATGATATTTGAATATATATAAATAACAAGCTTAACTAGTAACATTGTTAAGGTAATCTAAAATACGAACTAGGAACCGAAAAACTCGATTAATAAGCATATTCCTTATTATATATTATTTTCGTTAATGTTTTATAAAGGCCTTTTATTTTACAAATTGGTGTACAATGCGGGATGAGTCTACTTGGGATAAGTAACAGTTAACACTAGAAAGGGGCACATAAATATTGGTAGATCTATTGGGGTGACGCCCCCCACTTCCATTCGCTTTGGGTTAAAAGTGGGAATATTTTGAGTATTGTATGTATCGGGTTATCAATTATGATAGTCATATGTAATGTTCTATTCTTTGCTCGTCTACAACTCAATTTGTTTAACAAATAAAATGCCTATTGTTTTGTGATGTAATAACGGTAGATCATTACACACTGATATCATGGCAGTAGATCATTATACACGAAATATTTAGTTATAATTCGGGGTGTAGTGACGATTACACACGAATTGATATCGGATTTGATTATTTGGATTATGTTTTCGATTCATATATATATATATATATATATATATATATATATATATATATATATATATATATATATATGGACTATTTTGATATAAAAGGGAAACTCACCAACACGTTGTGTTGATCGATATTTTAATATGCTTTACAGGTAATTAAATAAAGTATGGAAGCTTTGCGAAGAGCGCGGGAAAATGGTGACGTGTGTTTGAATGAAAAATGTTGACTTTATGTTAAACTTGTAAATTGAATAAAAATCGTGTAATATGACACGTGTAATAACTCTGATGGTTAAATAAAGTTCAACCTTTGTTTGAAATATATACTTTAATGTGATTGGCTGAAACGGCGTCTGTCACCACCCGAAAGACTTGGTCAAAGTCTTCCGCCGTTTAAATTAAGATTTTCAGGGTGTGACAAGTATGATAGCTCCAAGCCTCGGTGTGGATGTGTGTGAAATGGTGATAAATGAGCTCGGATCTAAGATCGATCCACAACATGTATTCGCTCTTTAAAGATCTAAGGATGGATGTGGAGAGTTCGATTCGATTAACATTCAATATAGGATGAACAATTGCAATTGAAACACAAATAGATAGATATAGTAGTATGATTTCATTTATCGAATGATTTACAAGAATACACTCATACATACATACTCATAAGCCTAGGGAGACCCTTCCTCGGTGGCAAACTCTCCAATAAAAAAACACATATCACACATGACCTAAACCATATATTTATAAAAGTCTTATGCCTTGGTCTTCATTCCATCTGTCTCTTGAAAGGCCGATGAAATAATATAAAATATAATAATTCATCCATAATATGCTTCAATTACTCGTTATAACATCTTGTTATCTTACAATAATTATTTATTATAAGCAAGTAATGATTCCATGCGTCGGTATAAAATATAAAACCCAACAAAGTAATAGACCCTTCTAAATTAGATTTGCCCCATATTTTATAAACATAAGTTAGTTTATATAGTTTGATACTTTGATATTTCCCTCTTAACTAAACTTTTGTACTTTTATGTTTAGTTTAGATTAGATTCTTGAAATTTTAAGTGTTGGACCATGTTTTTTAAGCCATCCACTTCGTTTATTCATGATCTTCCGTTTTCCTTAATTATACGGATATTTGCCCGTTATGACCCGTTTGGTCTATCTCAAAGTTATTTGTGAAGCTATTAGTATGGTCTGGTTGGTGGGATGTAAAGAAAAGTTACCTCTATTTTAGATGATAGAGAGCCTGATTTTTGAGAGATCATCGGCTTTACTCTGAACAAACAAACAAAACTAAATACATAGAAAATATGAAGCTATACAAATCCAAATAAATGGTAAAGTGGTAAAGTAAAAAAACTTATATGAGCAGTAAAACATATATAAATATATAAACAAGTAAAAAAGATTTCGACGAATTTTTATATGTATCTCAAGCATAGTTTTCCTTCTCCAAGGAGCAAGAATAAAGTGAAACTCTGACAAATGACTTAAAGCTTTGTAAGGTGAATCTTTTCACATAACAATCAAAAGCTAGTTAAAGAAAAGTGTTAAAAAGGTGTCTTGACACTCTTTTTCACTTAATAAATCATTTGTATATGGTTAAGACCCTTTTCTTCAGTCTTAAGAAAAAGATAGAAGCTAGATGTGGTCAAATAAAGAACAAAGTGAAATTTAGAAAGCTTTAGATGCTGTAGAAGCAAATATAGGAGTACTGGAAGGGGAGGGTTAATTAATTCCCATTAAATGTTCACGACAGCACATATATGAGAATATTTGAAAGGAAAATGAAAGGTGAAACAATCTTGGGTTTAAAGGAATTGAACCATTTATAGAACGATGAAATTGGATGGTCACATTTCAATGCAGCCACGCTAAAGTCCTAAAGAGGCAAACAGCTAGATCGAGCTACATGTTAAAATTACTTTGCAAGACCAAGTTTCACCACCTCTAAGATAAAGATGGTCTGACATAGGACGAAAGCGAGAATAGATAGATACATTCAAGCATACGTTTAGACAAAGCTCAATATTACACATGAACCTCTATTTACTCATAAACAAAGCATTTAGTGGGTCATACTAACCTATAGAGATTTAAACAAATTATTATATTGTAACAGAATTATATTTAGTTCGATAAACACAATCAACATTTTAGAATTAGTCCCTAATCATGGTAGAACAAACACGAGTTGTAAATCTGTTCTATATGCAAGCAATCTGAACCAGTTGAAAACAAACGCGAATGTTTCATGCTAAAACCATTTGGCAATAACTTTATACGTTTACTCTCTTGATCTTGTGATATGGGACTAGGTTTAGAGGTCAAATAGTCCGTAACTTCAGCTAAAAGTGTGGATCTTGTTCTTTTCCATCTTGTCTTTTTCGCTTTGGTTATTAATCAGTGATTGTGCTTTGTTATTTAGCTTTCCAAGATGCAAACATTAGTGGACAGGGAAAATAAATTATTTTATCAAGAGAATATATCTTTCCTCTCTAGCCTACATTTGGGTAGTACAAAGCTAGTCTACGGACAATTGAAAAGCGATATAATATAATGTTCGTTTGAATCAAACATAAAACTAGAGAAAGCGTGTTTGGTGTAACACTAACATAATAATTAACTAATGAGCACAACAAAAGCTCTTTCGTTAGGTGCCACCATTTTCCTATATTACTTTGATTATGTCTTCTTTTTCCCTTTTGTGTATATTCCACCCGGCTGGCATGGTGCATGAACATTCTTATAAACAACTGGAAAACCATTTTCGATCTTTCAAACCATTTGAAATTATACATTATGGTTTTGGACTTTTGGTTAATGCAGTGGGCGATGCACAATATTATGAGGGAACTGTCCATATCCGATATCACACCACGAATCTAATGAAATAGGATGAATAAAAATGGTTTAACGTGTGAGCAAGCAATGCTAATTAACAACTAGGATCTAGAAAATTAGTAAATTCTGCCACACTAGATCGCATATTTATGTCCCACACGTTCTTGCGTTGTATTGGAGCGTAGTTTGGTTTTCACCTGCGCGGTTATTATTATTATTATTATTAATATTAATATTAGAATAGTGCTTCACAGTACTGGAAATGTTGTACTAATATTATCCGACTTTTAAAGTAAACGGGTTCTAATATTGGATTAGATCTATATTACCCGCAAGCGATAACCAGTTAGAAATTGGAATTAGTGGTTATTAGTAAAAACGTTTAAGACCGTTTTTCTAAAATTATGTTTCAAGGATTACATTGATACATTTAATTTTAAATTCAAGAATAGGGTAAGCCATAATAAAGATATATGCACGTCAAAAACAAAGGAAAATTTGACTAACTATTAAGCCAGAGAGAAAAGGGAAATGGCATAGAATATTTATAATTAGTGAATGTTAGTAGTTGGCCACTTAAGACGGATTACACAAATCTTCTCCACTTTAATTTTTATTACTCTTTGTTTTTTTTCAAAAGCATTTGGATTACCTCTAATGTCACACCCTAAAATCGTTAGATTAGTAACGAAAGACTTAATTTAATTAAACATGATGGTGACTGAGGTATAGCCAATAGTAATCGAACACAAACATTTATATAAAACATTATTCATATATTTACAAGTACATAATGTATTAAATAAAATTCTCTAACATTTCGGGTTTGAAACACAACACAAGTTTTTCCCCTCTCAAGTACCTAAAAGCACGTTTAAAATACGTCAAAACAAAGGTTGGTGAGTTCTTAAATTTATAGTAAAGGATTATAAATCAAAGCTTTTCTTTAATAAAATATTTACATAAACGCCCCTTTGACTTTTTGCGAAGGTCCATTTCAGTCCATTCTTTCATTCTTTTGAAAACAGATTTGATAAAACATTCCTTTTCGTCTTTTCTCGAGGTTTTATTTGAAATCAACCCTTCATTATTTCATGAAGATAAAACGTTACATAACCGTTCATGTGTCTTACTGTCACGAAGTCAACTTTAGTTTTACTTTTGAAAATCCAATAGACCACTTTTGCTTTAATTGCAACCTTCTAAAAAAATTAAAAATTATAGCTTTCGTTTTAATTGCGAAAGCATTAAAAACCCATTTTCGTTTTTATTTTGAAAGTGGAAACATATAACATATTATTTATTAAACAACCTAAAATAGTTATAAGTTTATAAGAAATATGATACCTTCTTAACTAGCGTAACTGGTTGATGGAATGAGTGTCATCCCAATAGATTTATCAATACTTCAATGCCCTGAATAGGTTAATTTATAATGGTGATAGATCTTTTACTAGGTGAAGCGTCAGCCTAACTTAACTCAATGCAATACCACGCACATTTGTTAAATAAACGCCTTTTAGAAACTTATTCTTGCTCCAAAACATTTATAAACATTTAAAACCCCGTTCATAACACGCATTATAAATTATTTAAACAATATACATGTTTTAAGTTATTCATTCAACTTAAAACATTTCACACAAGCTGGAGACTTCACTTCCCATGTCTAAAGTCTTTTCAAACACACGCATTACATCGTTTTTCGTGCTCGATTCTTGTACAACGACCCGATGAATCCCCAACCTCGAAATATGCCAAACAGTTGAAGTCCCAACAAAGCCCTGGCACACGACGTTTGGTAGAATTGTTTCTCGTGTGATGTTAAGCTTATACTTCAAGTACTCGTATTAAGGTAGAGGTTTTGCTTATGTTATTTTAATACATGACTTAGACCCCTAATTAGGGATATAGTATAAACCTTGAAAAGTTTAAATATGTTTTTGGCTTTTCATAAATAAAGGTTATAGTCAAAATACCATTCTTCATGATTAAGAAATCTAACATACAAAATTTATACTCAAACTGACGTTTCTTCGTGAAGAAGAAAAATAAATTAGACATTTTTTTTGAAAAGATTATTTACCACATAATTGATAAATAAAATATAAGATTATAGGTCTAATGTTACAAATGATTTATCAAAGTTTAAAGTTATGCAAATTAGACTAAATATCTAAAGCTAGATCATTCGATCTAGATATTGATATTGATAAAAGTTATTCTCGTACCATTGGTCTGATAACAATCTTGTTTGTAGGATATGTCATTCCAATTTAGTTGTCACCAATGAGATTAGTTGGTTTTGATATAGTCCTAGGTATGGACTAGTTATCTGATGACCATGTTCGTGTCATTTGAAACAATCAAACATCAAGCCCGAGATAATAGAACAATTCAAATAGCCAGAGATAAAGATGTTAGACAAGTTAAAATAATCTTCATGATTAATGCTACAAATGCTTAAACCAAGGTTGTCTAGCATTCATGGCATACATAACCGACGAACTCAAAAGGAAAGAAATTAAGGATGTACGATTTGTAGCAAACTATCTAGATGTATTATCATGAATACCACCCAACCAGGAAGTTGAATTTAGAATAGGTTTGATACAACTCCAATAGCTAAATCCCCTTACTAATTAGCCCAAATAGAAATTAAGGAACTCAAGAAATAGTTGGATGAACTTTGGAGAAAGGATTCATTCAACTAAGTTCATCACCATGGGGAGCTTCAATACTATTAATTATGAAGTAGGACGGATCAATGAGAATGTGTATCAACTATAGAGCTCTTAATAAATCAACTATCAAGAACAGATACTAGCTACCCAGAATTGACGACCTATTCGATCAATTGCAATGAGCGAGTTTTTTTTAAATAGATTTACGTTCATGCTAACATCAACTCAAACTTCAAGAAGAAGACATCCCGAAAACCTTGTTCAAAACAAGGCATGAACATTATAAGTTCACATTATGCAATTTGGACTTACTAGTGCCCCAGTCGCATTCATGGATATGATGAACAGAATTTGTAAACCTTATTTAATTTATATAAATTGGTAATCATGTTCATCGACAATAAACTTATTTATTCTAAATCAACGGAATATCATCTGGTTCATATTGGGATTCTACTTGAATTACTTAAACATGAGAAATTGTATGTGAAGTGATCCAAATGCGAGTTTTGATTTAACGAAGTACAATTTCTAGGTCATGTTATGAATGCTAATGGCATACAAGTAGATCCTGCGAAAATTGAAGCTATTGCTAAATGGGAATTCCATGATCGTCAATTGAAGTCAGAATTTTTTAGGTTTGACTAGATATTACAGAAGATTTATCAAGAATTTTTATTGAATAACAGTCCCTTTAACCTCATTAACTTATAAGAATGTTAAGTATGAATAAGGATCAAAGTAACAAGAAGCATTTGATATGCTAAAGCAAAAGCTTACTCATGCACCTATACTAGCTTTGCCAGAAGGTTCAAAATATTTCGTTGTATTTAGTGATGCATCTCATTTGAGTTTGGGTTATGTCCTAATGCATAGAAAAAAAAGTTATAACATATGCTTCACGTCAGCTGAAAGTACATGCAAAGAAAAATACAATTCACGATCTAGATTAGGTGCTATAATATTCACATTGAAATTATGGTGGCACTGTCTCTATGGAGTTAATTTTATCGTGTATATTGATCGTAAGAGTTTGAAAGAACTCAGCATGCGTCAAAGAATATGGATAGAAACCATGAATGACTATGACTTCTAAATTGTCTATCATGAAGGAAAAGTTAATGTCGTAGTAGACGCATTGAGTCGGAAAGAACATGAGAAACCAAAAAGAATGATCAGAAGAAAGAGATAGTAGAAAATCAAGTTTAAAAAAAAATGGTACTATTGAATCATTAGTCAAAGGTGATGATGATATTCTCAGACTTGGGGATAGAACTTGGGTACCAATTATAGGAAATTTGAATGAGAGACTAATGAAAGAAGATCACAAATCCAAGTACGTGGAGCACCCCCGGTTGTGATAAGATGTACCAAAATCTTAAGCCAAATTATTGGTGAAATGGAATGAAAAGAGATATAGCATTATATGTTTCCAAGCATTTGATTTGCTTACTAGTCAAAGCTGAACATGTATTATTGAGACTGTAGATTATTTCTGGAAAATTTTCTAAAATCCTTTGGGTACTCAGTTGAATCTTAGCACTGCTTATCATTCACAAGCAGATGGACAAAGTGAAAGAATAGTTCAGACATTGAAATATATGTTTCAGGCATGTGTGATAGATTTAGGCGTTAATTAGAATGATCAACTCCCTCATACAGAATTCATGTAAAAAGAATAGTTATTACACAAGTATTTAGGCAACACAGTTCGAAGCGTTATGTAGGCGTAAATGTAAAACGTCGGTATACTGGCCTGAAATTGGAGACATCCAAATGTCTGGACATAATGTATTCCAAGAAACGACAGACAAAGTACTCTAAATTCGCGAGTGACTCAAAGTAGTAAGAGACAGAAAAAAGAGTTACGCAGACGTTCGTCGTAAGCCATTAGAATTTCTAGTGGGTAACTAAGTGTTATTAAAAGTACCACCTTGTAAAGGTGATGTATGATTCAGAAAGAAAGGAAATCCAAGTCCTCGTTTCGTTGGACCGTTTAAAATCTTATAACGAATCAATACAGTAGCTTATCGCTTACGCTTGCCAGAAGAGATGAATGGGATACACGATGTATTTCATGTCTCCAATCTGCATTAATGTCTGGAAAATGAAACTTTAGTTAAGCCCTTAAGAGACATCGTAATTAACGTGAATTTAAAATTTGTAGAGGAACCTCTATAGATAATGATATTAAAGTTTAAGAAACTTAAGAGAAGAAAGTTAAAGTTAGTCAAAGTAAGATGGAACTCCCAAAAAGCTCTAGAATATACTTGGGAGTTAGAATCAGAAATGAGAAAAAATATCCATATCTATTTTAACGAATCTTGAGGACGAGATTAATTTAAAGATGGGGAGGGTTTAACACCCTGTAACTGTCGGATAAGTTTTTCCAACTTTCAAAAGCTGAAGGACCAAAGTATTTCCAACATAATTGTTTTGGTCAAAAATCGATGAAGGATAAAATAACCAAATTAGTTAGGTGAGGTTTAGTACTAACTTGATTGTAACGATTGTATTTCGGTTGCAAACACAAACACAAACACAAGGATTTATACGAGGAAAAGCCATTGATCATTAAAGGATCGCCGGCATAAAAACCTCGGGTGATCACAAATCGTCGATCACCAATTTACTAATCAAGAATATGAGAATACAAGGTTGGATATTATGATCAGTGTTTGCAATGATTTCTATGTGTGTGTTGCTGGGCCCCTTTTGCAAATGTAGCTGGTGTATTATGTATAGGGTGTGTGTCTTAACTGATCATAACTCAATGGAGTTATAAATAATAAAGATAATAACTAATTTTCTTAAAAATCCGCCATTATCTAAATATAAATGAAACAACCACTATGACCACGTGCTCCATCACTCAGGCTGCGAAATAGAGGGTAGACCAGGTCTCTTAGCCGTTACATCTGTCAAATATAATGTTATACACTGGAAACAATCTTTAGTAAATAATAAGTACTGAGGATCCTTGATCCTGACGGGATTTGACTAAGGATAACTGACCCAGAACATATGCCAGGATAATATATCCACAGTGTCAAATTTCCGTGCAATAACAATTGCCCCCCAAAATGGCGGTTGTGATAAGATCACAACTGTCATTTTGCCTTTGAATTCAAACTTCATGCAAATGCATATAAGATTTGGCAAACTAGATATAATTATCATATATCTATAGAGTTTCTTTGGGATAAGCCGGAGAGTACAACTTATCCTTCTTCTAACGTGTTGATTTCTGTTTTCAGTTGATAACTCTGCTTTGTTGGCCAAGCTTCCTGGAGTTGAAGATAGAGTTAAGAAGTTCCTTGAACTGGATCCAAAGGTCAAAAGTTTTCAAGCTAAGTTTGCCGAAGCTTTTCAAGAGACAACTTCGGAACCAATTAGCAACATGTCAAGTAAGAATTTCATTAGTTTGATACTAAACGAATATAATGAAAAACTTATCACTAAATTGTGCTTTGTAGGTGCTAGAAGTCTGGAAAGTCTGCTTCTCAGTTTTCTCTTTAGAACATTGACTGTCTGATTGTTAAGAAAGAGACTCCAAAGTCCACAGCGATCCATGAACCACGCCCGTAAGGATCCTTTATCCTCCTTATTTGCTATTGTAAATCCAAAATCCTTTTGAACTTATCCTGCTGCATCTCACAGGCCTTGGATTCCGCTTAGAGCTATCATGATATTTGTTAGTAACACCTGCTTAACCCGGGTGGATGGTCCATGTTTAAATGGTAAAATCCAGGTGACTTAATAATAATTAAAATCTTTTGGCTATTTACGTGTTATTTATTATTCTCGAAGTAGCTTTGATAAAGTCTTAGCCTTGTTAAAACTTGAAAAAATATCTTTGAGTAAAAAGTTTTAAGGATACAGTATCCTTATAAAAAATATACTAAGGATATCGAGTCCTTACAAAAAGAATTAACGAAAGCTCTTAGTAGAGTAAATGTAAATTGATTAGTAGAAATCATACCATATGGTCTAATTAGACCTAAGTTACCGTAAGTATCGATCCTTCCGTGATCCTTGTAAAGCTTAACTTAAGGATCTTGAATCCACATATGTTATTTATGTAATCCTTATAATTAAACTTAGGATACCTGATGCAAATAACTTATGATATTAACTGGGATTAAACTCAATAAATTAGGGACAAGCCCACGAATAAACTGGAGACAAGCCCATGTAACTGGGGACAAGCCCAAAAACTGGGAACAAGCCCAAACTAGGGACAAGCCCAAAAACTGGGGACAAGCCCAAACTGGGGACTGGCCCAAAGATACAGATGTTAACTGGGGACTCGCCAAAACCGGGATTTAGCCCAAACGTGAGATAACGTGAAAATGTTATAAACTGGTGGTATTGTACGTCAACCATAAATCGTAGGATCCTTCATATAGCCGAAGATAACGAAATTGTCAGTCACTAGGCGTGTACTGATCCCGCTGCCCAGACTATACGTTGGATAGCGAAAGCTCTAGGCAAGAGTGTAGAAACTCTAATTTATAAGAAAAGTGACAACCAGACTATACTTTGGATACCTTAGTACACCTTAATCGTGGGCTAGGACAAAGGAAACAGCGGTGTATCTTAAGCGTGATGGAGAGGTGGCCAACCTCTTAGACATAGAACCTCTTATTGAAATCTGTAGTGTTATTTAAAACTTGGAAAAGACAAACGTGAAGAATATGTTATCCTTAAATTAATAAGAATCTGAAATGAATAAGTGACCAGGTAGATATTACCAATTTCAGGATCCTTGATCCTTTAAGGATACTCGATCCTTCGAGGATACTTGATCCTGATCAGAAAAAGTACTTCTTGAGATGGATAGCATTCCATGCTCTTGGTAACCTGTCGCCTTCCATGGTGAGCAAATGATATGCCCCCTTTCCTGCTTCCGACTCGATCAGATAAGGACCTTCCCATTTAGGTGCTAGCTTTCTATCTGCCGGATTGGTTGTGTTTTAGTAGGCTTTCCTCAAGACCAGATTTTCCTTCTTGAAATATTCTGATCGTTATACTCTTGTTGTATGCCCCAGCTACCCTTTGTTGATATGCCGCCATTCCGATCTTGGCTAGATCTCTCAGCTCTTTAATAGTATCCAAATCTTCGAGAAGGATTTCTTTATTGGCTTCAGGATCACGGATGCTTGTTCTGGCTGTAGGAACCACCATCTCTGTAGGAATTACTGCTTCTGATCTAACACCAATGAGAAGGGTGTTTGGCCAGTTCCTTCTTCATAAGGAAACATCTATACTGGGTTTCTTCTTCAAGAAGAAGCATTAATTTAATCATACCCTTTCTATACGAAATTCTATGTTCCTTAATCGAAAAGAAACATTATTTGACTATAACCTCTAGATATGAAAATCTATATTATGCTTAAGTGTGATCAAGGTTCTGGTTATACCCATGACTATGGTCTAAGGTATTACAATAATAAAATAATACTTTGCGTGGAACCCCTACCTTATGCGGGTATATGGAATTAGAAACCTAAGACCGATTGAGCAACACTTATACTCTATGTCACGTATTGTGCTTAAACAGTCGGAACTTTCAGGAGTCGGGACTCGTGGTATGCAACCTGAGGTATTGTGTGTCTAATATGTGCTTTTGTTATCTGATGAGTGATGTGTAGTAAGACCCCTTTTATAGGAAATTTTACAACCCATCACGTATCGCGATGGCCTTCTAGAAGGGTCATCACGTAGTGCGATGGCTCATCAATCTCTGGTGATGCCATATTTTGACACGTGGCCTGCCACGTGCCACTTTGTGGGACACACATCAGCTCGTCATAGAGGTTACGTCGCGTATTGCAATTGACTTCTGGGCTGGTCCATGGCGTAGCGCGACCTCGCCCATCCTTGGGTACTCCCTGATTCCATCGCGTAGCGAGATGGTCCCATCGTTAATCCTGTCGCCTAGCGCGTTGGGTTAAAAATACCATATTTTTCATCTTTTCCCTCTTCTAAAAATATTAAGGCGGCTCGCGGTGATGCGAGTGTGCGAAGTGCACACTGCTCCATCAAAATACCACATTGCGCCCATCACTCGAGCCCGTTCCCGTGTGCGTCTATTATCTTGTGATCTCTTCTCCTTATAAGGAGCTCACAAGTTTCATTAATATCAATGTGGGACACCTTGTGGGATAATTTCATTTTCTAATTTCTTCAATGTGGGATGACTTTTCTTATTTTACATGTTCAATTACATATTTTGAGAATATTTATGGTCCCTTATCTTTTCTTAATTTGTCAAATTTGGTCAGAAATTTTCGTGATGTTACATTTTAATATTGTAAAAAGATGCAATTAACTTTCTCAAAGTTAAACACTTTTGTATCATCAACGAGTGTTTAAATCCCGTCTTTAGAATATAATATTTTATTATTTATTTAAAGACTTCGGCTACACATATACTCTGATATATTTACCAAACATGTACAAATGTTGGTCACACATCTAGGCCCATGGAACTGAGTGTGACAATAAACTATGCCCTAACCAACCCAAACCCAACATAAACCGACATTTTCAGGTTAACTTTGTTAACTAATCTTTTGTTGACCTTTTCATGGTTAGTAGCACCATGTACTCGACAATCCAATGTAAGGGACAATTTAACACACGATGGGTGGAATTTCGCTAAGCAAGCAGACCAAACTATAATTGCGGGTGCACATGTAATAATAATTTGTGGTGCATGTGAATCCTCGTAAATTCTAATATACAAGTAAATGATATAGTCCATGAATTTCAAATTTAAGATTCCACTGTTTATGGAAGCTCTCATAACTCGTTCAACAACTAGTTGGCATCATTAAACATGTTTGAAAACTGATGGAAGCGACTACCCTATTGGAGATGGCTAAGGACACACAAGGATATCATTGATGAAATTGACATTTTAGTTTCCCCCATTCAAGTGTTTCAGTGAACTTAAGACTATCATCCAAACTTTGTTAAGAAAACCATCTGGATTGAAATTTCTCTAAAGTCTTGTGGCAAGACCTCTGAACTTTGTGTCTATGAGGAGTTTTATGAATCTCCTCTAAATGGACACCATATCTTGTACACTCCAACTATATGTTTTTTGTATTCACTTATCCGGGCCAGTGGTCAACTCCAAGTTTAACTTTTTTTTTTCCAATAAAATAAGTCTACAATCGGAACTTCCCACAAGAAAATCCCGTTGTCTCAAGGACATCAAAAAATGGAAATTCAAACCATCAAACCCTTAGTTAAATGCTATGACTTAAACAGTTATTTAACCCCTTGCATGATTGGAATTGTCACCCCATAAGAAACTTTTCCAAGAAAATCTCTTCCTTACATCCTCGCATTGCCCGGCAATTACCTTATACATGCATTGTTCACCCAAAAGTTCTATTGTTATCTCGCTATTAGAATGGTTGTACCCCAACCCTCACGAAAATCAATAATTTAGTTATGGAACCCTTCACTAAGTGTTGAATCATTATTTTGAACCGTAATTCTGAAGGTACCTCCTTAAGTTATTTTGAACGATATCGCTGAAGGTTAAACCCTGTACTTCTTTTCAATGAAATATATTATACTCGAATCAATGATCCTTAACCATCCAAAAGCAACGCCTAAGTTGATTAAGAAAGCTAATACTATAACTCATCTTATGTTCCTGTAGTAACAACGACTCAGTTTTCTATACAAAAACTCCCACTGAGACTCACCCTAGCTTGAGTTCAACCCCTAATAGCTTAAGTACCCATTAAACGCCATTATGGTGGAAACAAATATTATTTTCTAATTAGTCTCCTGTACAGGCTCAAGCTGCCAATTACTTGCACGTGTATAATGAAGTGGTCATCTCAAACCTATATTCGATGAAGATACAATGTGACCAACCTAATGAGACGGATGATTGGAATTTTCCTTCTAGTGAACAACATGCAAAGTTGTGTACGCATTCCCGAATAAGCGATCAAACTCCTATAATAAAATTGCTCGTGACGAATCTTGATTTGAATGAAACTCAAATAAGCATGATCTCATTATGTTTTCCATTTCTCTCTAGTATGGACCCTTGATTTAAATTGTAAGTCCCCGGTCTCGTTGCCCTACATTGGCGTTGGATTTACTCATAAACATAGTTCTAAATATCATAGTGAATTAAAACTTTTCGCGGACACATTAAAGTTAACCATTCATTACATAATTTAAATTTAAACAAATACTAAAACATGTTTTTACACTTAATACATTACACAACATTATAACTTCCATACTTCAGATGTAAGTTTCTTTATTCTTCTACCATGTGTCCCTCTTCAAGCCAGCTGTTTCATTCTACTCACCTGCGTGCATACTAAAAGTTAGCTACGCTGAGTGAGGTGTAGTTAATCAGGCAACATATATTACATTTACACACACACACACACACACACACATATATATATATGTATCCGAAGACACATAGTGAAAACTTAACTTACCTTTCTTTCATACACACATGCATTCTTACTTCATTACTTTCATACTTTCATATTTTCCATACTTTTCTTCTTTCTCGCTTTATCTTACTAATGCGTACATATCATTTCTATGTTTTAAAGAGCATTTCTCCCTACTTCCTCTAGTATTATTAGGGTCCGGTTCATTTTCTGCCTCGGATGTTAATAGGGTCCGGTTTCCTTCTGCCTTGAATATTATTAGGGTCAGGTTCCCTTCTGCCTCGGATATTTTTTGGGTCTGGTTCCCTTATGCATCAGATAATTATACAACCATACATCTTCCTAGAAAATTATTAGGGTCCAGTTCCTTTATGAGTCGTATAACCATACAATAGATATACATATGATCATATATGTTTACTTGTATACATCTAATTCTTTCTACATTCATTCATTATCTCAATAACATTCATATATCATTCATAGACTTTTATATAGCATGCACTTACCATTGTTGAGAAGTGTATTAACTAAGCACATAGGAGTATGCACACAACCCAGAAAAACATGACAAGGAAATGGGGCTATGTAAGTCCTTAGATCGGATCTTTCAATGTGATATCAACGATCTCGTTGTTAAGAAATAAAAAACTTAAAGAACACGAGCACAATGCTTCAAAACACACGTATTATAACATCTGGTGCTTAAGCACAAACTTAAACGATCACACGTTCAATACACACTATGAACGGCCAACCAAACCCTAGATACAAAGCATGTATTTCTAGGGACTACAACCTAGCCCAACAAAAGGCCAAATCCCACCGAGATAACTAGGATCTCAGTTTACATACAAGCCCAAAAACGTATTACAAACAAACCAAGACTAAAGTACACACCAAACTAATATAGGCCCAACAATATCCCCCTTGGTTTGTATCTTCATCTTCAATCATGCTCCAGAATTTAGCATCTGCTTCTCTGTATCCTCCAAACCACAAGCTCATTTTTATAATCGATCCCACCATTTTTGTGTACTCTTTAGCGGTAGGCTCAAACAGTGGTTCAGCCACAATCTGAAATTTGCTTAGAGTCTTGATGTCTCGTTCATGGAATTTCAGCAAATCACGTGGATCGACGACCGAAACTGTCCCTTTCGTAGACGAATGACAACGGTAGCAGTCTCATTGTCGTACATCTAGAACTACATCTCATCAAGTGACCCCTTTGGAATAAAAGTTGACAGAGAAATGTGAGATGCTTTGTTGGTTGAGGGCCACATCACGTTGACCATCGTCTTTCCGGTCTTTGGATCTCTAACTCCATTGTCCTTTTTCAAGAATGACTCAGATTTTGACATATTTGGGAATCCATTATCAACTTGTTTCCTCAAGAAGTTCCAAAAGTCGATAGCCCTCTTGTCATATTGGGATTGTGAAATGGAGCGTTAATGAGGTCGCTAAGATCCACCTTTGTAAAGGATCCAAAATCCTTCATCTTCTTATAATACTCAGTGTTCCCGGACTTTCATTTTACCCACCACATGGACTTGTCAACATCGAACCCCCACGACATAACTCTATACCTATCACCATACTTGTCGGAGAACCCATTCTTGAACTCAACGATAAACTTATCTGGATGATTAGAAGATTTGACTTTTTGATTCGAATTCTTCATAATAAGAATCTTCTTTTGAAGTCTATCAGATTGCTCGGTTTTTCTTGAAGGTGCAGAGATATACTGTTCTAGTGGGTCAGATTCATCTATATTTGAAGTCGTGTGTCCACTAGAACTGCCACCTTGATCATCAACAAGTGTCTTTGAAGCAATGTCTTCACTGCTTTTGAATTCATCTCCAAACTTTTGAACAAGTTTCTGTTGGAGGTCCGGGTACATAGCAGTGAGATCTCTCATATTAGACTGAAGCTCTTTGATATTTGAATCTTTATCTGTGTTGCTAGCTTCAAACTCTTGGATACGCACATCCTTCACCACTGAGTCTTGTTCGAGTTCAAAGACTCATCGTTGTAGAGCCTGTATATCCACGCGTTGAGCATCAAGTGCAATCCCTTTTCCTTTATCCTGCATAAGTTTATCTTGCATGGCAAGAATGTGAGCAATCTTTTCAGCAGCGCTTGAGCTTGACTGACCAATCGGGTGAGATGAACCTGATGGCTCGTCAACGAATGTAATATCAGCCTCAAAATCGAACTCATGTGCAATATTATCGAAGATCTGTTCTTAAGTTTGAGGTTCGGCAGTGGGTGAGCTTGTATCAACATGAGTCTCAGTAGGTTCGGACTCACGTTCTGGTTGTTGGCTTGTTGTTTTCGTTTCAGTAACTAGCACGTCAGGTCTTGGATCTTTCTTTTTTTTCTTTCGTGAAATAAGATCGGTGGCTGGTTCTTCAGGAATCTCTTCATCTTGTGTCGCAGTGACTGATTGAGGAGGTTTCAATGCAGTCGACTGGAGCTGGTCTTTGAATTTCTCAAATTTTTTTAATTGATCAGCAGTAGGTGCAGTTTAAGTTTCTCGGTGTTCTATCCCTATGTGTTGTACATGAGATCTTTCAGGTTCATCATCATCAAGAGATGGTTTCAAACGAAGCAGTGAACCACCGAGCAGGTGTCACATGCTCCTTAGCAATCGAGGCATTGGTAGGGGTACCCTCAGTCTCAGCAAATTTCCCGAACTTTACCAATTCGTGAAGGCCTTTGTACACGACCTTTAATTCACAAAAGAGCAAGGACCAAGAATGATAAACTCATATAATATTGGTAAACAATGTAAATTAATGTTAGTTTAATATTAGATTTTGTTCCTATGGAGAGTTCTTCGTACAAATGATATGATTTCAGTCCAATATGGATTTTTCAGTCTAGATATAGAGTTTTCAGTCCAAGTTAGAGTTTTCTGTCCAAATCCACCGTGAACAGGAGTTCTCGGTCACTCAGAGTAGGTTCTTAGTCAACAAGTCAACCGAGAACTCTTTGTTTGACCACACGTTTTCAGTCAAATGACCCGAAAACCCTAGGTCTAAAGATCTACGATGATCTCAGTTAGAAACCCTTGAGTTTCTTCTCGAAAAGCGTGTCATCTTCTCCAAAACAACAGTAACAACCATTAAAGCTTGACCTGCAACTTCAATAACCTCCCAATACATTCCAACGCAACTCACAACCATATCAATCATTCATCTTAAACACTATCTATCACAAGAACACCAATCATGTATCAATTCCAACCATACACCATTTACTATGGACCGGACATGCTTCCCTTTTTATTCATTTACCTGCTAATAAGGGGAGATCATAAGATAACTTGAAATACAAGAGCTTATTTGACATGATTAGCACAGAAGATCAAAGGTTTTCGACCAGAAGAGAGATTGAGAGTATGAGATTTGAAAAAGTAAAACCAATAGTGCAGGCCAATTATATTTTATATCAAAATAATTCAAGATGGGCCGAAAAACTTGATGGGCCGAGAACTGAAAGAAACCAGGCCCAAGTTACTTTTTTCAGGCCAAAATATAATGGGTTGTAAGCATATATTAAGCCCAACACGAATATTATCCATGGTTTTTAAGAACGATTCCTTATAGCATCTGTTTCGACGAGAGTAGTTAAAAGGTAAAAATTAAATAAAAATAAAATAAGGATAAAAAGACAATAAATAAAACAAAATTTAATCACTCGGTCTTCTTATAATTTTGACAAACCTTTTGGGATCAGATTTTTGTTTCGATAAAACACAACCTTTAATGAAAAGATCCGAACATGGAATCACATTGATTAAGATGCTTTCACAAAGATTCATGTTCAGCGTTATTATGACATAAAGATACATGTTGATAGCAGGTATAATAGACTTAGCATGATTTTCATTGCATCAGTGATACGAGTTAGGTTCAATTTGGCGTAAATCTTAGATGGACATCACTCATGGACCTGTGATGTCTCCTATGTCTTCTCAAAGCGTATTTGGCTTTCCCAAGATCACCCCAATTTGACTCCAACTTCCTAGTGCTTGATCAAAAGATTTTCTTAATACAGACAAAAACTTTAATCTTTAAGGTTGAACGTTGGACTTACAATCCATCCGGACTTACATGCCTTACATTCAGAGTGTTTAGGACTTATTTGAATGCCCCACCCTTGTAGTTCTAGTTAGACCCTTTTAGCTTTAAAAACAAATGAAATTTTGCAATACAATATTATCTATACTAATTTTCTTTTTTAAAGAAAACAAAACAAAGACGTAATATTTTTGGAGATCAAGACACTAACGGGCTCCTGTATGACTGGGTAATTGCTTTTCTGCCTATCATTTGGAGAGATATATCTTGAGACATCCACATGTCTTCAAAATGACTCTCCACATTAAGTTTAGCATATTTAGATTATATCACTTCAACTTTTACGCATCATAGAAAGTTACCATGCAAATCAATAACTGTTCTTGAGTCTTTTAATCCTAGTATCTTCACTCGTTAGGCACACATAATCAATTTTCCTATCATTCTCCAAAGGTTGGATTGATTTTCATTTGAAAATATTTATAGCCTTTAACAAGCTCATAACTGAATAATCAAATCACTTCCCATAGAACTCCAGGAGACAAATTTTGAACTCAGTCGCCCCAGTCACTTTTAGCTCCCAGGTAAATGGCTATCCTGTATGTCTAGAAATAGATAACAGGACCAAACACATATATAAATACATGTACCTCAAATTTAGAGTAACCGACATAGTTTTAAGCGAAAGAGTAAAAACTAAAACACATCACAATCGCCCAGATGCTTTCAGTCTTTAGGTGAATGGCTATCCTATATGTCTACAAGTAGACAATAGGAACAAACATATACAAGTACATGTTCTTCAAACTTGACCAACCGACATGATTTTAAGAGAAGTGTTTAAAACAAAAACATAATTTATCATTTATTTTTTTAATAGAAACACACACACACACACACACATACTCTTTTTGAATTTTTTAATTTTCTCCCCCTAAATTTGTGAAAAAGTTAAAATATGTACAAATTTAACCTTAAAAAGACTCAGTCATCGAAAAGAAGCATTTTATGAAACCCGACAAGCACATTAAATCTGGTTGTTCTGATCGGTTTTGTAATTAAGTCCGCCACATTACTGTCAGTGTGAACTTGCTCAAGATGAATCAATTTACGGTAATAAAAGTCACGAATAAAATGAATTTTAATATCGATGTGCTTGGTTTTTGAATGTTGAACAAGATTTTTAACAATAGCAATAGAAGCATCATTATCACAAAAGATTTTGGTGTCAGGAAATTTCAAACCATAATCCAGCAATTGATGTTGCATCTAGATAACATGTGAGCAGCAAGCTGACACATCAACATATTCAGCCTCCGCAGTGGATGTGGACACCGTTTGTTGTTTTCTTGCACTGCCATGAAATGATTCGATCGCCCAAGAATTGACAACCAGCAGATGTGGATTTCCTGTCAATATCATCTCCGACATAACTTGTCACACCCCGATCGTGATGGCGGAATAATCGAGGCGCGGCGACTAAGTCGTGATTGTTGAGCACAATAGTATAAAAGTCTAAATGCATAAACATAACCAAAATGTCAAATATTACACCATCCAGGTAACATGAAACAAATTGTTTTAATACAAAATATCAAGTTTCCAAACAACTCCTAGACTAGCCTTCATCTCTCTAAGGCCTCTAAACTTGCTAGGGATTTCTTGCTGCATTATTTCCTGAAAACATGTAACAAACTGTCAACTACATAAAGTAGATGAGTGAATTCATAGGTTTAAAGAAAAAGAGTTTATACACAAACATACTAGTATAGGTTGTAGGGGTTTATATATAGGGTGTACCTGCGGCTAACCCACCACTCCTACAACTTATACTACTATGTTTGGATATAATACCCGGTTTTAAGATGGTTTGTAAGAAAAGGTCTCTTGGTTTTCCCAAAGAGGTTTTTTTGTAGTAAGTAAAACATGAAATGTTCTCCTGGACTCTCAGCGGGCTTATTATTCTCCCATTAGAGTCGTTTGTGATAAGATTACTCAAAGATTTGTGGTCTCCCAACGGTACATGTAGCACATAGCAGTTAAGCATAAATAAGGACATATAGATTTGAGCATGCTAAGTTTACTAGATAAACCAACACCAAGATCCCACTGTTTACTAGTATCCAAGATGATGGTGAATAAATGATGGTGATGATGAATGATGATGAAACTCAATGATCACACAAGACTTGATTGATCCCACGCAAGACTTAAACCAAGACTACCTCGTTCTTGTCATCCAGGACTCAGCTAGGTTCTACCGAGAGTAGGATAGACTCCCCAAAGAATCCTGGGTTCCCTTGGTCCCTACCGAGACTAGTATAGGTCCTCAAGAGTTATGGATTTCACCGAGACTAGTATGAAATCCCAAGAGTTACGAGTGCCACCGAGAATAGAATGCCACTCATGGTCGCGAGTTCTACCGAGAGTAGAATAGACTCTCGCGTCCAATTCAACTCATGATGCTTTGATCTCAAGATTTACATGCTGACACAATGACTATGATGATATGAATATGATTCCCATTCCCATGATGTCAATGTTCATAGAATTTCCCATACTCATTGATTTCCAATGTTCTTAGATCTCCATAAGTTGATGGGTTTTCCCCATGTTCATAGATTTCCAAAGTTTATAGATTCTTAAAAAGCTTGTGGATTTCCGCACGTGTGTAGAAATCCAAAAGTTTATAGTTTAAAGAGTGTTTGCATAAATGATTTTATCCAAACGTGTAAAGTTACCATGTTTCCACCCCATAGTTTTGAAAAGCTTAAATAGGGGCTATGAACTCACCTTGATCTCGGGTTAGGATGGTGCTACAATAGATCTCCTTAGCCTAGAGTTGAACATATATATAAGGTTAACAACGTGCTATAAGTCTAAGAAAACGAGCTTACGCGGCCTCGAGCAAAAACTGGGTTTTAAAGACGAAAACAGCTTGGTTCTGGCTTGATTCGATCGAATAGGAACACGTTCGATCGAATAGACACACATTCGGTCGAATCTGAGGCACACTCGATCGAACTAGAAACACATTTGGTCGAACCAGTTGGAAAAACTCGTTCGGTCGAACATGGAACTTGTTCGATCGAATAGACACTCGTTCGATCGAATACGAAACTCATTCGGTCGAATGAGTTGGAGACCATTCGGTTGCTTTCCTATTCGATCGACTGGACTGATTCGATCGACTGGTTCGATCGAATGAGTCTGATTCGACTCCTTCAAGCTGGGCGACGGAGAAACCTACGGGTTTTTCAGATTTTCCAGATTTTTGACCCAAAATCGAAGTTTTTGACATGGAAATGCTCGGGATTGAAAGGGCTATCGATTCCTAGTGATTTTAAACACAAAAGCCTGCATTTTGACACCAAAACAAGACGGTTTTTGACCCGAAAACTCTAGAAACGAAAATGGGTGTTTTTTGCTCGATTTGAGGCCGAAAATGGTTATGAAAATGGATGATTTTCAAGAAGATCTTACCAAGAATAACAACAAACAGATTTGTGGACTCGGATTTGAAGTTTGAAGACTTTCTCTCTCTAGTTTCTCTCTCTAGAATGAGAGTGTTTGGGTGGGAAGTGTTGGTGGAAATGAAAGAGATGGTGTAAGAATACTTGATTTTCCGCTTAAATACTCGGGTGACTCGGGTTCGGGTTTAGGCTACCGACGGGTCAAGACTAGTCGAGTTCATAAGTTTTTAAACAAACTAAAACTTTTTCAGCAAAACTTTTATAAAACCATTTTCCGAATAATTATTTGAAATCTTTTTAAATAAGAACATTTAATTTTTCGAAAGCATAAAAATTAATATTTTTCAGGCGTAAATGTCGTTTTATAAAATAAACATTTTAAATGATAAAAGCAGATTTTTCCAATGATATGGGTTCCGAACTTATCGTCCAGAATCCCAAAGTCTATAGTTTCCGATGATTTCACGATCCTAGTTTACCAATCGAATTTCAGGGCGTTACATCCTCCCCAATTTAGAGGAATTTCGTCCCGAAATTTAGAACTTAGTATAGTTGATGCAATGATGTTTTAGATCAAATGATCCCATGATGACCACTATGCGCCACTACCCCTAATTTTCGTCTTGGATACCACCCAAATCAAGTTGAAGGGGTTTATATATAGGGTGTACCAGCGGCTAACCCACCACTCCCTCAACTCCACTTGGGTGTTTCTTTCGACTCCTATTAGTTCAATGACACACAGGACGACACACTATTTTCCACTACAAGGCATCACCTTCAAGCTTTACATCAGACATATTCATTTCGGATTGAAGGGGTTTATATATAGGGTGTACCAGCGGCTAACCCACCACTCCTTCAATCTCCAATGAATAATTCCCTCAATAACTCTTGAATTTAACGCCTCACAGCTGCCACGCTAACTATGAGTCCCTAATTCCAAGTCTCGCTTCAGACATAATCAACTTGTGCCGAAGGGGTTTATGTATAGGGTGTACCAGCGGCTAACCCACCACTCCTTCAACATTCATTGATTAATTCCCTACACGAAGCTTGAGTTCACGACTCATAGTTACACAATAGCATATTGTTTATACACGTATACACCTGTGAACTTGATGTAATTATATTCCGGACTATAATTACGAGTTCACCTTGTATCAATGTATAAACTCCATTGTGTGCGGCTAGAAAAATCGACACGACACCACACACACACACACAACCATGCTTCATGAATGCTAGAATGATGACAAATTTTGGCTCAATGATACATAGTTTACCCCAATGTTTACATGATTAAGTATGCACAACTTGTGTTTTCCAGCACGAGTCATGGGTAGCCAAACTTGGTGTTATGCAAATAAGAGAATATTTATAAGCAAATAGGAACAACATGATACTTCATTGATTGATATTGGTCCCTGATTACATGATTACGATTACATAGACTCCAAGATTTCTAGAATTACAAAGATGATGACTATGCGAACAGATGAGGGTATTCCTCCTTCATCTTATCCTCTCGCTCCCATGTGAACTCGGGTCCACGATGGTTGTTCCAACGTACCTTGACTATGGGTATCCGGCTTCGCTTAGTCCTTTTGACTTCTCGATCTAGGATCTCGACAGGTTCCTCAACAAAGTGTAGTTTGTCGTCGATGCGAACCGTGTCGATCGGGATTTGAGCGGTCTCGTCAACGAGGCACTTTTTGAGTTGCGACACATGAAAAACGTTGTGAACACGGCTGAGTTCTGGAGGCAATTCCAAGCGATAGGCTACGGGTCCGACCTTTTCGATGATCTTGAAAGGTCCTACGTACCTTGGAGCAAACTTTCCCTTTTTCCCGAAGCGAACAATGCCCTTCCAGGGGGAAACTTTGAGCATTACGCGATCGCCTATTTGGAACTCCAGAGGTTTGCGGCGTTTGTCAGCGTAATACTTGTGTCGACAGCGGGCGTCCTTAAGTCTTTGCTGGATGATGGCGATACTGTCAGTGGTTTCCTGTATCAGTTCCGGGCCGAGGATTTGAGAATCTCCGGTCTCGGACCAACACAGTGGAGAACGACATTTCCTGCCATAGAGTGCCTCGAATGGTGCGCATTTGATGGTAGCATGATAGCTGTTATTGTATGAGAACTCTGCAAGAGGAAGGTGAGTCTCCCAGCTACTACCGAATTCAAGGATACAGGCTCTGAGCATATCCTCCAGGGTTTGTATGGTCCTTTCGCTCTGTCCGTCCGTTTCAGGATGATAGGCAGAGCTAAGTTTCACACTTGTCCCAAAGGCTTTCTGAAATGACTTCCAGAACCTTGACGCAAAAGAGGGGTCACGGTCAGACGTGATGCCCTTAGGCACACCGTGACGGGTTACGATCTCACGAATGTAAATCCGCGCCAGCTTCTCCGTAGTGTAGTCCTCGCGGACAGGGAGAAAGTGGGCAGACTTGGTCAAGTAATCCACGATAACCCAAATCGTGTCATAACCGCTGGGTGTCCGCGGGAGTTTGGTAATGAAGTCCATAGCGACTTCGTCCCACTTCCACTGCGGTATGATCGGTTTTTGTAACAGGCCAGATGGTCTCTGATGTTCAGTCTTGATCCGCGAGCATGTTAGGCACCTACCGACGTACAAAGCTATGACTTTCTTCATACCCGGCCACCAGAAGTGAGACTTGAGATTCTGATACATTTTATCACTGCCCGGGTGAATAGAGTATCTGGATTTGTGCGCTTCGTTCAGGATAAGTTCTCGAAGTGGTTCAGAGTTTGGAATCCACATGCGATTTAAGTAGTAAAGTATACCATCATACTTGGTTTCAAACTTCCGTTCGGCACCGCAAGATAGCATATTTTTGAGATCACCACCAGCAATCGCTTGCTTTTGAGCTTCAAGAACCAAGGAGGGAAGATTGGACTGAATACAGATTGCATGCAACTGGGTCCTTTCCTTGCGACTTAACGCGTCAGCCACTACGTTAGCCTTTCCAGGGTGGTAGCGGATTTCGCAGTCGTAGTCACTTAGGAGTTCAACCCATCGACGTTGTCGCATGTTTAGCTCCCTTTGGTTGAGGATGTGTTGTAGGCTCTTGTGGTCGGTGAAGATGACACATTTCGTACCGTATAGGTAGTGTCTCCATATTTTTAAGGCAAAGACCACAGCACCCAATTCCAAGTCGTGGGTGACATAAATCCTCTCATGACTCTTGAGTTGGCGCGAGGCATAAGAGATGACCTTACCGCGTTGCATTAAGACGCAGCCTAGACCTTGGCTCGAGGCGTCGCAATAAACAACAAAATCATCGTTACCCTCAGGAAGTGACAGGATTGGTGCATGACAGAGTTTATGTTTCAATGTTTGGAAAGCCTCTTCTTGCTCTTGGTTCCAAATGAATGGTTCCCCTTTTTGAGTTAACATTGTGAGAGGCAATACGATCTTTGAAAAGTTCGAGATGAATCGACGGTAGTACCCAGCTAAACCAAGAAATGAACGAATTTCGGTTGGCGTTGTAGGCGCTCCCCAATTTTTGATGGCTTCAATCTTGGCAGGGTCGACATGAATGCCTTCCTTGTTAATGATGTGACCTAAGAATTGAACTTCCCTTAGCCAGAATTCGCATTTGGAGAATTTGGCGTAGAGTTGCTCTTTCCTCAGCAGATCCAAGGTAAGCCTGAGATGAAGCTCATGGTCGGCTTTAGAGCGGGAATAAACGAGAATATCGTCAATGAAGACGATAACAAACTGGTCCAGGTATGGACGACAAACGCGATTCATGAGATCCATGAACACCGCAGGGGCATTCGTCAAACCAAAAGGCATGACTAGGAACTCGTAGTGTCCATAACGAGTTCTGAAAGCGGTTTTCGCGATGTCGTCCTCCATGACGCGTACTTGGTGATAACCTGAGCGTAGGTCGATCTTGGAAAAGTAAGTGGCTCCTTGCAGCTGGTCGAAAAGATCGTCAATCCTTGGTAATGGATACCGATTCTTGACCGTGAGTTTGTTAAGCTCACGATAGTCTATGCACATCCGGAAAGATCCGTCCTTCTTCTTGACGAAGAGGACTGGAGCTCCCCATGGAGATGAACTAGGGCGAATAAAACCCTTGTCTAGTAGTTCCTGTAGCTGGCTCGATAATTCCTGCATTTCTGACGGAGCCAAACGATACGGAGATTTTGCCACGGGGGTTGCACCGGGAACTAATTCGATGTGGAATTCGACTTGTCGGCTAGGAGGTAGTCCGGGTAAGTCTTTAGGAAAAACGTCTGGAAATTCACGCACAACGGGGACATCAGAGAGCTTCTTCCCCAAAGATTTCTTGATGGAGACATGAGCTAGGAAGGCGAGACACTTCTTTCGAAGGCATCGCCGAGCTTTAAAGCAGGAGATTAATTTCAGACATCTGCCTGATCTTTCTCCTTGAATAATTATGGACTCGCCAGAAGAACAAGGAACGCGAATGAGCTTCTCAGCACACACCACTTCCGCGTGGTTGATGGACAACCAATCCATCCCAACAATTACATCGAAACTTCCTAATTGCATAGGGATGAGGTCAATGTTAAGAGACGTCTGATCAAACGTAAGCGTGCAATTGCGAAAGATTTTGTTCACTTGGGTAGACTCTCCGTTTGCCATTTCGACAGAGAAAGCGGGGTCTAAGACAGAGGTTCCTAGATTAAGCAATGGGACCAACTCGCTAGAAATAAAACTCCTATCTGCACCCGTGTCAAATAGAATAGAAACCCAGAGATTGTTAAGGATGAACGTACCAGTAATGACGTCAGGATTTTGGCGAGCTTCAGCAGCGCCAATAGTAAAGGCTCGGCCTCGGGCCGGAGGAAGATTTGCAAGACGAGGACACCTGCTCCTGAAATGGTCCGTGGCTCCACACTCGAAACAGCTTCGAGTGTTGCTGGGTTGGGAACTGCTGCTCTGTATTGCCAGTTGATTACCTTGAAATCTGCAGCGTTCCGCTAGGTGCCCCAAACGTCCACAGTTCGTGCATTTCCAGCACGGGGTTCCGGCAGGGTGATGAAATTGGCAAGTGCCGCACTTGGGGTGAACCCCAGTGTACTCCCTCTTTGGCCTTCCAGAAGGGGTGGGAGCAGGAGCGACAGAGCTGATTGGGGTTGCGGGAGTAACCATCGCGTAACTGCTAGCCTTACGCTTTTTGATGCGGTTGATCTTTTTGGATGAGCCCTCAGCGGCCTTGCCCGTACCTTTGGCTAGGACCCCAGTCTTAACCTGGTCCTGGGTCAGTCGGGCAGCTAGTTCAATGGCCGCTTGTAGGGTTGATGGGTCAGCCCCGATAACGATTCCACGGACAGTGTCAGGTAGGCCATTGATGTAAAGCTCAATAGCCCGGGAGGGAGGGGTGACCAAGTGTGGTACGAGAAGGGAGAGCTCGTGAAAACGCTCCGTGTACCCTTGGTGATCAGCGCCCTTCATTTTGTGCACCCAAAACTCAGCTTCAAGTTTCTGCACCTCACTGCGAGGTACGAACTCGCGGGTAACCAAAGCTACAAATTCCGACCAGGTCATGGCCAAGGCAGCCTCACGCCCGCGGGTTCTTATCTCGTTGTTCCACCAGGTCAGCGCGCGTTTAGACAACATGCTTGCCGCGTGCGTGACTTTCAGTGTCTCAGGGCACGAGCTAATAACAAAGGCAGCCTCCATCTTTTCGATCCACTGGAGGAGACCAACGGCGCCTTCTGAACCGCTGAAGCTGGTGGGTTTGGTAGCCATGAAGTCCTTGTATGGCTTATTTGCTGGTTCATTTGCGTTCTGAGCTGGAATTTGGTTGGCCCCAGAGGTTCCTTCTTGCCTCAGCCCCTGGCTGATGGCTGTTACCATGCCTGGTAACACAGCCGCGATCTGCTGGGCTATAAGGTTGGCTAGATCAGCGGAGTCCAAGGGGGCGGGTGCACGTCTGGGAGGCATTCTTGACAAAACGAAAAAAAAACGAGCGTTAGATAGAATCGATGACACGCCAAAGATTAAGAATAGAGGACATAGATTATACCAAGAACACAGAATGACATGGCTCAAGAGATTAACAGTTAATATACAACACATAAGCACGCAGCACGTATATAAGTGTAGACATGTGATTGTGATGCATGAGCTATCTAGAGTCAAGGATCCTAGGTTATAGTCTAGGTCGGTTTCCTAATTCCCTATAACCACTGGCTCTGATACCAATCTGTCACACCCCGATCGTGATGGCGGAATAATCGAGGCGCGGCGACTAAGTCGTGATTGTTGAGCACAATAGTATAAAAGTCTAAATGCATAAACATAACCAAAATGTCAAATATTACACCATCCAGGTAACATGAAACAAATTGTTTTAATACAAAATATCAAGTTTCCAAACAACTCCTAGACTAGCCTTCATCTCTCTAAGGCCTCTAAACTTGCTAGGGATTTCTTGCTGCATTATTTCCTGAAAACATGTAACAAACTGTCAACTACATAAAGTAGATGAGTGAATTCATAGGTTTAAAGAAAAAGAGTTTATACACAAACATACTAGTATAGGTTGTAGGGGTTTATATATAGGGTGTACCTGCGGCTAACCCACCACTCCTACAACTTATACTACTATGTTTGGATATAATACCCGGTTTTAAGATGGTTTGTAAGAAAAGGTCTCTTGGTTTTCCCAAAGAGGTTTTTTTGTAGTAAGTAAAACATGAAATGTTCTCCTGGACTCTCAGCGGGCTTATTATTCTCCCATTAGAGTCGTTTGTGATAAGATTACTCAAAGATTTGTGGTCTCCCAACGGTACATGTAGCACATAGCAGTTAAGCATAAATAAGGACATATAGATTTGAGCATGCTAAGTTTACTAGATAAACCAACACCAAGATCCCACTGTTTACTAGTATCCAAGATGATGGTGAATAAATGATGGTGATGATGAATGATGATGAAACTCAATGATCACACAAGACTTGATTGATCCCACGCAAGACTTAAACCAAGACTACCTCGTTCTTGTCATCCAGGACTCAGCTAGGTTCTACCGAGAGTAGGATAGACTCCCCAAAGAATCCTGGGTTCCCTTGGTCCCTACCGAGACTAGTATAGGTCCTCAAGAGTTATGGATTTCACCGAGACTAGTATGAAATCCCAAGAGTTACGAGTGCCACCGAGAATAGAATGCCACTCATGGTCGCGAGTTCTACCGAGAGTAGAATAGACTCTCGCGTCCAATTCAACTCATGATGCTTTGATCTCAAGATTTCCATGCTGACACAATGACTATGATGATATGAATATGATTCCCATTCCCATGATGTCAATGTTCATAGAATTTCCCATACTCATTGATTTCCAATGTTCTTAGATCTCCATAAGTTGATGGGTTTTCCCCATGTTCATAGATTTCCAAAGTTTATAGATTCTTAAAAAGCTTGTGGATTTCCGCACGTGTGTAGAAATCCAAAAGTTTATAGTTTAAAGAGTGTTTGCATAAATGATTTTATCCAAACGTGTAAAGTTACCATGTTTCCACCCCATAGTTTTGAAAAGCTTAAATAGGGGCTATGAACTCACCTTGATCTCGGGTTAGGATGGTGCTACAATAGATCTCCTTAGCCTAGAGTTGAACATATATATAAGGTTAACAACGTGCTATAAGTCTAAGAAAACGAGCTTACGCGGCCTCGAGCAAAAACTGGGTTTTAAAGACGAAAACAGCTTGGTTCTGGCTTGATTCGATCGAATAGGAACACGTTCGATCGAATAGACACACATTCGGTCGAATCTGAGGCACACTCGATCGAACTAGAAACACATTTGGTCGAACCAGTTGGAAAAACTCGTTCGGTCGAACATGGAACTTGTTCGATCGAATAGACACTCGTTCGATCGAATACGAAACTCATTCGGTCGAATGAGTTGGAGACCATTCGGTTGCTTTCCTATTCGATCGACTGGACTGATTCGATCGACTGGTTCGATCGAATGAGTCTGATTCGACTCCTTCAAGCTGGGCGACGGAGAAACCTACGGGTTTTTCAGATTTTCCAGATTTTTGACCCAAAATCGAAGTTTTTGACATGGAAATGCTCGGGATTGAAAGGGCTATCGATTCCTAGTGATTTTAAACACAAAAGCCTGCATTTTGACACCAAAACAAGACGGTTTTTGACCCGAAAACTCTAGAAACGAAAATGGGTGTTTTTTGCTCGATTTGAGGCCGAAAATGGTTATGAAAATGCATGATTTTCAAGAAGATCTTACCAAGAATAACAACAAACAGATTTGTGGACTCGGATTTGAAGTTTGAAGACTTTCTCTCTCTAGTTTCTCTCTCTAGAATGAGAGTGTTTGGGTGGGAAGTGTTGGTGGAAATGAAAGAGATGGTGTAAGAATACTTGATTTTCCGCTTAAATACTCGGGTGACTCGGGTTCGGGTTTAGGCTACCGACGGGTCAAGACTAGTCGAGTTCATAAGTTTTTAAACAAACTAAAACTTTTTCAGCAAAACTTTTATAAAACCATTTTCCGAATAATTATTTGAAATCTTTTTAAATAAGAACATTTAATTTTTCGAAAGCATAAAAATTAATATTTTTCAGGCGTAAATGTCGTTTTATAAAATAAACATTTTAAATGATAAAAGCAGATTTTTCCAATGATATGGGTTCCGAACTTATCGTCCAGAATCCCAAAGTCTATAGTTTCCGATGATTTCACGATCCTAGTTTACCAATTGAATTTCAGGGCGTTACATAACTGCTATTAGCAAAAGCATATAAGTCAAAATCTGAGTTTTTGGGGTGCAAAAGGCATAGCTTCGATTGCCCTTTCCGATATCTAAAAATACGTTTAATAGCAATTAAATGAGAGAGTTTAGAGTTAGCCTGGAAGTGGGCACACTAGCAGACAACAAACATGATGTGAGTGCGACTGACAGTAAGATACATCAGGGATCCGATAATTGACCGATATTACGTTTGATCTACGGGATTCCTTTCAATAGCAGATGACAGAAGAGGTCTTTTCACCATAGGAGTTGCTGCACTATTGGAATCATGAAATTCAAACTTTGCTACAGGTCTTCAACATACTTTCCTTGATGCAGCAAAATTCCCGTCGAACTCTGACGAACTTGTAACCCTAGAAACGTTGTCATCTCCCCCAGTGAACGCATTTCAAATCTCTTCATTATCACCTCTTCAAATTCAGAACACAGAGCAGCACTTGTAGATCCAAAGATGATATCATCCACATATATCTGAACCAGAATCAATCTTTCCCCGCAATTTTAAGGAACAAGTCTGATCGATGGTTCCTCTCTTGTAACCATGACCTAGAAGATGAGCCGTTAAAGTTGCATACCACGCCCGAGGCGCTTGATGAAGACCATACAATGCTTTATCTAACTTGTAGACATGATTTTGATTCTTTGAGTCAACAAACCCCGGTGGCTGATCCATATAAATCTCCTCCTTGACCTCTCCATACAGAAACGTTGTTTTAACATCCATCTGATACACTGTGAATCCCATGTAAGAGGCATATGCCAGAAAAATCCGAATGACCTCAAGTCGAGCTACGGGAGCATATACCTGAGTGTAGTCTAAGCCTTCAACCTGACGAAAGCCACGAACAACGTGTCGTGCATTATTTTGAACTATAACCCCCCGTATCATCCTGCTTGTTGCAAAATACCCATCTTGTATTTAATGCTTTCTTTTCAACTGGCAGCTTGACCAATCTCCAAACTTTGAGCTTATCAAACTGATTTAATTCCTCATGCATAGCATTCACCAATTTTGGTTCTTGTAGTGCCATTTCCACTGACGTAGGCTCTATTTGAGAGATGAAACAAGAAAACAAGGAACTCTTGATGTGTCATGTTTAGCTTCTGGTGGAAACGCCTGTTTCAAGAGGACCTATAACATTGTCAATTGGATGATCTCATTGAATTCTTAACAGAATTGAATACCCAGGAACAAAATTAGTGGAAGGTAAGTTTGGTAGATCTTCAAGGATTTCAGTAAGAGGGTTCATACTTCCAAATGTCGCCGTACTGTGTGAGTATGAGGTACTGGTAATGTATTCATTTGGAATGACATCTGGGAATAAGGTACTTCCGAAATTTTACGAATTGGACTCTCCCCCTCAACTGATGGAAAGTTGACAACAGGTGTTGGTGAAGACACAGTTTCGGTAACCTTCTCTTGTTGGTTGTCTGACAAGGTCTCAGTGGTATCTAGTGACTCTGAAGGATCAATACCAAGCACTGGAGACATGTGAGTGACAGCAGGTACGTCTTATTCCTCATCAACAGAATTTGAGACTCCGGAACCCGATGTATCAACATATGGAAATACGTTGAAAGGTCTAAACTGTTCATTATAATCGAATAACAAGTCAGGATCGACACGAGCATCAGTCTCATTCTCTTCCAGCCAGCGCACATCATACGATTCCACTCACTACTTAGTTGGTTTGTTGTAGACTCTGTAAGCTGTACGAACAACATATCTGATAGAGTAACAGTCATCAGCTTGGCCCCAAACTTTAGAGTCGATTCAAGATTCAACAGAGTACATGGACAACCAAACGCCCAAAAGTGTGCAACTGTGGGCTTGTGACCATAAACAATCTCATACGGAGTCTTCATTTGAGACTTTTTGATCAACACTCGATTTTGAACATAACATGCCGTAATAACAGCCTCTGCCCAGAAAAACAATGGCAGCTTTGAATCACACAACATAGTTCTTGTTGCGTCAATAAGAGTTATGTTCCTCCGTTCAGCAACACTATTTTGTTGTGGTGTCCGAGTTGAACTGTATTGTCGAAGCACCCCCTTTTTTGGCACAAAAATAGTTTAGTGTAGAATTCTTTAATTCGGTGCCATTGTCACATCGAATATCCTTCAATTTTATGTTTAGCTGATTCTCCATAAGCACCACGAAGCGTTTATTCAATTATGTGGATTCACTCTTATTTGACAAGAAAAACACCCAAGTAAAGCGTGAGTAATCATCAGTAATAACAAGACAATAAGAGCTGTGAGAAAGACTTAAAACATGAACGTGACAAAACAGATCCATATGCAACAACTGAAAGACCGATGAAATGGTGTTTACCAGTTTTGGCTTATGATATTTACGATTGTGTTTACCCAAAGCACACATTTTTCAATAGTAACAAAATCTTTGACGGGCAAACCACGCACCACATCATTTTTAGCAAGATATTTAGATTTTTATTATTTGCATGACCAAGACGACGATGCCAAAGTAAGGCATTATGTTCTGACACTTTTGAAAACAAGCATGTTATTTCATCAGTAACATTTTTGTTCATGTCGATCACATAAGCATTATCTTTTCTTTGTGATCTAACCAGAACCCAATCTTCTGGTATGATGATACCAGGTTTCAAAATCAAACACTCTTTGTTGGTAAAATGGGTTGAAAAACCTTTATCACAGATCTGAGAGACGCTCAACAGACTGTGTTTCAACTCAGGAACAAAATTAACATTTTCAAACTTTAGAACACCATTACTTACAGTACCCTTCTGTGTAATCTTTCCTTTCTCTCCTCCCGTAAAGGAAACATACCCACCGTTAAATATTTGAATGTCGTGCAGTTGGGAAATGCCTCATGTCATGTGCCTCGAACAACCACTATCAACATACCAAGGTCTGATGATATTCCTCCATAGCTGTTCCTGCATGATGTGCGAGATTAGTTAGTTTTTGGTACCTAGTCCATAGTAACACTGGGTGAACTGATTCATCTAAAATTGTCACGGGTTGCCATGACATGTCTTTCCGATCATCTAATATGGTCCTTGATGACATGATTACCGGAGATTTAGGCAGCCATTCATATTTATTTTTAAAAGATTAGCTATTGTTTGTATGAATGGATGGCTTAGTCTCTGGTTTACGAGTGGGAGACACAGATGACTTTTTCTTCCTAACTCGTTTCGATCCAGAAACTAAGGTGGCTCTTGCGATCGAAGCATCGTTTCTATCACCTTTCTGAAACATGTTAGGCTTGGTCTGATGAGGACTAAACCTACCAACTTTGTTTCTCTTCCAGTCACCGTCAGAGGGACATTCCTTATAATACCTTGAATCTCTTTGATAGGTATTTCGAGGCATATTCCTTTGATCGTATCCATAATACGGAACATATGGACGGTGTGGGCAATTTCTAGCAATGACCAGGAGTACCACAATTAAAACATGTTTGATATTTTATGTGAAATTCATCATGGTCAATTCCTTGTCTGGACCTGTTGTGTGAGCTAGTTTGCTTAATTTTGCGTTTACCACCTAACTCATTGTTAGGTTTATCACAACTTGGATCACATGAGCTTCCCCCTTTAACAAAATTAGATGATATATGTTTATGAGGTTTCTTATTTTTATCAAGTTTATTCGAACACATATTACCAGATTTCAAAGTTTTAATGGAACAACCACACAATTGTCTTTGCTCTTAAAAACATAGCCCACATAAACATTCGAAGTCACAGAATTCAAAACAGGTAAATTTAAAGAAATATGAGAATCAAAGTCTTTATTATTCAAAAATGGCAAACCATCATCCTCATCAATCCAATCCTCGACAATTACTTCATCTGAACGTGAATTAAACGCATTAGTATCATTCACCCCTGAGGTTGACTCAGTAGTTTTTACTGAATCAGGAGCATCTTAGCCATTCTCATTGTTCTTACCATATTTCATGGATTTAACCCATTCTTTCTGCTCTTTGGTAAGAGGAAGACTGGTGTCATTCTCGTTATATGGAGGGGGTACAGAACTGTACCAGTTCCCCTCACCAGCATTGTCTTTCCACTATAATTTATTTTCAATCATGGAGTTAACAATAGTACTGGAGCCTTCGAATTTTTAAAATCTAGTTCAGCTCTTTTAAATTTATCAGTTAAATTAATAACTTCTAATTTAGAGGCTTCCCGTTCAGAAGTTAACTTAACAATTTTCTATTTAGCATCTAGATGATGACAACATTTTATACTAAAATCTGATTGAAGTTTAGAAAAATCCTTTTTTGTGCCTCAATTTTATCTCTGAAAGCTTTTTCATTTTTCTTAAGATCAAAATTTTCAGATTTTATTGCATCCATTTCTCAAAGCAGGTTACTATTATGAGATTTGTAAAAATCTACTTTATTAATGCAAGCTTGAGAACATAATTGAGAACTTACCTCGGGTGAGTTGGAGGGAGTGAAAGCCATGAAACCAAATTGAAGCTCCTTAACTTGTCATCAGCAGCATTATCTTCTTATGCAATTTCAACACGAGCAAAATTTGCAGTCTGATTATCTAAGCTTAGGGGTGCCATTTGATCATTCTAGGAAAGCTGTTGAGCTATCATACCTCTCTCACCTTCAGCCGTACATGCCCCATTTTCTCCTCTAGCATTTCCCACTGGAACCAACGCCCTTTCTCTGTTCCTTTCCTTTGCTGGGTTAATGCCCCATTTTCTCCTCATGTCCTCATTACCCTCATATACTTCAATCAGGGCTTCCCATAGTGCCTTAGCTGACTGTAATTCTCTAAATCCCAAGGTAATCTTAGGTGAGAGTGCCATGGTTAAATTAGAAAGCATCTTGTCATCCTCTTCAACCTTTTCAAAATCAGCATCATCATATAGTTCAACAGGTTTCATAGCAACTTCCTCAGAGTTTCACGTTGGTACGTGATAACTTGAGGACCTCTAACAATACTTCTCCAAACCTTGGCATCTTTCATTTTAACGTATTTTTCACACCTGAACTTCCAATCATTAAATTCCTCATGAGACAACAAACGTGGTATACGAGTAGTAGTTCCCATTATGGAGTCCAACTCTTGATGCAGTGTGGCATTAGTTGATCCGTTTGTTATTTGGTCCATTTTAATAATAAGAATAATATTGGTCCAGTAAACAAAGTCCAAGTGATAGACTAAGGCCTAAAACTGATGAGGCCCAAGAAAATAGTCCAACCGAAAACTAGGATGATCAGCAGAGAACATTGGTTGACCGAGAACAAGCATTGAACGATAACAAAATGTTGACCAAGAATAGCCAAATTTAACAGAGAACACCCAATTCTGACCGAGAACCTTGAAATTTGATCGCGAACGCCCAAATTTTTCTAAATCTTCCCGAGAACTCAAATTATTTGACCGAAAATGATCAAATTTGTTCGAGAACGTCCAATTCTTTCTCGAAAACTGTTAGAGGATGCCGAGAACGTCTTGACCAGTTAGTTATGTTAACAATTAAATCCCTAAATAAGTGGGATTTGAATTATTTACCATAGATAGCACAAGCTTTCACCCCAATAATCTTTTTCCTTCTCCGACGTACGGTTCTCCGGAAAAAAAACATCAAAATCACCAAGAAGATTAACACAAAAAACCTTGAATATATGATATTACAACTGAGCCTAGAATAGGTCATTAGACTTTGATACCAATTTTAAGTCCTTAGAACGGATCTTCCATTGTGATATCAACGATCTCGTTGTTAAGCAATAAAACACTTAAAGGACACGGGCACAATTCTTCAAAACACACGTATTATAATGTCGGGTGCTTAAGCACATACTTATACAATCACACGTTCAATACACACTATGAACAGAAACCAAACCGTATAAACAAAGCATGTATTTATTGGGACTACAACCTAGCCCAACAAAAGCTCAAAGCCCACCGAGATCACTAGGATCTCGGTTTACATACAGTCCCTAAAACATATTACAAACAAACCAAGACTAAAGTACAATACAAACTAATATAGGCCCAACAGTCTAGAAACTAACCTGAGTCATGTTTCTTTCATAGTTAATTATAACCCCCCTCGTTAGCTGTGCACGGCTAACTTTGTAACAATTATAAGTATCAATTAACTACCCCTACCAAATTCACATTCTAAGTGAGTAAAACCCCTAACGAATGGGGGACCGGTGGCAGCGCCCTGGTAGTGGGATCTAAGGGACGCCACCCTCTAGCAGGGTCCAAGGGGCAGAGCCCCTGGCTTCATTAATTGAATTGAATTCCATATGAGTCGAGTTTCATTCTAATCGAATCAAGTTCTCATTCTCATCGAATCAAGTTTTCATTCGATTCGAATCGAGTTTGTAAGGCCCCATTCCCGGTAGCCCTACTTTAACGTCAGATTTACTCATAAACACAGTTCTACAAATCAGAGTTAATTAAAAACCTTTCGGGGAAACGTTAACTTTAATTATTCTTTACAAATCAATACGAACTTGTCTTTAATCAACATAAAACATCACATTAACACATCACTTCTTTTATCACTAGATGCCAGCAATACAATCCACGCCACGTGCCATCCTTGTGCCAGCTCTTTAGTCTGATATCCTGCGTGCATACTAAAAGTCAGCTACGCTGAGTGAGTTCTAGTTAATAAAGCAACTTACCGTACAATCATTACATGTATTATATACATATCCGAAGACACATAGTCCACTGTCTAACCTACTCACCTTACCGCTTAACCACTTAACCACTTACTGCCTCCTAAGCAATTAGCCACTTGTTTATGGAAGCACATTGAGGCTTGCCCTCCCACGCACTCACGTTATGCCAATTAATAACGAAGACACGTATAGGTTTACCCTACCACGCACTCGCGTTATGCCACTTAAATAACGAAGGCACGTATAGGCTTATCCTACCACGTACTATCGTCATGCCACTAACACCCTTACTAGACCCTTGCCACTTCTATCACACTCTACCTCTACTTTTCTACAAAACACTTTATATCATTACATCATTTACACAATAACCAAGTTGCATCATAACATTTACACACACTAATAACCACTTGAGATCATTCCCATTGCCGGTACGCGCAATATCCGAAAATCGTTCACACATCGACTAACGTTATCTTCCCTGTCTACATGTGCAATATCCGAAGATCGTTCACGCATCGACAGACGTCCATTCATAACATCTATATATATATCATATCAAACATTATGGCATACACTTACCACTGAATGTAAGTGTATTCACACTTCACATCGAGTATGCACACAGCCCCGAAAACATAACAAGGAAGTGGGGCTAGAAACTCACCTGAAAGCAGTTACGTTCACCGTTTACGGTTTTTCCTTTATTTCCATTAACTGTCTTAACACATTTTCCATTAGGATATTAAATTATTATTTAATTCTCTAACTCATTGATTTAACGAATTAAGCCTGATTCGTTATCTAATTCGTTATCTTTTTAATCTGATTCGTTAGTCTGGTTCATTATCTTAACATAGCAAATGGTGAGTCACTTCGTTATCTTATCATGGTCTGGTTCGTAATCTGGTTCGCTATCTCGGCTTAGAGAATTGGGTAAGTAACGAATCACATGATTCGTTGTCTTAATATAACAAACTGGGTGAGTAACGAATCACTTAACGAATTGCTTAACGAATTGCTTCTAGATCGTTATCTCTTCTTAACGAATGACATTGCGAATTACCTTCTAATTCGTTAAGTCTCCGCTAACGAGCTAGGGTTAGGTCAGAGAATGTCAGAATATTCCATGTCATTCTCTTTACCTCGTACATCTTTTATGGCACCGTCATCGCTGGAAAAACGGGCGGTGATGGGAAAAAGTATTTTTGCACCGTTTTTCGTCCCGTTCGATCAAGATCTGAGCTAGGGTGACCCCTAAGCTCACTTTTTGCTCGGTTTATATCTGATTCCATCCGGATCTCGTGAATTTAACGGTTTAAGGTGTCGGCTCGTCATTTCGCGAGTAGATCTAGCGGTTTTGGGTTCGTACAATATCATACTATCATTACCTCAGGTCGGGATAGGTTCTTCTTCTTTTTTCGGCTAGAGAGAAAGTAGGATGAGAGAGAGCTAAGTGTGTGTTTTGGGTGGTGTATGGAATGGAATGGAATTGAATGAATTAATTGGTAATTAAGGTTTATATATTACAGATCATGGGCTTGAGCCCATGGTCCATCCTCCTTCCTTTCAAATCCAAGTCCATCACCCATGTTACTTAACCCAACACAAGCCCGACTCATAAAATATGCTACTTTATTTTATTTCTCCAGTAACCGGAACCAATATTTAAATGATATAATTAATATTATATTTTGGGATGTTAGAGAGTTTTAGTTCATTTCGATTCGTTTTTGGTTGATTCGATTTGTTTCATTTCGATTTGATTCGTTTCAATTCGATACGACTCGTTTTATTTCGATTCGATTCGTTTTCCCACCAAACGAACCGAGCTTCTCAAGAACTCGATTTGAATATGATTTTCCATTCCTTTCCATTCTAATCACTTTCTTATGTCCCATTATGCCCGTTTTACTGATGAAAAGAGTTTTGGGCCATAACAACTACATTTTATTACTTTAACTCGGTCTGAACGTCACTAGTTCATCCCGACTCATCCCAAAAAACTTTTTTATTAAAAAGTTTATGTTTTCATTACATGATATAACCCGATTTTCCTTAGTATCAAATCTTAAGACAAACCTACATCCAAAACCTAACCTTTGCTACAAGAACGTACCTTTTTGGGTTTTGTTTTGGTTTGGTTCGGATACAGACCAACACATGGATATAGAAGTGTTTCTTGTTTGTCTACGGAAATCAGCTGAAAATCACCCTCTTTCTTGCTCGGATATGAATCCAGGATAAAGAAGAGTGTTTGTGTGTGTTTTTGAGTGTGTGGAGGCATATGTGGAAATGAAGGTTTAGGGTTTTAGGGAGGTTTGAGAGTGTTTTTAAATACTCTATTCTCTGCTGTTACATTTAAAATTGGAAAAGTGTGGATTAGTTGTGATTGGTCACGAGAACCACTTAAGATGACCTATTAGTGTGGGTGAGTCATATTGTGACACTCCGTAAAATAGGTCAATTTCCGTACAATGCCTAAATATGATTTCTTAACGTTAATTCACACATGATTAAATTTTGTTAAGTTTAATCACGACGAGTTTAGCATAGGTCGCATATGCACTATACATTGCATACAAGTAATTTATTTTTATTTATTTAAATTACTCAAAATTTCGGATTTGGTCCGACAAACACAAACGTTGGTGATAATTTTCAATGACTCGAACATATATATGAACGCCAATATATATATATATATATATATATATATATATATATATATATATATATATATATATATATGTAAATGCGAGTACGGAAGTTATATGTTAAGAATACTTGAGCTCACTTTCTTCAATCATTGGACAACTAAACAACTAAAACACATCCATATTTAAGTGATTTATGATTAGTATATAAGTAAAAGTTAATATTATTAATTAATATTTAACTCTCTAATATAAAGTACTATATAAACCGATTCTAAATTTGGATATGATTTCACTAAAGATTGTGTCAAACTAATCCAAAACTCAAAAATCTAAACTTATAACTAAACTACAATTAATATATAATAAAAAAAAACAAAAATATCTGAATAATAACCCAAATGTATGATTCCAAACCCACTCCCTAAATCGGTTTTGTAGCATCACACACACACTACAAGTAATTGCTTACTTGCACTTATTATAAAAAAAAATAAATGAATAAATAAATACATAATGTGTTTGATGATTGTTAAAAGCTTCAAAAGACAAAATCTTCATCACCATCCTTACGTCACTACCAACCACTCTCATTTCTTTGACTTGAGCCCCCATCCTTACACCATCCCATGCTAGTAAATCTTTCCCACTCCATTTGATTGAGTTTATTTTGTTTACAAGTCCACTCAACCTCCAATATCTTTTGTCTATCACTATTATTATTATTATTACTTCTTTCATTATTATTATATAGTTCTTATTATTTATATACGAGAACACATGGACAATTAAACAAACTCACAACAAGTCATAACATCACAACCACACTCCTTTCTTTCTTTTTTTTGCAATCGGAACCATCCAAGACCAACCATAATTCTCCACTTAATTTCATCAAACTTATATAAGTCACTGCTTTGAAGATATTTAAAGTGAAACAACAATGGGTTAGAAGTTTAAGAGAAGATGTACAAGTTTTAGGAGGGGAAATCAAGCTCAAGATCTTCTATTTTTCTATAATCTCTATTCCTAATGCTAAGTGAGTTAAATTTCTCTAAGTCTATTTTTATATTTTTATATGTTGTGTTTATGCATGTTTTAAACACCCAACTAAAAATCTACCCACTTAACAAACTAGAGAGAACTTATAGTCATGAACATAAACATATTATTCTTGAAGATTTATTAAAAGACTTGAAAGGGTTAAAATATTTGGGTTAAAAGCATGCTTAAATGTGGTTTACATGTTACTAAGATTTGGTTAAAGTGATTAAATACATGTTGTCATACTTTTAAAAATCACTAAACGTATTTATACAAGAATGTTGTTTATATACTTGCTAGAAAAATATGCTATTCTTTAGAGTGTGTTTACAAAGTCCTAAATATAGCAATTAAAATCATGTTGTTAAAAGATGGGTTTTGGTATAAATTATGCACACAATTTAGTATATTTGATAGATGGAAGATAAACCTATAAAACTATATAGTTTTGATGGTATGAAAATAAATGAGCTAAACACGAGCTTAAAAGTTTATGAGCTTGATTTGTGAAAAACATATAAAGATTTATGGTTTTGGGTGAAATGTGGACATGTGGAGGTTATATAACCTTTTAGTATAAAAATATATTTCTATGGAGATATAAGTGGAAAGACTTATATATTTTCCTTGAAACAATTAACTAATAAAAATATGTATTCAAGCCATAAATGTTTTTTTTATAACTTCGAATAAATAAAAGTGGTCTTTTATAAGTTTTTATGTTCGGAAATACGTTCATTCAGATTTTAAAACTTAATTATGGTTTTGACTAGTTTTATGTTATAAAAATTACAAATAATAAATATCATTTTTTATGAGGATATTTTGTGACAAACGATAGTTTTACATAAATATAAATTTTGGAGATAACTACATATGTTAGAAGTAAAAGTAACATTTTTTTTACAAATAAAATGAACAAAACTATATATAAAGTCGGTTTTAAAAAGTTGAACAAAAATATAAACCTATTATGATTCACAAAAATATTTGTCGTAGCTTATGGAGAAATTATCGAGACACAAATATAATTTTAAAATATATTTGTTACTCGCCTAAACAAACATGTTATATCCAAATTTATACCGACACTAATTAGAATTATATTCTTAATATTTATATAACTATATATATATATATATATTTATATATATATATATAATTATTTATTTATTTTAAAAAAGAAGATAAAAACTTATCACCAACGGGTCGTCCAGAAATTAAACGGAACGTTTGGTTGGCGGAAGCAACCGACACAAACATAATAAACGAAACGCTCGGTTGGTGAAAGCAACCGACACAAATATAATAAACGAAATGGCTAGTTGGGTGAAAGTGACTAGCATAAACTGACTTGCTGGTCGATAATGAACTAACTGACCTTACGCGTTTAGGACGTGTGATGGCAGCGGAACTGTGATTAATCTATAATTGCTATCAAATCAACCACTGAACTCACGAGGTGAGTTTCACGAGCCCCTTTTTACTGAATTGTTTTAAATATTTTCCTTGGGCGGAAAGCATGTTTCTATCAAAATGTTTAAGTACATGCTGATCGCATGGAAATGAATGTATTTATATATTGTTTATTGTACGGGAATCGTACGGGAATGTACTAAGATGGTAATTGTCTGAGTTGTTAATATTGTAAGGTCCCGCAACAGTGTTCTGGGTTAACAGTGTCCCCAGATGTCATTGGAAGTGTTCTGGGTTAACAGTGTCCCCAGAGGTTATTGGAAGTGTTCTGGGTTAACAATGTCCCCAGAGGTTATTGGAAGTGTTCTGGGTTAACAGTGTCCCCAGAGGTTATTGGAAGTGTTCTGGGTTAACAGTGTCCCCAGAGGTTATTGGAAGTGTTCTGGGTTAACAGAGGTTTCACTTGTAGGCTCAGCATAATTACATCGATAATATTATATTTTGATATTGATATATCATGGTTTACTCGAATTGTGAAACTCACCAACTATTCGTAGTTGACCCGTTTTCTCACATGCTTTTCAGGTACAACTAAGATGAAGTGATTGCTTACGTGCTAAGTGCTTGATGTGTGTAAGATTTGCGTGCTGGATGTTAGGATACATTATAATAAATAGAATTATGTATCGTATTGTATGATGTGTGTATCACCTAGACGGTAATGAAATACAAGATAATGTAATTTGAAGTATATTAATGCATTCAGTTTTCTTTATAAACAATGTGGTTGATATCAGAGGTGTCTGTTGCATCCCGTTCACGTTTCCGCTGCGGTTACGGGGTGTTACACATATGTGGTACACCCTATATAAAAACACTAACAATATGTTCATGTTGGGGACCAGAGCCAGATTACCAACAAATCTAAGGACCTTAAGCGGTCTTACCCCGCTTTGACTTTGCGAAACCATTTTTCACATCGAAGAGGTGACGACGAGATATGCCTTGCGACACAGAATCGACCCAATGGAATTAAAAAAATAATCTTTGTGATGACTTAATCTGACATTAGACATGAGACCTAATGCTAGCCAGGACAGCGGATTAGGATAATCATTTTTGTTTGAGTCTAAGGATTCAATTTTTCACTCCAGATGCACATCTGACCTAATGGCTAAACTGCTAGAAAGAGTTAGTGTATAAAAACCCCTTGATTTTGGCAGCCGGAACTAGTTAAGGCCACTCCTGATCAAATCAACCTATGGACATATATTGCCCATTTCGCTAATAATTGACAACGTTCAAACGTGCCTCATATTCTTAGTAATTAATAGTGAATAACTTCTAATCGGCGGATTTGAATAATCAATTTGTTTGAGTATAAGGATTAAAAGTTTCACTCCAGATGCACATCTGACCTAATGACTAAACTGCTAGAATGAGTTAGTGTATAAAACCCCTTTTTCGGTACCCATAACTTATTAAGGCAAGTCATGATCAAATCAACTTATGGACATGTACTGCCTATTTCGCTAAAAGTTGACAACATTCTACCGTGCCTCATATTCAAATAGTGAATAACTCCTAGACCAAAGTTGTGTCTGTCCATTCTGGCAATGTAAATTTGAGTATCAAAAGTTATTTGGCCGATTTCAGTAATCAGGATTTCCGTTAGGAATGCGTACCGAATTCCATGGATTTCATCATCAAACGATCTCGAACTCCTATAGAATGCAAGACAATCTGGGTAATCAGCATTCGATTGACCGAATTCGCACACTTGTTGGTTTCGGATAAAATTTCATCCGATTTTGGAATGATATCATCACCATTCTTGGGTGGTAGGGACTACCGAATTTCAAAACCTTGATGGGGCACCAATTATCAATGAATGTCTTGGAAACTCGCTTTGTCCCCTTCCACTTCAATCACTTTGAGGAATTCCGTGGGTGTCTCCAACTCGCGTAATCCTAAAAATTTGGAGAATCTCGACTCTAACAAATTATCTTGACATAAATTCTGGTACAATCTACCTCATAAATCATTTGTTTTAGGACATTTCATTCGAGTCAAACATGTGAGATACACATCACACAAGAAGTGCTAACTATTAAATATTCAGATCATCCCATGATTACTAATCATTTTCTTTTTCACCTCACTCAAGATTCAAATGTATGGACCCCACCTTAACTGCGTATTATATAGCAACCCTCCCCGACATGTTATATACATTGGTCATGCTTCCACGATCATATGAGCAATGACCGTCATGGTCCAAGCAAAAGTAAAAGGACGTGTAGTTCATACTTTCACTTTGCACTCGGTTCATTAGTGTTCGGTTAAGTTAACGAACATACTTTTTTTAATTAAACATATCAAATATGACTTTTAGACCTTATAAACATTGTTTTAACATATTAAAAATATGACTCAACCCCAGTTTCGTGTCCGACAAAAATTAACTACTCACTTAAACTTTTCTTCTTTAGTAAAGATTTGATTCCTTATTCAAAAACAAAATTAACTCATTAAAATTAAATAACACATGTTTTAACCAAAAATTCTTTTTAATAAAAAAGATATACAAACCTAAACACTACGTTTTCTTAAGTCTTAAAGTAACTAAATTTCTATGTTCTTTATTTTTTTTCTTGAACGAACCTAGAACCGAATGTGCGAATTTATTTTTCTATCATTTCATTCTTAGAACATTTCTTGATCCTAGAATTATTTTTTTTCATATAGGACCACTTGTCGAACCGAACTCATCCAGTTCACTCGCCTAAGTGCTTTTTGATGTGTGGTCGAAAGCATGTGTTTAGTGTGTAATCTCGTGTATTTTACTTATTTATATGCATCGAACACAGGTGCTTTAGGTGTATTATGTTAACATGTGATCGGAGATTAAATTACCTAAATTGGTGCACTTAGGAAGGCAAGGAATTGAGTTATGGCAAAAAGGAAGCAATCAGGGATGTTCAGAAGTGATTTGTGCACATCTAAAGTAAAATTGGCATATCCGGGGCTTGAAAATGAGTTACGGATCCCATAATATATGAATTTAGGATTTTTCGACGAGAAGAGTATGAAAATTGAATAATAGTAGCCATAAGTCAATGACTGGAGGACGTAGCCTATGGCCCAGCCGTAAGTAAGCTACTGTGGCCTGGCCGTAGGCTACGGCCGGGTTTGACGGGTTTTTCTTGTTTGGCTGTTTTATTCCATATTTTAGGGTCAAAAACCCTAAGGTCTAATATTCTGCATTCTCTACCACATGGGGGTGCTTTCACCATCATATCATCTGCTAATCTCCTTAATCATTCATGCAATCATCTTCCTACATCATAACCAAGAGATTTAAGATCAAGATGCAAGGCTAAAGACTTCATAACCATTTCCAGGCTTAGGGTTGAGTTATACTCTGTATTTTTGGTAATCTAAAACTTAACATTGAATTTGGATTTGGTTAATGATTCGGTTGATCAATTCTTTATATTTTTTTGTGTGGTTAAACAGTTTTCTAGTATTTGAATGCTTAATTATTTATCAGTTAATTGATTTGAGGTCATCAACAATTAGGAGTGAGTTCTTTTCGTCATTGACCCATTCATAATTAATCATAGTATTGATTTTGTGCATCGAAACCTAAAATTGATATTCAAATAGATCCTTATTAAGATGTATCAATCATTTGGATTAAGTTCTGACATTTAGCACAGCCAAATATTTAGTCTTTTCGTTTACTTATCTAAACAAATATTTTTCCAAATAGGTTTTATTAATTGTCCAACTTGTTTCAAAACCTAACCTAGAGATTGGTTATATTCATAATGTTGTTTTACAAATCACTTTTAAACCGCTTGACATCGTTTTTCTACAATATTACCATTAAGTAAAATCATTAAACTGAACGAGCACTTTCCATTGATTCCCAGTGAATTCAACACATTACTTGCCCTTGCTCGTAGAGATAATTTTAAAAATGTTTTTGATTGACCTCTCTAGATCGATCAAATTGGCGTCATTGACGGGGAATCAACACGCAAAGTGCTAGTTTAGCCAAAGTTTTAGTTTTTGATTTAACTATATCTTTGTTTTCTTTACGAGGGGTGTTAGTGTTTTTGCCTGTGCATGTGATTTTACAGGTTAATGCAGAAGCGATATTCCTATAAGAAAGAGACGCTACAGTTTAATTCAGAAATTGAAAAAAGAGCAAAGAGAAACCGACCATCTCGGAAACCCATGTTAAACCGAAAACAGATGCCACAACTTCAAAACCAAAAACAGAAGACATGAGGAACCGAAATAACCAAAACCCAAATGACTACCAACCCGATAACCCAGATCAACCACTGAACAAAGAATAAACTGTTCCACAAAATAACCCTCCAGCTAATCGAAACCAGAATTCTAATCGTAACAGAAATCATGTAAACCGTGGAAGGGCTAACCGTAACCAGAGAAGGCAACTAAACTTTGATGATAACTAGTCAGTCAGATCCGCCCCATTAAATCGTCAGAGGCTAGTAGAATTCTAGGAGGAAAGACCCTAGGTTAACCAGGCTAATATACGGGTCAAAGAAAGGAAGATCAGGGTTGATGCGGGGTAAGATTATGAGAATGAGGAGGAATTTGGTGATGAATATGTGGGTTATTATCAGTACCAGCAACCAGAACGTTAAAATAACCTGCAACCTCAGCAAAACAATCCTTTAAATCGGCAATACAAAGCACCGAGATGTCAGAATAACCGCGGACCATATATTCCCTTGTTAGTGCACGGTTTTGTCATCTCGAGTCTTTGTAATCGTTATCTAATTTATTATTATTTTAATGTAAGGGCAATTTAGTAATTATGAGTCCCATTCATTACATTATCGCTCATTTGTTAAGGATGTTAATCGAATGAGACCAATCATGTTTATTATTGTTCATTCATTAAGGATGTTTAATGAATGAACCTTAATTGTTGTTATTGTATGTCCCTTCGTTAAGGATGTTTAACGAATGAACCTTATTCGTTATGTATTGTATCCATTCGTCATGGAATGTTTAGTAATGGGGTATAGCGAATGAGTCATTCCTTATACCATTTTGGTTATTTATGTAATGAAGATGAATGAAGGCCTTTCGTTATGGAATGTGTAACGAATGGCATTCGTCTTCGGTAAATAGGCTGTTCAGCCTAAGATTAATTTAAGTGTTTTTAACAGTATTTCTCCCTTGCCGTTACTTTGCCCGATTACACACTCAACACTTCATTAATATTATCAAGTCTTATACATATACATATATCATATAACTAGATCATGTGTTTAATTAATATGACCGATTCAATCGATTGAAGCTCTCTCGAGTTGTTCAACAAGTGGAATCAGAGCATATCGGGGTTAGATTGTGTTTATGTTAAGGTATTGATCATGAATTGATTGACTACTTATAGTTTGATTTGTTAATTATAGATTCAAGTCTTTGTTTATCAGTTTTTCATTGAATTAGCATGTTGAGATGTTAATTGGATGATGATTTGACTGGATTTGGATTTGGTTCTGATAGTGAGTGATTCGTTGTGATTGAATTGAATTATTGTGTGAGTTTGGAATGGAATTGGGTTGAGTTTGAGTGTAAAGGAAAAAGAGGTTTCTATTTGTTGGTTCCCAGCCGGATCTACATAGGAGTATCTCGTAACACGAGGGTGCAGAATCCCCTACGTATACGATACAAGTGTTCATACGAGAGAGACGTAAAGAACAAGTAACACATAAGAACAAAGGTTTACTTGTTATTAGATATCAACACCGAACAACCAATAAACCTAGCCGTACAAGACAAAATGATCCAAAACCTTACAAAATACACAGCCGAAGTTAGGTTATATAGCATACGACAACTTCGCCTAACAGGCTAGGCAAAGTTGTCCCTAACTTCGCTGCTTACTAAATTCGCATATAAGCAACATAAACTAACAAATTCATCAAAACGTAAAAATCAAAATAGCGATTAAAGACACGATAAAATCAACACTAATGAACTACTGGCATAATGCACCAACAGACTCCCCCTTGGCAGTAGCTTCATTTCTATTACAGCTTCGTTTCGCCTTGTAATCCAAAAAGTTGTACCCTCCATCTTCAAGCATGCACCCCTTGTCTCACACAAACTGAGACCACCCTTTGATACTTCCTCGCTTCATCTTTCCAAGCTGGAATATAAAGGATCTTCTATTCATTTAGTACCTGCAAGTCAGCTGGAGACAAATTAACCAAGTGCATAGGATCATACACCCTCAAGATTTTCTTGTTCATCCTGATCTTCCATCACGGCTTCAGCGGTTTCACAATCAACGTACCACCATTTAAGATATTTCATCACATCTTGAGGCATGGTCTTCATTGGAGCCTCTTTCATACATCGAATCAGTTTGTACTTCATCACCATCCAAGGCTTGCCATCTTCCCGCATCCCCCGTTCAGTGTCTTCAATCAATTTCCCTTTCTAAGGCTTTAACAACTCAAACTTTTTCTCTTTAACTACCTCACTCCACACAATCTTTTCGACACAGCTAGCAAACCTATCCTCACTTCTCTTAATCAACTTCAGACGAGCCAAGTCCTTCACCTCACATTCTGGCAATGTATTAAACGCTCTCAGCTTCTTATCAAAGTACTGAATCCCATCATACCTTTTAACCACACACAACTTAAGTTGATCATAATAAATCCAATAGATGATTCCCTTCTTCGACTCAACACATCCTTTGATATTATAACTCCTCTTGAACATCGGACGTACCACTGGTTTTTTTGTCTTGAAAAACTTCTATCCACCTCGGTTGTTCCTCCCATTCACCCGACACACTATCATCTTGACTTACCTTTTCCTGACCACCACTAGTAATATCATGTTCAAAACCATCATCTACTATCCCTCCTTCCTCTAAACTACTATAAATCTCAATCTGTTCACCAATCTTCTCAATCTCACTAAATGACGACACGTCCTCAACCATATCGTCCTCATCATCTACCACAACAGTTTTACCACTTGCACTGCCAGATGGAGCAGTAGAATCCCCTGAGATGTGGAAGCCCCAAGAGCTTGTTCAGTTCTTGGCAGCTCACCACCTGCATCTTTCGATGGATTGGGATCATCATCTCAGTCCTCTCTCCTCTTTGTCCTCAACTCATCACCTTTGCAATTACTCCCCCCCCCTGAGATGCTAAAAACTACTCTAAAGCATCAAAAAGTTTATCATGTTCAACAAGGAGAGACGACTAAATTTGATTTTTAGCCACTAGCCGTTGAATAGAGTGCGTCTGAATGAGATTAATCCTTGACTACTCAGCTACTACAAGTTCTAGAGCCGCTATCCGCTCTGAATCGGAGAACAAAGTATCAAAGGCAAACTACGGGAGAAAAATGTCCTGAGCATATGGCGGAGGGATACCCAAAGTTACTGGAATCTTTGATGAAGATGAAAGAGTAACTACAGGTGAAATTGTAACCGAGGACCCAACAGTTACCACCACAGTAGACTCAACAAACATGGCCACCACTTCAGATGAAGTAACAGAATGTTGTGGTAAGGAAATGATCTCTGGTACTTGCATCTCAACCGTAGATGGTACAATAGACGGTGCTGACAAAGCCACCGTGACGTCACTGTTAAGGGTGCGGATGAGGATGGTATAAGTGTTGACATACCAGATAACTGTGAAGAGGCAAAGTGAACTACACGTAAACTTTACCCAGCCCTGGCCTTTTTGGATTGACGGACCTGAACATCCCCTGACATATAGAAAAATTCTTGCCCCCAAAAGGCAACATCAAGCTCTACCTCCTCGGCGGCAGGTACAATAGGATCAATAACTTGTGCATCCTGAACCTGAACATCTTGAATTGGAGCCTCTTGAACCACAGGAGGTGATTGTGGAATATTAGTAGGTGTCGGAGCAGGATCAGCAAACCCATCACCTGGCGGAGCAACATAAGAAAGATTCACAAGATATCTAAACAAAGCAGTGTGTCTCAGACGGCGTTCAGCATTGCTCCGAGCACTCGATGTCCGACACTGAGCAAAGATCCTCTTGTTTACACTATCCACGAACGAGATAAGACAACGTTGTGGGAGGTTCGGAGCAACACGATTAAGAATCATCTGCAAGATTCTGGGATACATCAAGAATCGTTCCCTAGCCACTGCTCTGCGTTGACGATCGATCTCATAAAATACAGTCTCACCGAAATAAAATTTATATAAAACCGATTTAAAATCTTTAAAAAACTTAAACCATGACATTTATTGACTCAACACATCATATTGTCGGTCATTGTGCTTCTTTTTCGGCTTGATCGATCGTCTCTTGCTTGGTTTGATGTTAAAGGTTTCGTTTAACGTACCGATGTACTAATAAATCGAAATCCTTTTTCTGTGCTATAATTCACTTATCCCGAAGCCTTAATACTTCGTACACATCACTAAACATTATATATTTCGTCTATAACGTAATCCCCGATTCGTTCGTGTTTCAATAACCGTTCATCGATTAATCGTAATTTCAATATGACTAGCTGTACATTCGAGTATAATTCGTACTGTGAATCTTATATACTTATATAAACACATTATAATTCATATATTCGGTATTAAATAACACGTAAATAGTATATTCCGGCTAGGTTATACCTGAATTTGCCGGAATCGTTACACTTATAGTCATGAACATAAACATATTATTCTTGAAGATTTATTAAAAGACTTGAAAGGGTTAAAATATTTGGGTTAAAAGCATGCTTAAATGTGGTTTACATGTTACTAAGATTTGGTTAAAGTGATTAAATACATGTTGTCATACTTTTAAAAATCACTAAACGTATTTATACAAGAATGTTGTTTATATACTTGCTAGAAAAATATGCTATTCTTTAGAGTGTGTTTACAAAGTCCTAAATATAGCAATTAAAATCATGTTGTTAAAAGATGGGTTTTGGTATAAATTATGCACACAATTTAGTATATTTGATAGATGGAAGATAAACCTATAAAACTATATAGTTTTGATGGTATGAAAATAAATGAGCTAAACACGAGCTTAAAAGTTTATGAGCTTGATTTGTGAAAAACATATAAAAATTTATGGTTTTGGGTGAAATGTGGACATGTGGAGGTTATATAACCTTTTAGTATAAAAATATATTTCTATGGAGATATAAGTGGACAGACTTATATATTTTCCTTGAAACAATTAACTAATAAAAATTTGTATTCAAGCCATAAATGTTTTTTTTATAACTTCGAATAAATAAAAGTGGTCTTTTATAAGTTTTTATGTTCGGAAATACGTTCATTCAGATTATAAAACTTAATTATGGTTTTGACTAGTTTTATGTTATAAAAATTACAAATAATAAATATCATTTTTTATGAGGATATTTTGTGCCAAACGATAGTTTTACATAAATATAAATTTTGGAGATAACTACATATGTTAGAAGTAAAAGTAACATTTTTTTTTACAAATAAAATGAACAAAACTATATATAAAGTAGGTTTTAAAAAGTTGAACAAAAATATAAACCTATTATGATTCACAAAAATATTTGTCGTAGCTTATGGAGAAATTATCGAGACACAAATATAATTTTAAAATATATTTGTTACTCGCCTAAACAAACATGTTATATCCAAATTTATACCGACACTAATTAGAATTATATTCTTAATATTTATATAACTATATATATATATATATATATATATATATATTTATATATATATATAAATAATTATTTATTTATTTTCAAAAAGAAGATAAAAACTTATCACCAACGGGTCGTCCAGAAATTAAACGGAACGTTTGGTTGGCGGAAGCAACCGACATAAACATAATAAACGAAACGCTCGGTTGGTGAAAGCAACCGACACAAATATAATAAACGAAACGGCTAGTTGGGTGAAAGTGACTAGCATAAACTGACTTGCTGGTCGATAATGAACTAACTGACCTTACGCGTTTAGGACGTGTGATGGCAGCGGAACTGTGATTAATCTAAAATTGCTATCAAATCAACCACTGAACTCACGAGGTGAGTTTCACGAGCCCCTTTTTACTGAATTGTTTTAAATATTTTCCCGGGGCGGAAAGCATGTTTCTATCAAAATGTTTAAGTACATGCTGATCGCATGGAAATGAATGTATTTATATATTGTTTATTGTACGGGAATCGTACGGGAATGTACTAAGATGGTAATTGTCTGAGTTGTTAATATTGTAAGGTCCCGCAACAGTGTTCTGGGTTAACAGTGTCCCCAGATGTCATTGGAAGTGTTCTGGGTTAACAGTGTCCCCAGAGGTTATTGGAAGTGTTCTGGGTTAATAGTGTCCCCAGAGGTTATTGGAAGTGTTCTGGGTTAACAGTGTCCCCAGAGGTTATTGGAAGTGTTCTGGGTTAACAGTGTCCCCAGAGGTTATTGGAAGTGTTCTGGGTTAACAGTGTCCCCAGAGGTTATTGGAAGTGTTATGGGTTAACAGTGTCCCCAGAGGTTATTGGAAGTGTTCTGGGTTAACAGAGGTTTCACTTGTGGGCTCAGTATAATTACATCGATAATATTATATTTTGATATTGATATATCATGGTTTACTCGAATTGTGAAACTCACCAACTATTCGTAGTTGACCCGTTTTCTCACATGCTTTTCAGGTACAACTAAGATGAAGTGATTGCTTACGTGCTAAGTGCTTGATGTGTGTAAGATTTGCGTGCTGGATGTTAGGATACATTATAATAAATAGAATTATGTATCGTATTGTATGATGTGTGTATCACCTAGACGGTAATGAAATACAAGATAATGTAATTTGAAGTATATTAATGCATTCAGTTTTCTTTATAAACAATGTGGTTGATATCAGAGGTGTCTGTTGCATCCCGTTCACGTTTCCGCTGCGGTTACGGGGTGCTACAGAACTTGGTATCAGAGCTATTGGTTATAAAAGAATTAGGATGTCTTTAAAGGATACCTAAAATATAACCAGTAGCTCAAGTATTATAGGATCTGAATATCAACTAATAATTTATAGTGATGAGAGCTGGATGAACTTGGATGGACAAGTGGGTTATTATGGTCCGGAACATAATAACAGACTTGTCCGCACGAGGGAATTCAGGGGAAGTCACGGGGAACATTAATAAGTAAAAATGGCAACATATGTGTAAAGTAGATAATATTATTTATGCGTGCTAATGTGTATATATATATATATATGTGCATATCTTGTGGGTACATGTATTGAGAAATAGGACCCGGATAAGGAACCGGGGGATAAAATAATAAAAGTACCGAGGATGCTGAGATTTCTAGAGCATCGGTTGATAATGAGTCTGACTTATCGGGCCATAGTTATGATGGTACCGAGTTAGATCTCCCGTTTGACATTAACCAGAAATATCTAGTAACCGTCACTCCCAACAAAAATTGATGAATCCCTTACCCTACCAACACCGGTACCGTATATCCTAATAACCCAGATGTTCACCCGAACCGTAGACCCTCACGTACGGACGGATCCGTACCTGAACCCATTCTTATTCCATTAAGGTAAATAAATAAATAAAATAATGATAATAATAAATTTGATAATAAATCAGCAGATAAAAATAATATATAGAAATATATATATGTATTTCTCACTCTCAAACATATGAGTCATACCCCTCCAGATCGAGAATTACCGATTTCAACGAACCTAGAACGCCTGAGGACATTGACTGAGCAAGTGATAGAGTTTCCCATAATAGTAATTAATAATATTTGAAGGCAACCCATGTTGCGCGATTACCTTGAACCTTGCAACTCCCTATGTTATCCTTATATCCGTTAGATGCCTACGCCCATGTATGCTCGAATAGAATGATTACCCATACACAAAGAGGTGTTGGAGTCATTATAGCATAGTTGGTTGTTCGTTTGTAGATGGTATACCGTGTATGCCGGATATACAAATAGACACGGATATTATAACTCCGTGGTACGTAATCGTTTGGTGCTCACGGTGAGCATGTATCGGTTATGATGACATGCAGAAGGATATTGAAATCAAGCCTGTTAAACATTAATCTTTGTTGAGAAAGATCTATACGTCAGTTGGTGACAAGGGTTATGAAACATATTTGAACGTTAACCGACGTCAGGTTAAGTCCATATGTTATTATATTGGTGGGACATATATATTAGATACTGATATGTGTGATATGTATGATAATATTTGGTGTGTATGTGTACCTGCTGTCATGATCGAGCTGGTAACGAGTTATACGGTGAGATTAGTATTGATTACTGCGTACGGGATGGGTACGGCAGAATGACATAAAATGAGTAACTCCAATGACGGAGATTGATATGATTCAGTTGATTGCTCAAAGATAGCAGATGATGATACCGAATGTCGTATCACAGATCGCTGCTAGTGTTGATGCAAATGTGATCGCAAGATTGTAGATCGAGCAATCACATGAATATGAATATTTCAATTCTTGGTGGTATTATTAAAAGTGATAATGTTCCACCGAATACTATTATGACTACAAGTATTAGTTATAAACTAAACATGAATAGTAGTCGTAATGAATTAGATCCGGTATGAAGGATATGTCTGTTGATTGTGTTAAGGAAATTATTAATAGTTTACCGATGGCAAAGGGAGGAATAGATTAGCGAGTGGATAGAAAAGATCAAAATGGTTAAGGATATTGGTAAGAGTCTAGAACATTGTTTAGTGGAATATGCTACAGATATGTTGGTAGATTATGTTGTATCGTGATGGAACACGATGGTACAAAATTACAGTTAGAAAATTATTACTCAGAGGATATGGTCGGAATTTAAACTTCTTGTGCTAGAGCACTTTTATTCGAATAATTAAGTTCAGAGATTGGAAACTGAGTTATGGAAGATAGAAATGTTATGTGCTGATCACATAAAACACGCTAATCGTTTGAAGGAATTGTCATGTCTGGTAACATGGCTAATTACTCCTGAAACTAAGCGAAGTGAGCGCTATATTGGGACTAACTCCATCGATAAGGAGTATAGTCAACCCTGTAAAATATACAACATTTGGAAGGGTTGTGTCACAAGCCAACCTTGATGTATTTGACTCTATGGGAAGCGGAATGGAAGGACGTTAGGTGAAACGTCGAGTGTTAAAGAAGAGAAATGATAAAGGAAGAAGAATGTCGAGTGATAGTAGGAATTATCTACATAACTTCAAGAATTGTTAGATAGAGGGTTCATTCGACCGAGTTTCTCACCCTGGGGAGCTCCGGTCTTATTCGTGAAGAAAAAGGACGGAACCCTTCGATTGTGTATTGATTACCGAGAGCTTAACAAATTTATAATCAAAAATCGGTATCCACTCCCTCGAATAGACGATTTGTTTGATCAACTGCAAGGTTCAATCTTTTATTCTAAGATATATCTACGTTCTGGGTACCATCAATTAAGGATACAAGAGAAAGATGTACCCAAAACGGCGTTTAGGACTCGCTATGGACATTACGAGTTCTTAGTCATGCCTTTTGGTTTAACTAATGCGCATGCTGTTTTCATGGATCTTATGAATGGAGTGTGTAAACCCTACCTAGACAAGTTCGTAATTGTATTCATTGACGATATCCTAATATATTCACGAACCAAAGAAGAACACAAGCAACATCTGAAGTTGATTTTGGAATTGTTAAGGACTGAGAAGTTGTATGCAAAGTTCTCGAAATGTGAATTTTGGATTCGGGAAGTCCATTCTCTAGGGCATGTGATCAATGAAAAGGGTATTCATGTTGACCCAGCCAAGATCGAGGCGATTAAAAATTGCGAAGCACTAGGGACTCATACCGAAGTGCGTCAATTTCTTGGATTAGCCGATTATTACCGTCGTTTTATTGAAAATTTCTCCAAAATCGCCCAACCTTTGACTACGTTAACTCAAAAGGATAAAAAGTTTGATTTGGGCGAAAAGCAGGAGTTGGCTTTCCAATTATTGAAAGAGAAGTTATGTAGCGCACCAATTCTATCTCTACCTGAGGGAGTAGACAATTTCGTCGTGTACTGTGTCTCATCACACCAAGGATTGGGTTGTGTGCTGATGCAAAATAAAAAGGTTACCGCATACGCATCTCGATAGTTAAAAGTGCACGAAAAGAACTATAACACTCCCAACTTGGAATTGGGAGTCGTTGTATTCGCACTTAAGACTTGGAGGCATTACCTTTATGGTACGAAGTGTGCCATCTTCACTGACCACAAAAGTCTACAACATATCTTCGACCAAAAGGAGCTGAACATGAGGCAACGCAGTTGGGTTGAATTGCTGAATGATTATGATTGTGAAATTAAATATCACCCTTGCAAAGCTAACTTGGTAGCTGATGCTCTAAGCCGCAAGGAAAGAGTTAAGACTCTTAGAGTTCGTGCATTAGGAATGACCATTCACACAAGCCTCACTGCTCGAATTCGTGATGCACAACAAGAAGCTCTCAAAGTAGAACGTTTTCAAAATGAATCCTTGAGAGGAATGGTGAAACAATTGGAACCCAAGGATGATAAAATTCTTTATTCTCGAACCGAATTTGGGTACCATGTTGCGGAGATCTTAGTACATTAGTCCTAGACGAGGCCCATAAGTCTAGGTACTCTATCCATCCGGGTGCCGACAAAATGTATAAAGATCTTAAAGAATTCTATTGGTGGCCTAATAGAAAGGGCGATATTGCCACCTATGTCAGCAAGTGCTTGACGTGCTCTAAGGTTAAGGCTGAATATCAAAAGCCGTCAGGACTTCTTCAACAACCCGAGGTACCCCAATGGAAATGGGAGAAAATCTCAATGGGTTTTATTACCAAACTTTCTAGGACGTCAAGTAATTATGACACGATTTGGGTTATTGTTGATCGTTTAACAAAGACAGCTCAATTTTTTCCGATCAAGGAAAAAGACAAAATGGATAAACTTGCAAGGATTTATCTGAAGGAGATCGTTTCCAAGCATGGAGTGCCAATTTCTATTATCTTCGACAGAGACAGCCGTTTTACGTTTCGTTTCTGGCAATCATTGCAAAAGGCATTGGGTACACGCTTAGACATGAGCACCGCGTATCATCCACAAACGGATGGTTGGAGCGAAAGGACCATTAAAACTCTAGAAGACATGCTTCGCGCTTGTGTGATCGAATTTGGAGGTAGTTGGGTTTCTCACCTACCGTTGGTTGAGTTCTCCTATAATAACAGTTATAACACCAGCATCAAAATGGCTCCGTATGAAGCATTATATGGTCGCAAGTGTAGATCACCACTTTGTTGGGCTGAAGTGGGTGACAAACAAGTTACTGGTCCTGAAATTAACCAAGAAACCACTGATAAGATCTTCCAAATTCATGAAAGGTTGAAAGCGGCGAGAGACCGACAAAAAAAGTTACGCCGATAACCGTTGCAAACCGCTAGAATTTCAAGTAGGAGATAAAGTCATGTTGAAAGTATCACCCTGGAAGGGAATCGCTCGTTTTGGAAAACAAGGCAAACTAAACCCGAGGTACATTGGCCCATTTGAAATATTTTAACGGGTAGGTCCCGTGGCTTACAAACTTAAGCTACCTCGAGAACTTAGCAGTATTCACGACACTTTCCATCTATGTAATTTGAAAAAGTGCCTATCCGACGAAACACTTATTATCCCTCATGACGAAGTTCACATTGATAGTAAACTAAATTTTGTGGAGGAACTGATTGAAGTGTCGGACTGGAAGATCCAAAAGTTAAGTCGTAGTCGTATTAAATTGGTAAAAGTTCGTTGGAACTCGAAACGCGGTCCAGAGTTTACTTGGGAGCGTCAGGATGAAATGAAAAGAAGGTATCCTCACCTTTTACCTAAGACGCCACTTACGGACGACACGAACAGAATTTCGGGACGAAATTCTAATAACAAGGGGAGAATGTGACACTCCGTAAAATAGGTCATTTTCCGTACAATGCCTAAATATGATTTCTTAACGTTAATTCACACATGATTAAATTTTGTTAAGTTTAATCACGACGAGTCTAGCATAGGTCGCATATGCACTATACATTGCATACAAGTAATTTATTTTTATTTATTTAAATTACTCAAAATTTCGGATTTGGTCCGACAAACACAAACGTTGGTGATAATTTTCAATGACTCGAACATATATATGAACGCCAATATATATATATATATATATATATATATATATATATATATATATATATGTAAATGCGAGTACGGAAGTTATATGTTAAGAATACTTGAGCTCACTTTCTTCAATCATTGGACAACTAAACAACTAAAACACATCCATATTTAAGTGATTTATGATTAGTATATAAGTAAAAGTTAATATTATTAATTAATATTTAACTCTCTAATATAAAGTACTATATAAACCGATTCTAAATTTGGATATGATTTCACTAAAGATTGTGTCAAACTAATCCAAAACTCAAAAATCTAAACTTATAACTAAACTACATTTAATATATAATAAAAAAAAACAAAAATATCTGAATAATAACCCAAATGTATGATTCCAAACCCACTCCCTAAATCGGTTTTGTAGCATCACACACACACTACAAGTAATTGCTTACTTGCACTTATTATAAAAAAAAATAAATGAATAAATAAATACATAATGTGTTTGATGATTGTTAAAAGCTTCAAAAGACAAAATCTTCATCACCATCCTTACGTCACTACCAACCCCTCTCATTTCTTTGACTTGAGCCCCCATCCTTACACCATCCCATGCTAGTAAATCTTTCCCACTCCATTTTGATTGAGTTTATTTTGTTTACAAGTCCACTCAACCTCCAATATCTTTTGTCTATCACTATTATTATTATTATTATTATTATTATTATTATTATTATTATTATTATTATTATTATTAATAATAATAATAATAATAATCCCCGTGGCATATCCCCTGCCCACGGACCCGTGACATGTCCCCCGTCCACGGAACTGCCCCAAACCGCTATGTCTAACATTACATAGCAAAATATATATAACACCCAAAATAGACATGTGCAACTGGCTGGGAAACATCAGCAATCCATGCCGGACCAGTTGGGTTTGTCAGACCAATAGTACTATTCACACTCTACCGGCTTTTAGCTAATCACTCGTGTTGCGGGGCCTTACAATGTTAGCAACTCAGACAATTACCATCTTAGTACATTTCCGTACGATTCCCATACAAAAAACATTATATAAATACATTCATTTCCATGCGATCGGCATGTACTTAAACACTTTGATAATAACATGCTTTCCGCCCCGGGAAAATATTTAAAACAGTTCAATAAAAAGGGGCTCGTGAAAACTCACCTTTTGGTGAGCAGAGATGTAATACTGGCACGGCTACCTGTCCGGATCTGTAATTCGATCCATAAGTCGTTACTACACAATTTCTATTAATATAACTTAAATTCGTGTTAACCGGTACGTCCGGGGACACTGTTAACCCAGTACCGTACACGATCCGGGGACAATGTTAACCCCGATACACTTCTCAGGACTTAGATTGTGATATCACTTAGAGTTCTTTAGTCAAAACTACCATTAGTTTGTTTTCTCGTTTTGCGTGCCTGGCACGGTTATTCGTCTTTATGTTTTCAAAAATGAGTTTGGCCACATACGACCCGAAAATAGTTTTTATTGATATTTTAATTAAAGTGGTGAAATTAGAGCTCGGTTTAGACACCCCGTTTGGCCACGGGGCCCGTTTCCGTCTTTAATATACCGGAAACGACTAAATCGGGTAAAATTACCCAAATCCTCCGAATTATCTTCGGATGATTTATTTTTACTTAACTAACTTAGTTTCAAGAAAATAGTCCATTTTTAAGGTTTTTATTTACCAGTCAGCTCGCTTAGGCGAACTTTGCCGGTTTACGCGTTTTAAGCTTTAAAAGTTTGTTTTTATGTTATATTTAGCACAAATAAATATCCGTTTAGTCTCGGGTCTTGAAATTTTGCTCAAATCAGTTTTTGACAGTAAGGAATTTTATAAAAATATTTCGAGAATTAATTTTTATATTTAACATTTATTTATCTATTTTTAAACGTCATTTAAACACCAAATATGTCGAAACTACCAAACGACCTTAGAAAAATCCCAAATTTTTCTGGGATGACTCCTGCCATCCACATAGTTCCCAGTAATTTTTACAGAACCAAAACTCATTTTTCATGCCATTTTCACCAAAACCGAGCTAGAAAACCCTAGAACTCGTTTTACCGAAAAGCCTACTTAGACTTCTCCAATGGACCTGAAATTTTGTGTGTGACTTTTATATGTTATAAAAAGCTTATCTAAATTTTTCCAGAATTTTTCATGATGTTTAGCTATTTTTCACAATTTTTAGCCAAAACTGAGCATTAAATTCACCAAATATTCATCCTTTATCCAAAAATTACCAAATATTCACAGATCTCATTTTTTTATGTGTAGATCATCTCTGTGAAATTTCATGACTCAACTCTAAGTTTACCACAATCTGTCCAAATCACATAAATCATACGAAAAACCGAACTACCTTGTGTTTCTAGCGTTAGATCGCAAAGATCTTGGTTTCTAGCCTTTGCTAGCCACTAGATACAACACCTACAAGCACAACAATACCACACCAAGCAAGTTATACCCACAATCAAGCCATTACTTTCATGGTTTCGATTAAAACATCAAAACAAAGATTTTGACCGTAAAAATTCGTTTTTGACTCTTTTAACTCCTTTCTTGGATCAAGATCCTTTGTATAACTTGTATACATCACTTGATCCTCCAAGAATCGGTTTCATCTCGGGTTTTCACCCATTTTTCATTTGAAACCTCATTTTCTCAAGATTTGGAATTAAAAACCAAGATTAAACCATAACAACAAGTTTATACCTTGTGATTCTTGCTTAAAAAGTTGAGTTTTTGGATGAGAAGTTGAGAGAAAATGATGGAGTTTATGTTTGGATGCTCAAAAAAAGAAATGAAGGCCAAGGGGATTACCCCTTGGTCCGATCGGTTTGGTTATAGGGTGTGGGGTGGGGCCCACACCTTCAATACTAGCCACACATTCAGATTACGCAATCTGGATAATGTTGTGGATAATCTGGTTCAATTCGTTTTTCGGTTAAACACTTAATTCGGCTTAAAACGAGGCTAAAACGGTCGTTTTTCGGCTTAAAAATAAAATTTATATAAAACCGATTTAAAATCTTTAAAAAACTTAAACCATGACATTTATTGACTCAACACATCATATTGTCAGTCATTGTGCATCTTTTTCGGCTTGATCGATCGTCTCTTGCTTGGTTTGATGTTAAAGGTTTCGTTTAACGTACCGATGTACTAATAAATCGAAATCCTTTTTCTGTGCTATAATTCACTTATCCCGAAGCCTTAATACTTCGTACACATCACTAAACATTATATATTTCGTCTATAACGTAATCCCCGATTCGTTCGGGTTTCAATAACCGTTCATCGATTAATCGTAATTTCAATATGACTAGCTGTACATTCGAGTATAATTCGTACTGTGAATCTTATATACTCATATAAACACATTATAATTCATATATTCGGTATTAAATAACACGTAAATAGTATATTCCGGCTAGAGTATACCTGAATTTGCCGGAATCGTTACATTCTCCCCCCGTTATAAAAATTTCGTCCTCGAAATTTTACGCGTCAACTACTTCCTTTTGAGGAAATAGGTGGGGGTATTTCTTCCGATATTCGTCCTTTCGTTCCCATGTATATTCTGGGCCTCGTTGCGAGTTCCATCTAACTTTGACCAACGAGATCTTATTGTGTCTAAGTTGTTTGATTTTCCCGTCTACTATCTCTATGGGCTCCTCTACAATGTTGAGCTTAACATTTATTTGGACACCCTCTAGAGGTAACACCGATGTCTCATCCGACAGACACCTTTTCAAGTTCGACACGTGAAACACGTTGTGAACTGCACTAAGTTCATCAGGCAGTTCTAATCGGTATGCTACAGTACCGATTTTTGCGGTAATGTCGAATGGTCCAATGTATCTAGGGGCTAACTTCCTCGCCTTTCCAAATCTGACTACTCCTTTCCAAGGTGATACTTTCAAATATACTTTATCACCTTTCTCAAATGATAACGGTTTTCTACGGATCGGCATAACTCTTCTGTCGATCCCGTGCGGCCTTTAGATTGTTTTTAATTTCAAGAATTTTGCTGGTCGTTTCCTGGACCAGATCTGATCTAATAACCTAAGTGTCGCCCACCTCAGTCCAGCAGAGTGGAGATCGGCACTTCCGTCCATACAATGCTTCGTAAGGTGCTGCCTTTATACTGCTATGGTAACTGTTATTATAGGAAAATTCAACAAGTGGGAGATGTTGATCCCAATTTCCCTTAAAATCCAGTACGCATGCACGAAGCAAATCCTCCAGGGTTTGGATGGTCCTCTCAGACTGACCATCGGTCTGAGGGTGGTAAGTTGTGCTTAGATTAATACGCGTTCCCAGCGCTTCTTGTACAGCTTGCCAAAGATTGGAGGTGAAATGGCTATCTCGGTCGGAGATGATTGAGATGGGTATCCCATGACGAGACACAATTTCATTTATATAAATCTGCGCAAGTCTCTCTGTGTTATAGTTATTTCTAATCGGAATAAAATGTGCCGATTTGGTTAATCGATCAACGACTACCCAAATTGCATCATGTCCTCGGGACGTCTTGGGGAGATGTGTCACAAAATCCATCGTGATCTGCTCCCACTTCCATTCAGGAATTTCCGGTTGTTGTAACATTCCCGAGGGTTTCTGGTGCTCCGCCTTAACCCTCGCACACGTCGTACACTTGCCGACGTATGTGGCTATATCCTTTTTCATACCCGGCCACCAGTAGAACTCTTCACATCCTTGTACATCTTATCCGATCCCGGATGTATGGAATATTTTGATTTATGCGCTTCGTCCATGATTAATTCACGAAGGTCATGGAGGGTCGGGATCCAAATCCGATTTTTGAAATAGAGAATTTCGTCCACGCGCTGTTCGAAATTCTTCTCGTTACCGTAAAGTCCCTCTTTTTCCAATTGTTCCTCTTTCAACGCCTCGCGTTGAGCGACTCGAATTAAATCTGAAAGGTTCGGCTGGACAATCATCCCCAGCGCTCGCACACGCAATGGTTTAACTCGATCTTTCCTACTCAAGGCATCGGCTACAACGTTAGCCTTGCCGGGGTGATAACGGATGTCACAGTCATAGTCGCTTAACAACTCGACCCATCTTCGTTGCCTCATATTCAGTTCTTTCTGATCGAATATGTGTTGCAAACTTTTATGATCGGTGAAGATGGTGCACTTTGTACCATAGAGATAATGTCTCCAGATTTTAAGTGCGAAGATAACTGCTCCCAGTTCTAAGTCATGAGTAGTGTAATTTTTCTCGTGTATTTTTAACTGTCGAGAAGCATAGGCTATGACCTTATTATTTTGCATCAACACGCATCCTAACCCTCTCCGGGATGCGTCACAATACACGACAAAACCATCGTCTCCGTCGGGGAGACTTAAGATCGGCGCTTGGCACAATCTTTGTTTTAGCGTTTGAAACGCCGTTTCCTGCTCTTCACCCCATTCATACTTTCGATCTTTTTGGGTCAGAAGGGTTAAAGGTTGGGCGATGCTGGAAAAGTTCTCTATAAATCGACGATAATATCCAGCTAAGCCTAAGAATTGGCGGATTTCCTTTGGCGATTTAGGCGCTTGCCAATTCTTAACTGCTTCAACCTTACTTGGATCAACGTATATTCCTTGATGGTTTATAACGTGACCAAGGAATTGCACTTCTTGTAACCAGAAATTACACTTGGAGAATTTTGCATACAACTTCTCCTGATTTAGAAGCTCTAAAATTAATCTTAAGTGTTGTTCGTGCTCTTCTTTACTCTTCGAGTATATCAAAATATCGTCAATAAACACAATGACGAATTTATCGAGGTAGGGTTTACAAACTCGATTCATGAGATCCATGAACACTGCTGGCGCATTTGTTAGCCCGAATGGCATAACTAAGAACTCGTAATGGCCGTAGCGAGTCCGGAATGCGGTTTTTGGGATATCCTCCTCCTGAATTCTAACCTGATGGTATCCCGATCTAAGATCAATTTTTGAGAAATAGCTCGCACCTTGCAGTTGGTCGAACAGGTCATCAATTCGGGGGAGAGGATACCTATTTTTGATTGTCAACTTGTTCAGCTCCCTGTAATCAATGCACATTCTAAGGCTTCCGTCCTTCTTTTTCACGAATAGTACCGGTGCACCCCACGGGGAATAACTAGGACGTATAAATCCTTTATCCAACAATTCTTGCAATTGGTTGGATAATTCTTGCATCTCTGATGGTGCAAGTCGGTAGGGCGCCTTAGCAACAGGGCCAGCTTGAGGTAATAAATCGATTCTGAATTCGACCTGTCGGGTTGGCGGTAATCCAGGAAGTTCCTCTGGGAAAACTTGTGGAAATTCGTGTACCACTGGGATATCGTCCACCCGTTTTTCCTCAGGATCCGTGGCCGTCACGCTTGCTAGATACGCCACGCATCCCTGACGTATATATTTTAACACCTTGAGGTGGGATATACACGGTATCATATTGCCCGACTTCTCACCCTGCACTAATACCTCTTCGTCATCCGACACCCAGATCTTGACGATTTTCTTTTCACAGTTTATTTCTACCTTGTTACGTGCTAACCAATCCATTCCCACTATCACGTCAAAACTACCCAATTCTACCGGTAACAAGTCAATCGGAAGGGATTGATCGTTCAGAATAAAAGGGCAATTCCGAACTATCTGATTAACTATCATGGTTTTACCGTTAGCTACTTCTACAGTATAAGGTTCTATGGTTTCACTAATCGGAAGGTTTGCTATTGATAGAAACTTGACAGAGACAAAACTTCTATCGGCGCCTGTATCAAATAATACAGAAGCGTAATGATCAGAGACGCGGAATGTACCTGTCACTACGCTGGGGTCCTGGCGTGCTTCGTTCGCCCCCAACACAAAAGCTCGGCCTCTCGCCGGATTGGACGACGATGCCTGACCCACCCACTGCTTGTCTCCCATTTCCTCCCTGGTTCAGCCTCGGACAGTTTCTCTTGAAGTGATCCGTGCTGCCGCATTCATAGCATGCACGACTGGTGGTCACCATTTGACTTTCTTGCGGGTTTTGCTGTCGGGTTGGTTGGGTCCTAAATGGCTGCGCACGGATAGGTTGCGGTTGTCGGTTCAGATTGTTTAGGGTTGTCCTACAACTCGGTGCGTAGTGCCCATTCCTGCCACACCGGTGGCACACTACCTCCTTGCACACGCCACCATGCTGGCAACCGCATTTCCCACATTTAGGGAACGTCCCTTTCTGCGATTCCTGCCTTCCGCCTGAACTAGTCATGGTGTAGTTCTGGGCAGCAGGCCTAGCACGTTTACTTTGCTGCTTCTCCCGGATCCTATTGTCATACGTACCTCGCTTTCCCCCAGCAGACTCTCCTGCCACCTTCAGTGACCCACTCCTCACGAAATCGTATGTGACGATACCAGCTTGCGTCACCACACTCTCAAACGTCTGGTGTCCCCCAGAGTTGACTATACTCCTTACTAGTGGAGTTAGTCCCCATATATAACGCTCAACCCTCTTTGACTCTGGGGTGACTTACCATGGCACTAATCGCGACAATTCATTAAATCGGTTTGTATTACCTAAGTGGTCTGCCCCCTGCATCTCCAGGTTCCACAATTCGTTTTCTAACTTTTGCAATTCGTTTTTCGGGCAGAAATGTTCCAGTACGAGAGCCTTGAGCTCTATCCAGGTCATGCGGTTTGTCGCCGCCTGACCGCAAGTCTGCACTATGGTGTTCCACCATGTCAAGGCATGGTCCGTGAACGTGCAGGTAGCACACTTAACAACGTAATCGTCAGGGCAGTTGCTGATGTTCACAACAGCCTCTATTTTCTCAATCCACTTAACCAACCCATTGGGTCCCTCAGATCCGCTAAATTCTAGGGGTTTGCACAACATAAAGTCTTTGATCGAACATCCCCTGGATGCAGGAATCGGTTCAGTACGGTTCGTCTCTACAGTAGGTATAGGGCCATTACTGTCTGTAACGACCACCCTAGGCGGTGCGTCATAACTCGGAATCGTGTTATCATTCCGTGGAGAATTAACATTTTGTTCCCCATCATTATTGGTGGTCGTTTGATTGCTCGGAGGGGTTGGATTGGCCGAATTGTTAATACTGGCGGCGATGCGCGATACTATATCCGGTATCGCCGCCTCTAACTGTTGAGCAATCAAACGACTCACGTCCACTTCCGACAATTGGGCTGAACGTTTTGGTGCCATTCTACACAACATCAAGAAAATATATGTAATTAATACAAGTTCCAATCATAAAACACAACAAACATTCCATTCATTAATAAACATTAGTACATTTTACATCCATATCAGTTCACATACGTTTCCTGTCATCATTACATGAGTTAAGTTTTCCTACATAGGGCCTATGTCGGCATCATCTCGACATAACCCACAATGGGTCAGTGCTTGAATGATACCCAAAAGTATCTATAACGATATACCCCAAAAGAGACCCTCTAAGGGCCAGTGGTTGTATTATAACTACCCAAGATTCACTCTATGTTAGCATCACCACTAACTGCTTACACAGAGTATCAAAAAGCGGCCCCTGTCTACTGCCGTCCTAACACAACTAAACACGGTGGTATACTAACCACACCAACACCGCCGCCATCCCCACAATCACTGCCATTAAACCCCGGATCCGTGTTTCCATCCGGTCAATCAACCCCAGGGAGTAGGCGTCCTCCCTCCTCAGCTGCGCGATCGCATGCTGGCTGTCCAGTATGCAATCCACCAAGAGGTTCCTCCTCTGAATACCCACCGTCAAGGCGGTGGTGTGCTCATTCATCCGCTCGATGAGCACCCGGAGCCACGCCGCCTCGGTGGAGGGACGCTCATCCCTCACTGACCTGGAGGTACCCCACACAGGTGGCGGCACAGGCCCGGGCTGGGGGCGGGAGGACTCGCCTCTGTGGTAAGTGGATCTGGGTGGGGTAAAGGTACGTGGAACATACGGGACACTGATCCGCGCCGTGAGGCGGGGACCGGGTCTGGGAGGGGTGAGGGTGACCTGGGGTGCGGGTGGGGTGGGAGACCTGGTAACCCTAGCAGGGGAGGACAAGCTAGCACTCCTAAGGCTAGTCTCAGAAGGCTCGGTGCTGGAAGCTAAGCGTACACTCCTAGAGTCCCCGGAACTGGCCTCCTCCGGGTCCTCCTCTACAGATAAACTTCGTGATCTTGACATGCTTACCCCGTACATAAGTTAGCAAACATATAGTCCTTTTCATAATGTAAATCCTAATTAAATTAATATACACACATTCATACAACCTTTTCACATAAAAATATTATCATATACTTACACATATGTTGCCGATTTTACCTATTAAAGTCCCCCGTGACTTCCTCTGAATTCCCTCGTGCGGACAAGTCTGTTATTATGTTCTGGACCATAATAACTCACTTGTCCATCCAAGTTCATCCAAACCTCGTCACAATAATTTATTAGTTGATATTCAGATCCTATAACACTTGAGCTACTGGTTATATTTTAGGTATCTTTTAATGACATCCTAATTCTTTATAACCAATGGCTCTGATACCAAGTTCTGTAACACCCCGTAACCGCAGCGGAAACGTACACGGGATGCAACAGACACATCTGATATCAACAGCATTGCTTATAAAGAAAACACCACTACATTAATTTAAGCGAATTACATTGTTCCAAGTTTCGTTACCATCTAGGTGTTATCACATAAGTTTTACCAATAGTACATTAACATATTTAAAACAAAATATAGATCCTTAATCTTCCACAAAATAGCACACATCATCAAGCACGTATCACTCATTCCAATTTGGGTGTACCTAGAAAGCATGTAAAGAAAACGGGTCAACTACGAATAGTTGGTGAGTTTCACTGATTTAAATAAACATTGACAATTTATTATAATAAATCATATATTAGCGATGTAATTATGTTGAGCCCACAAGTGAAAACTCTGACTATCACACACAATCCCCGTGGCATATCCCCTGCCCACGGACCCGTGACATGTTTCCCGTCCACGGAACTGCCCCAAACCGCTATGTCTAACATTACATAGCAAAATATATATAACACCCAAAATAGACATGTGCAACTGGCTGGGAAACATCAGCAATCCATGCTGGACCAGTTGGGTTTGTCAGACCAATAGTACTATTCACACTCTACCGGCTTTTAGCTAATCACTCGTGTTGCGGGGCCTTACAATGTTAGCAACTCAGACAATTACCATCTTAGTACATTTCCGTACGATTCCCGTACAATAAACATTATATAAATACATTCATTTCCATACGATCGGCATGTACTTAAACACTTTGATAATAACATGCTTTCCGCCCCGGGAAAATATTTAAAATAGTTTAATAAAAAGGGGCTCGTGAAAACTCACCTTTTGGTGAGAAGAGATGTAATACTGGCACGGCTACCTGTCCGGATCTGTAATACGATTCCTAAGTCGTTACTACACAATTTCTATTAATATAACTTAAATTCGTGTTAACCGGTACGTCCGGGGACACTGTTAACCCAGTACCGTACACGTCCGGGGACAATGTTAACCCCGATACACTTCTCAGGACTTAGATTGTGATATCACTTAGAGTTCTTTAGTCAAAACTACCATTAGTTTGTTTTCTCGTTTTGCGTGCCTGGCACGGTTATTCGTCTTTATGTTTTCAAAAATGAGTTTGGCCACATACGACCCGAAAATAGTTGTTATTGATATTTTAATTAAAGTGGTGAAATTAGAGCTCGGTTTAGACACCCCGTTTGGCCACGGGGCCCGTTTCCGTCTTTAATATACCGGAAACGACTAAATCGGGTAAAATTACCCAAATCATCCGAATTATCTTCGGATGATTTATTTTTACTTAACTAACTTGGTTTCAAGAAAATAGTCCATTTTTAAGGTTTTATATACCAGTCAGTTCGCTTAGGCGAACTTTGCCGGTTTACGCGTTTTAAGCTTTAAAAGTTTGTTTTTATGTTCTATTTAGCACAAATAAATATCCATTTAGTCTCGGGTCTTGAAATTTTGCTCAAATCAGTTTTTGACAGTAAGGAATTTTATAAAAATATTTCCAGAATTAATTTTTATATTTAACATTTATTTATCTATTTTTAAACGTCATTTAAACACCAAATATGTCGAAAATACCAAACGACCTTAGAAAAATCCCAAATTTTTCTGGGATGACTCCTGCCATCCACATAGTTCCCAGTAATTTTTACAGAACCAAAAACTTATTTTTCATGCCATTTTCACCAAAAACGTGCTAGAAAACCCTAGAACTCGTTTTACCGAAAAGCCTACTTAGACTTCTCCAATGGACCTGAAATTTTTTGTGTGACTTTTATATGTTATAAAAAGCTTATCTAAAATTTTCCAGAATTTTTCATGATGTTTAGCTATTTTTCACCATTTTTAGCCAAAACCGAGCATTAAATTCACCAAATATTCATCCTTTATCCAAACATTACCAAAAATTCACAGATCTCATATTTTCATGTGTAGATCATCTCTGTGAAATTTCATGACCCAACTCTAAGTCTACCACAATCTGTCCAAATCACATAAATCATACGAAAAACCGAACTACCTTGTGTTTCTAGCGTTAGATCGCAAAGATCTTGGTTTCTAGCCTTTGCTAGCCACTAGATACAACACCTACAAGCACAAAAATACCACACCAAGCAAGTTATACCCACAATCAAGCCATTACTTTCATGGTTTCGATTAAAACATCAAAACAAAGATTTTGACCGTAAAAATTCGTTTTTGACTCTTTTAACTCCTTTCTTGGATCAAGATCCTTTGTATAACTTGTATACATCACTTGATCCTCCAAGAATCGGTTTCATCTCGGGTTTTCACCCATTTTTCATTTGAAACCTCATTTTCTCAAGATTTGGAATTAAAAACCAAGATTGAACCATAACAAGTTTATACCTTGTGATTCTTGCTTAAAAAGTTGAGTTTTTGGATGAGAAGTTGAGAGAAAATGATGGAGTTTATGTTTGGATGCTCAAAAAAAGAAATGAAGGCCAAGGGGATTACCCCTTGGTCCGATCGGTTTGGTTATAGGGTGTGGGGTGGGGCCCACACCTTCAATACTAGCCACACATTCAGATTACGCAATCTGGATAATGTTGTGGATAATCTGGTTCAATTCGTTTTTCGGTTAAACACTTAATTCGGCTTAAAACGAGGCTAAAACGGTCGTTTTTCGGCTTAAAAATAAAATTTATATAAAACCGATTTAAAATCTTTAAAAAACTTAAACCATGACATTTATTGACTCAACACATCATATTGTCGGTCATTGTGCTTCTTTTTCGGCTTGATCGATCGTCTCTTGCTTGGTTTGATGTTAAAGGTTTCGTTTAACGTACCGATGTACTAATAAATCGAAATCCTTTTTCTGTGCTATAATTCACTTATCCCGAAGCCTTAATACTTCGTACACATCACTAAACATTATATATTTCGTCTATAACGTAATCCCCGATTCGTTCGTGTTTCAATAACCGTTCATCGATTAATCGTAATTTCAATATGACTAGCTGTACATTCGAGTATAATTCGTACTGTGAATCTTATATACTTATATAAACACATTATAATTCATATATTCGGTATTAAATAACACGTAAATAGTATATTCCGGCTAGGTTATACCTGAATTTGCCGGAATCGTTACACTTATAGTCATGAACATAAACATATTATTCTTGAAGATTTATTAAAAGACTTGAAAGGGTTAAAATATTTGGGTTAAAAGCATGCTTAAATGTGGTTTACATGTTACTAAGATTTGGTTAAAGTGATTAAATACATGTTGTCATACTTTTAAAAATCACTAAACGTATTTATACAAGAATGTTGTTTATATACTTGCTAGAAAAATATGCTATTCTTTAGAGTGTGTTTACAAAGTCCTAAATATAGCAATTAAAATCATGTTGTTAAAAGATGGGTTTTGGTATAAATTATGCACACAATTTAGTATATTTGATAGATGGAAGATAAACCTATAAAACTATATAGTTTTGATGGTATGAAAATAAATGAGCTAAACACGAGCTTAAAAGTTTATGAGCTTGATTTGTGAAAAACATATAAAGATTTATGGTTTTGGGTGAAATGTGGACATGTGGAGGTTATATAACCTTTTAGTATAAAAATATATTTCTATGGAGATATAAGTGGAAAGACTTATATATTTTCCTTGAAACAATTAACTAATAAAAATTTGTATTCAAGCCATAAATGTTTTTTTTATAACTTCGAATAAATAAAAGTGGTCTTTTATAAGTTTTTATGTTCGGAAATACGTTCATTCAGATTTTAAAACTTAATTATGGTTTTGACTAGTTTTATGTTATAAAAATTACAAATAATAAATATCATTTTTTATGAGGATATTTTGTGACAAACGATAGTTTTACATAAATATAAATTTTGGAGATAACTACATATGTTAGAAGTAAAAGTAACATTTTTTTTACAAATAAAATGAACAAAACTATATATAAAGTCGGTTTTAAAAAGTTGAACAAAAATATAAACCTATTATGATTCACAAAAATATTTGTCGTAGCTTATGGAGAAATTATCGAGACACAAATATAATTTTAAAATATATTTGTTACTCGCCTAAACAAACATGTTATATCCAAATTTATACCGACACTAATTAGAATTATATTCTTAATATTTATATAACTATATATATATATATATATTTATATATATATATATAATTATTTATTTATTTTAAAAAAGAAGATAAAAACTTATCACCAACGGGTCGTCCAGAAATTAAACGGAACGTTTGGTTGGCGGAAGCAACCGACACAAACATAATAAACGAAACGCTCGGTTGGTGAAAGCAACCGACACAAATATAATAAACGAAATGGCTAGTTGGGTGAAAGTGACTAGCATAAACTGACTTGCTGGTCGATAATGAACTAACTGACCTTACGCGTTTAGGACGTGTGATGGCAGCGGAACTGTGATTAATCTATAATTGCTATCAAATCAACCACTGAACTCACGAGGTGAGTTTCACGAGCCCCTTTTTACTGAATTGTTTTAAATATTTTCCTTGGGCGGAAAGCATGTTTCTATCAAAATGTTTAAGTACATGCTGATCGCATGGAAATGAATGTATTTATATATTGTTTATTGTACGGGAATCGTACGGGAATGTACTAAGATGGTAATTGTCTGAGTTGTTAATATTGTAAGGTCCCGCAACAGTGTTCTGGGTTAACAGTGTCCCCAGATGTCATTGGAAGTGTTCTGGGTTAACAGTGTCCCCAGAGGTTATTGGAAGTGTTCTGGGTTAACAATGTCCCCAGAGGTTATTGGAAGTGTTCTGGGTTAACAGTGTCCCCAGAGGTTATTGGAAGTGTTCTGGGTTAACAGTGTCCCCAGAGGTTATTGGAAGTGTTCTGGGTTAACAGAGGTTTCACTTGTAGGCTCAGCATAATTACATCGATAATATTATATTTTGATATTGATATATCATGGTTTACTCGAATTGTGAAACTCACCAACTATTCGTAGTTGACCCGTTTTCTCACATGCTTTTCAGGTACAACTAAGATGAAGTGATTGCTTACGTGCTAAGTGCTTGATGTGTGTAAGATTTGCGTGCTGGATGTTAGGATACATTATAATAAATAGAATTATGTATCGTATTGTATGATGTGTGTATCACCTAGACGGTAATGAAATACAAGATAATGTAATTTGAAGTATATTAATGCATTCAGTTTTCTTTATAAACAATGTGGTTGATATCAGAGGTGTCTGTTGCATCCCGTTCACGTTTCCGCTGCGGTTACGGGGTGTTACACATATGTGGTACACCCTATATAAAAACACTAACAATATGTTCATGTTGGGGACCAGAGCCAGATTACCAACAAATCTAAGGACCTTAAGCGGTCTTACCCCGCTTTGACTTTGCGAAACCATTTTTCACATCGAAGAGGTGACGACGAGATATGCCTTGCGACACAGAATCGACCCAATGGAATTAAAAAAATAATCTTTGTGATGACTTAATCTGACATTAGACATGAGACCTAATGCTAGCCAGGACAGCGGATTAGGATAATCATTTTTGTTTGAGTCTAAGGATTCAATTTTTCACTCCAGATGCACATCTGACCTAATGGCTAAACTGCTAGAAAGAGTTAGTGTATAAAAACCCCTTGATTTTGGCAGCCGGAACTAGTTAAGGCCACTCCTGATCAAATCAACCTATGGACATATATTGCCCATTTCGCTAATAATTGACAACGTTCAAACGTGCCTCATATTCTTAGTAATTAATAGTGAATAACTTCTAATCGGCGGATTTGAATAATCAATTTGTTTGAGTATAAGGATTAAAAGTTTCACTCCAGATGCACATCTGACCTAATGACTAAACTGCTAGAATGAGTTAGTGTATAAAACCCCTTTTTCGGTACCCATAACTTATTAAGGCAAGTCATGATCAAATCAACTTATGGACATGTACTGCCTATTTCGCTAAAAGTTGACAACATTCTACCGTGCCTCATATTCAAATAGTGAATAACTCCTAGACCAAAGTTGTGTCTGTCCATTCTGGCAATGTAAATTTGAGTATCAAAAGTTATTTGGCCGATTTCAGTAATCAGGATTTCCGTTAGGAATGCGTACCGAATTCCATGGATTTCATCATCAAACGATCTCGAACTCCTATAGAATGCAAGACAATCTGGGTAATCAGCATTCGATTGACCGAATTCGCACACTTGTTGGTTTCGGATAAAATTTCATCCGATTTTGGAATGATATCATCACCATTCTTGGGTGGTAGGGACTACCGAATTTCAAAACCTTGATGGGGCACCAATTATCAATGAATGTCTTGGAAACTCGCTTTGTCCCCTTCCACTTCAATCACTTTGAGGAATTCCGTGGGTGTCTCCAACTCGCGTAATCCTAAAAATTTGGAGAATCTCGACTCTAACAAATTATCTTGACATAAATTCTGGTACAATCTACCTCATAAATCATTTGTTTTAGGACATTTCATTCGAGTCAAACATGTGAGATACACATCACACAAGAAGTGCTAACTATTAAATATTCAGATCATCCCATGATTACTAATCATTTTCTTTTTCACCTCACTCAAGATTCAAATGTATGGACCCCACCTTAACTGCGTATTATATAGCAACCCTCCCCGACATGTTATATACATTGGTCATGCTTCCACGATCATATGAGCAATGACCGTCATGGTCCAAGCAAAAGTAAAAGGACGTGTAGTTCATACTTTCACTTTGCACTCGGTTCATTAGTGTTCGGTTAAGTTAACGAACATACTTTTTTTAATTAAACATATCAAATATGACTTTTAGACCTTATAAACATTGTTTTAACATATTAAAAATATGACTCAACCCCAGTTTCGTGTCCGACAAAAATTAACTACTCACTTAAACTTTTCTTCTTTAGTAAAGATTTGATTCCTTATTCAAAAACAAAATTAACTCATTAAAATTAAATAACACATGTTTTAACCAAAAATTCTTTTTAATAAAAAAGATATACAAACCTAAACACTACGTTTTCTTAAGTCTTAAAGTAACTAAATTTCTATGTTCTTTATTTTTTTTCTTGAACGAACCTAGAACCGAATGTGCGAATTTATTTTTCTATCATTTCATTCTTAGAACATTTCTTGATCCTAGAATTATTTTTTTTCATATAGGACCACTTGTCGAACCGAACTCATCCAGTTCACTCGCCTAAGTGCTTTTTGATGTGTGGTCGAAAGCATGTGTTTAGTGTGTAATCTCGTGTATTTTACTTATTTATATGCATCGAACACAGGTGCTTTAGGTGTATTATGTTAACATGTGATCGGAGATTAAATTACCTAAATTGGTGCACTTAGGAAGGCAAGGAATTGAGTTATGGCAAAAAGGAAGCAATCAGGGATGTTCAGAAGTGATTTGTGCACATCTAAAGTAAAATTGGCATATCCGGGGCTTGAAAATGAGTTACGGATCCCATAATATATGAATTTAGGATTTTTCGACGAGAAGAGTATGAAAATTGAATAATAGTAGCCATAAGTCAATGACTGGAGGACGTAGCCTATGGCCCAGCCGTAAGTAAGCTACTGTGGCCTGGCCGTAGGCTACGGCCGGGTTTGACGGGTTTTTCTTGTTTGGCTGTTTTATTCCATATTTTAGGGTCAAAAACCGTAAGGTCTAATATTCTGCATTCTCTACCACATGGGGGTGCTTTCACCATCATATCATCTGCTAATCTCCTTAATCATTCATGCAATCATCTTCCTACATCATAACCAGGAGATTTAAGATCAAGATGCAAGGCTAAAGACTTCATAACCATTTCCAGGCTTAGGGTTGAGTTATACTCTGTATTTTTGGTAATCTAAAACTTAACATTGAATTTGGATTTGGTTAATGATTCGGTTGATCAATTCTTTATATTTTTTTGTGTGGTTAAACAGTTTTCTAGTATTTGAATGCTTAATTATTTATCAGTTAATTGATTTGAGGTCATCAACAATTAGGAGTGAGTTCTTTTCGTCATTGACCCATTCATAATTAATCATAGTATTGATTTTGTGCATCGAAACCTAAAATTGATATTCAAATAGATCCTTATTAAGATGTATCAATCATTTGGATTAAGTTCTGACATTTAGCACAGCCAAATATTTAGTCTTTTCGTTTACTTATCTAAACAAATATTTTTCCAAATAGGTTTTATTAATTGTCCAACTTGTTTCAAAACCTAACCTAGAGATTGGTTATATTCATAATGTTGTTTTACAAATCACTTTTAAACCGCTTGACATCGTTTTTCTACAATATTACCATTAAGTAAAATCATTAAACTGAACGAGCACTTTCCATTGATTCCCAGTGAATTCAACACATTACTTGCCCTTGCTCGTAGAGATAATTTTAAAAATGTTTTTGATTGACCTCTCTAGATCGATCAAATTGGCGTCATTGACGGGGAATCAACACGCAAAGTGCTAGTTTAGCCAAAGTTTTAGTTTTTGATTTAACTATATCTTTGTTTTCTTTACGAGGGGTGTTAGTGTTTTTGCCTGTGCATGTGATTTTACAGGTTAATGCAGAAGCGATATTCCTATAAGAAAGAGACGCTACAGTTTAATTCAGAAATTGAAAAAAGAGCAAAGAGAAACCGACCATCTCGGAAACCCATGTTAAACCGAAAACAGATGCCACAACTTCAAAACCAAAAACAGAAGACATGAGGAACCGAAATAACCAAAACCCAAATGACTACCAACCCGATAACCCAGATCAACCACTGAACAAAGAATAAACTGTTCCACAAAATAACCCTCCAGCTAATCGAAACCAGAATTCTAATCGTAACAGAAATCATGTAAACCGTGGAAGGGCTAACCGTAACCAGAGAAGGCAACTAAACTTTGATGATAACTAGTCAGTCAGATCCGCCCCATTAAATCGTCAGAGGCTAGTAGAATTCTAGGAGGAAAGACCCTAGGTTAACCAGGCTAATATACGGGTCAAAGAAAGGAAGATCAGGGTTGATGCGGGGTAAGATTATGAGAATGAGGAGGAATTTGGTGATGAATATGTGGGTTATTATCAGTACCAGCAACCAGAACGTTAAAATAACCTGCAACCTCAGCAAAACAATCCTTTAAATCGGCAATACAAAGCACCGAGATGTCAGAATAACCGCGGACCATATATTCCCTTGTTAGTGCACGGTTTTGTCATCTCGAGTCTTTGTAATCGTTATCTAATTTATTATTATTTTAATGTAAGGGCAATTTAGTAATTATGAGTCCCATTCATTACATTATCGCTCATTTGTTAAGGATGTTAATCGAATGAGACCAATCATGTTTATTATTGTTCATTCATTAAGGATGTTTAATGAATGAACCTTAATTGTTGTTATTGTATGTCCCTTCGTTAAGGATGTTTAACGAATGAACCTTATTCGTTATGTATTGTATCCATTCGTCATGGAATGTTTAGTAATGGGGTATAGCGAATGAGTCATTCCTTATACCATTTTGGTTATTTATGTAATGAAGATGAATGAAGGCCTTTCGTTATGGAATGTGTAACGAATGGCATTCGTCTTCGGTAAATAGGCTGTTCAGCCTAAGATTAATTTAAGTGTTTTTAACAGTATTTCTCCCTTGCCGTTACTTTGCCCGATTACACACTCAACACTTCATTAATATTATCAAGTCTTATACATATACATATATCATATAACTAGATCATGTGTTTAATTAATATGACCGATTCAATCGATTGAAGCTCTCTCGAGTTGTTCAACAAGTGGAATCAGAGCATATCGGGGTTAGATTGTGTTTATGTTAAGGTATTGATCATGAATTGATTGACTACTTATAGTTTGATTTGTTAATTATAGATTCAAGTCTTTGTTTATCAGTTTTTCATTGAATTAGCATGTTGAGATGTTAATTGGATGATGATTTGACTGGATTTGGATTTGGTTCTGATAGTGAGTGATTCGTTGTGATTGAATTGAATTATTGTGTGAGTTTGGAATGGAATTGGGTTGAGTTTGAGTGTAAAGGAAAAAGAGGTTTCTATTTGTTGGTTCCCAGCCGGATCTACACAGGAGTATCTCGTAACACGAGGGTGCAGAATCCCCTACGTATACGATACAAGTGTTCATACGAGAGAGACGTAAAGAACAAGTAACACATAAGAACAAAGGTTTACTTGTTATTAGATATCAACACCGAACAACCAATAAACCTAGCCGTACAAGACAAAATGATCCAAAACCTTACAAAATACACAGCCGAAGTTAGGTTATATAGCATACGACAACTTCGCCTAACAGGCTAGGCAAAGTTGTCCCTAACTTCGCTGCTTACTAAATTCGCATATAAGCAACATAAACTAACAAATTCATCAAAACGTAAAAATCAAAATAGCGATTAAAGACACGATAAAATCAACACTAATGAACTACTGGCATAATGCACCAACAGACTCCCCCTTGGCAGTAGCTTCATTTCTATTACAGCTTCGTTTCGCCTTGTAATCCAAAAAGTTGTACCCTCCATCTTCAAGCATGCACCCCTTGTCTCACACAAACTGAGACCACCCTTTGATACTTCCTCGCTTCATCTTTCCAAGCTGGAATATAAAGGATCTTCTATTCATTTAGTACCTGCAAGTCAGCTGGAGACAAATTAACCAAGTGCATAGGATCATACACCCTCAAGATTTTCTTGTTCATCCTGATCTTCCATCACGGCTTCAGCGGTTTCACAATCAACGTACCACCATTTAAGATATTTCATCACATCTTGAGGCATGGTCTTCATTGGAGCCTCTTTCATACATCGAATCAGTTTGTACTTCATCACCATCCAAGGCTTGCCATCTTCCCGCATCCCCCGTTCAGTATCTTCAATCAATTTCCCTTTCTAAGGCTTTAACAACTCAAACTTTTTCTCTTTAACTACCTCACTCCACACAATCTTTTCGACACAGCTAGCAAACCTATCCTCACTTCTCTTAATCAACTTCAGACGAGCCAAGTCCTTCACCTCACATTCTGGCAATGTATTAAACGCTCTCAGCTTCTTATCAAAGTACTGAATCCCATCATACCTTTTAACCACACACAACTTAAGTTGATCATAATAAATCCAATAGATGATTCCCTTCTTCGACTCAACACATCCTTTGATATTATAACTCCTCTTGAACATCGGACGTACCACTGGTTTTTTTGTCTTGAAAAACTTCTATCCACCTCGGTTGTTCCTCCCATTCACCCGACACACTATCATCTTGACTTACCTTTTCCTGACCACCACTAGTAATATCATGTTCAAAACCATCATCTACTATCCCTCCTTCCTCTAAACTACTATAAATCTCAATCTGTTCACCAATCTTCTCAATCTCACTAAATGACGACACGTCCTCAACCATATCGTCCTCATCATCTACCACAACAGTTTTACCACTTGCACTGCCAGATGGAGCAGTAGAATCCCCTGAGATGTGGAAGCCCCAAGAGCTTGTTCAGTTCTTGGCAGCTCACCACCTGCATCTTTCGATGGATTGGGATCATCATCTCAGTCCTCTCTCCTCTTTGTCCTCAACTCATCACCTTTGCAATTACTCCCCCCCCCCTGAGATGCTAAAAACTACTCTAAAGCATCAAAAAGTTTATCATGTTCAACAAGGAGAGACGACTAAATTTGATTTTTAGCCACTAGCCGTTGAATAGAGTGCGTCTGAATGAGATTAATCCTTGACTACTCAGCTACTACAAGTTCTAGAGCCGCTATCCGCTCTGAATCGGAGAACAAAGTATCAAAGGCAAACTACGGGAGAAAAATGTCCTGAGCATATGGCGGAGGGATACCCAAAGTTACTGGAATCTTTGATGAAGATGAAAGAGTAACTACAGGTGAAATTGTAACCGAGGACCCAACAGTTACCACCACAGTAGACTCAACAAACATGGCCACCACTTCAGATGAAGTAACAGAATGTTGTGGTAAGGAAATGATCTCTGGTACTTGCATCTCAACCGTAGATGGTACAATAGACGGTGCTGACAAAGCCACCGTGACGTCACTGTTAAGGGTGCGGATGAGGATGGTATAAGTGTTGACATACCAGATAACTGTGAAGAGGCAAAGTGAACTACACGTAAACTTTACCCAGCCCTGGCCTTTTTGGATTGACGGACCTGAACATCCCCTGACATATAGAAAAATTCTTGCCCCCAAAAGGCAACATCAAGCTCTACCTCCTCGGCGGCAGGTACAATAGGATCAATAACTTGTGCATCCTGAACCTGAACATCTTGAATTGGAGCCTCTTGAACCACAGGAGGTGATTGTGGAATATTAGTAGGTGTCGGAGCAGGATCAGCAAACCCATCACCTGGCGGAGCAACATAAGAAAGATTCACAAGATATCTAAACAAAGCAGTGTGTCTCAGACGGCGTTCAGCATTGCTCCGAGCACTCGATGTCCGACACTGAGCAAAGATCCTCTTGTTTACACTATCCACGAACGAGATAAGACAACGTTGTGGGAGGTTCGGAGCAACACGATTAAGAATCATCTGCAAGATTCTGGGATACATCAAGAATCGTTCCCTAGCCACTGCTCTGCGTTGACGATCGATCTCATAAAATACAGTCTCACCGAAATTAAACAGGTTTAATGTAGGTCAACGCGGTCATTGCAGATTGCATCGTCACCCCCATTCCATCAGAACCAGCATTACGACCGGACTTGCAGACTATCAACACATGCATAAAGAATCGCCATTGATCAAGCGAAAACCCTTTGCGTCATTTAGAATCTTCCAAAGGACCTGAATAACCCATTCAAAGAAAAGCACCATTTCAAAATGTTGCAGGATACTCTGTGGGACCGTCATCTTCTTCCACAGACCCAAACTGTAAGGCTGTTGGTGTCTGATCAGCTGAAAAATGCACCACTTGTCGATTAACAGTAGCACGCATAACCGGAGGATCAACACGACTGTCATACTCAACTGTTCTCCAAAAATTTTCAATATTTGGTAAAGAGATTGGAAGAGTCGTAGTTATAGCATGAAAGATCCTTGAGCAGATGAGAACCGAAATAATCTATGAGTAATCCTTTGCTCCACGAGTATTTGGGTCTAAGGTCACATACATGTTGTGTCCTAGAAAGAATTGTCTCTTATCTTCGTCTCCTCCATCACCACTTGTGCCACCAGCACCCGCAACTGCAGCCATACCTGCAAAGCAAACGAGCTAAGTTAGACAAATGCATAATCAGTTGGTAACTTCTTCTAGCATGTGAGCTACGAAGTTAGAGTTCCAACGAAGTAAAGTTCAATAGGATGTATGCAGCGAAGTTAGTGTTCAAGCGAAGTTAATGATAACTTCGTCTTTCTGGTAACTTTTGCCACAAGATCAGTTTAGAAATCAAAGTCTTTAATTGTTGCATACAAGGATAATCAGAAGAGCCAAACAGGTACAATAAGGTTCGATTAAGACCTTGGTACCTTTAATTTAACAAATCCATTAACAGAGAAGGAGAATTGATGATATTTAAGAGATAACCACGAAAAACAATATAAGCAGTCATTATTGGGAAATTTACCGAGCAAAGGCAACAAATTATGAATCGTTATGAGTTAATAGACCTTTTACATGCAAGTAAAGTTGATTTGAACAATGTTTGAACAAGGTTTATTCGTATGATAAGTTCGCCGAGGGTTTTGGAAGGTTTGTTTAACTAGTTTAACCCTTGAGAGGCTTATATACTTTTTGAAAACCCTTGAGGCGAAGTTAACGTAACTTCGCCGTCACTCTCAACTTCGCATTAAAGCGAAGTTGATGTATGTTAATTATTTTAAAAGCTAAGATCAAAAGCGAGTAACAGGAGAATCTGTTTAGAAAATAAAATAAAATAACAATAGAATAAAATAGAGAAAATTTAAGTAGACGGGGTCAAATTTCAGTATTTTAGAGAACCCAGCATGTTTAAGAAAAGATCTGAACATGGAATCATACTGATTAAGAAACTGTCACTAGGATTCATGTTTAGCTGGTATGAAACTTAGCATGGTTTTCATTGCTTCCGTGATACGAGTTAGGCTCAATTGGGCATAATATTTAGATGGACATCACCGATGGACCTATGATGCATTCTATCTATTCTCAAGGTGTATTTCGCTTTCCCCAGGTCACCCCGATTTGACTTCGACCCGTAGTGCTTGATTAATAGATGTACACGAGCTTCGGCTTTACAAGCTTTTCAGTAAGTGCGAACACGACTCATTTGGTGTGTCATTCTTGTCGTATTAGGCTTTTGAATTTCAACGGAAACAACGTCATTTTTTTTAAAGAACAGTAATGAACACCTGTAAGTCCCGAATCTGGATCACTGCAGTAAGATAACATAACATTTTCGGTGATCAAGACACTAACGGGCTCGTGTACGACCGTGTAATCACTTTTCTGCCTATCATTTGGAGAGATCTATGTGGAGACATGCACATTTCAAAATGACTCTCCACAGTAAATCGAGCATATTTAGTTTGTATCACTTCAAGTTTTAAGCACCATGGAAAGCTACCATGCCAAACAATGACTGTTCTAAAGTCTTTTAAGCTTAATAACTTCACCCGTTAGGCTTACAAAATCAATTTATCTATCATTTTTCAAAGGTTGAATCAATTTTCAATTTTAAAAACCAACTTTGAAGCTTCTTGAGAAGCTATAGACTGAATGATTATATCATTTCCCAAAGAAAAACCGATTACAATCAGACGCCCCGGTCACTTCATAGATTTTAGGTAAATGGCTATCCCAAAAATCCAGAGGATTAACAGGACCAAACACAAATAAATATGTGTCCCTCAAACTTAGTGTAACCTACATAATTTTCAGCGAAGGAATAGAAACCCATCATAACTGCCCAGATGTCTTCAGTTATTAGGTTAATGGCTATCCTTTGAATCTACAAGTAGATACAAGGACCAAACATATTCAAGAATATGTCCTTTAAACTTATGCAACCGACATAATTCTCTACGATAGTGAAGTTTTTTTTAAGAACAACAACTAAAAATACGGTTACTCGGGATTGATCATGCCATTAAGCTCAATTAGGTTTTGAAAACGAGACCGGTCAAAAGCTTTTGTAAAAAGATCGACAAAGTTTTCCAGAGAATCAACCTTTTCAAGCATGATTAATTTCTTCTCAGCACAATCCCGTATAAAATGATGACGAATGTCAATATGTTTTCTTTTACTATGTTTAACGGGATTTTTAGTTACTGAGATTGCAGTAGTGTTATCAATGCAAATAGGAGTTTGAGTGAAATTCATACTATAATCTCACATATGTTGTTGTATCCACAAAACCTGTGAGCAGCAATTTGATGTTGCCATGTACTCAGCCTCACAGGTGGCTATGGCAACCGAGGTCTGCTTCTTGCATTTCCACGACACCAATCTTCCTCCAAGAAACTGACATCCACCAGTTGTCGACTTTCTATTCTGATTGCATCCTCCATAGTCAGAGTTTGTGTATGCTACCAGATCTAGTTCTCCTCATTTTGGATACCAGAGACCTAACTTAGGCTTTCCTTTAAGATATCTCAGAATTCTCTTCATACCTTTCTTGTGTGACTCCTTTGAATTAGCCTGAAAACGAGCACAAAGACAAAATACAAACATAATGTCAGGTCTGGAAGAAGTTAAATACATCAAAGAACCTATTATAGCCCGATACTGGGTGGGATCCACATCTTCATTACTGTCAGAGTCAGCACCCAGCTTATGGTTGACACAAATTGGAGTGTCGAATGGAGTGCTTTCTTCCATGTTAAATCGTTTGAGCACATCGTGAACATATTTAGTTTGATGAATGAACATGCCATCCTTCTTCTAATCTACCTGTAAACCCGAAAAGAAAGTTAATTCACCCATGGCTCTCATCTCAAATCTTTTCTTTATGACCGCTTCAAATTCCTGACACATAGAAATCTTTGAGGCCCCGAAGATGATATCGTCTACATAGAGCTGAACGAGAAGAAAATCTTTCCCGTTCCACTTCACAAACAATGCACTGTCAATCTTTCCTCTCACAAATCCATTCTCCTGCAGGTAATCAGATAAAGTTGCGTACCAAGCTCGTGGAGCATGATGTAGACCATATAAAGCTTTACTGAGCTTGTACACATGATCTGGAAAGTCCGGATCACGAAAGGCTGGAGGTTGCTCGACATATACCACTTCATCGACCTTGCCATTTAGAAAAGCACTCTTAACATCTAGATGAAACACCTTCATTTCTTTGTGGGCCGAAAAGGCCAAGAAAAGTCGAATTACCTCTTATCTTGCCACAGGAGCAAACACCTCGTTGTAGTCGATCCCTTATTGTTGATTAAATCCCTTGACTACCAATCTCGCTTTGTTCCGGACGATTACCAGGCATACAAGATGTGAATGCCATCGGTACTAAGTGTGAGCTATCCTTCATGCCATATGATAGTTTTTTGGTTCCACTTGACTGATAAAGCAGGCATACAAGTATTCATTCATAATACCAGTGTCTTTAATTCTCATATATACACATGTATTTTCTTCAAAGCTGCTTCTGGTTCGTACTCCGTCGGAAGGATTACTTATCACATTCTCCAAGGGGTGGTTCTTATGGATTCTTGTGGTTTGGACAGAGCAACCTCCAAGTATTTACCTATATTAGGAGTGAGTTCATCTGAAGTATGTTGAGTGTGAAACGGATTTATAAAGTCATCACCACTTGAGACAGCAGGGGTTTCAATAGCACTTGACACGTTAGATTGTTTATCATTAAACTTTGGACGATGCATGATGGCCTCTTCTTCATCAATTAGAATCTGAGTGGCCATCCTTTCTTCTATATCTGCAAATTCAATAGATGGTAAATTAAAAAACTTAAACAATTTATCATAATCAAAAGCCTCCTCTGGTCCCATGCTAGGCTTTGGTGATTTGTAACTAAGGCATATTCAACTTTAACAACGACATTACCTGACAATATTTTCCATCAAGTGAAGTATTAAACTTTGTGCATCCTTGTTTCAACATATCAAAATGAGAAGTATGGATAATACTGAATAAACTAAAAAGGTAATGTTAAAGTTTCAGTTTTGAAATTTTAACTTGTTGAAAGGAGAGATTGTGGAAGAAACGCTCACAAGATTCAATCATCTTATTGCTGAGATGAATATAAGTTAAAAATGAAACCAAGTGAGGTTGATAAGATTGACACTGCGAAGAATGCTCTTCCAAGCTCTTACTCAACGTTTCTCATGGTGCTTAAAGAAAATAGTTTCTTTGAGATTTATGTGTGAAAAACGTATATAATATTAAATACCAAGTTTTACCGAATTCGCCTAAGAAAACCCCACACAATCGGCAAGTGTACCAGTCGCAATGTAGCTACCAATTAAGAACGGATATCGAACCTAAGACACTATGGGTAAACTCTAATTATTAAACTTACTGATTACTAACCTAGACTTTCTTTTGACTTTTAGAATTCTTTTTTTTATATTAATTAAACTAAAAATACTTAACTAATTAAAAATCAACTAAAAATAAAACTTTATAAAAAAATCTGGTTTTACTAATATGCGAGAAACGACTACCTAGGTAATGGAATCCTACTAGTTAAATTAATAGTTAACGAACTTGACTTGGTTGAAAAACAATATCTTAAAAATATGACACTAAAGACCACTAAAGTACGCTAGATCGCCCCTCGGCCTCGCCAACGACACCCTAGACCTCTAATGACATGTGAGGCTCAATTGTTAAAGGTTTGGATCACTCCTGGTCTCACATTTCCTAATAGTATTATGGTAACCCAAAATCCAAATCACCTCCCGGTCTCTTCGAATACAATATATATTAGTATAAAGGGGGTATTAATAATTAATTTGAACATAACTTGTATCACAATAATCTAAGGGACCTAGGATAACTCACTCTCGTGGAATTATTACCCAAAATCCGCAAAAGAAAAGGACGACACAACACTAAATTGCCTCCCGACCTCTCCAGAGATAGAACAATAAAATCTAATCTGCTCTCGATAATTATTCCTATGATTATTTCGACCATAACTCGGAAATAAGTTGAAAACACAAAGTAAACAACCTAATCATGTGTCTAACAATCACCAAAAACTATTAAACACAAGTGGAATAATTATTAAAATAATAAACTAGATTTAATTACTCAACCATATCATGATCAAACCAATTAAAAACCTTTACCATAATATTAAATCAACCAACGTCAAATAATTATTCGTCAAACAATTAATATAACACAATACTCAACCAAAACCTAGGTAGTGTAAAGGTTTAGTTACTCATAATAAAATACGAAACAAAAGTAAAATAGAGATTATGGTTCATCATATATTAAAATATAGTTGACCTGGTAGACTGTCTGCTTTCTTTCTTTGCTTCGTCTCAACTCCCTCTCTATTAATATATTCTTCTTTTTTTTGTTGACATGTTCCACAGCCACTAAACTAACGGAAATAATAATAATTATAATAATAATATATTTCTGCTTCTCCTTCACGTGACCCCCTACAGTAGCCGTCCCCACCTCAAATTAATATCTATCTCCTGCTTTCTTTTCTTTTTACCTCTTCGACCAAAACCCAAGACTATAATATATATATATATATATATATATATATATATATATATATATTAATTTATTTTACTTCGTTTGACTTTTTTTTAAACAGATGCACACCAAAAGTTGTAATATATATATATATATATATATATATATATATATATATATATATATATATTGTATTAGGTTTTTTTCTTTGTTTGTATTTTCTTGTGGGCCCACCAATCATCAGCCCATTTTAAATAATCAACGAGCTCCCCTACACTTTGTATAGATTTTATCACATATTAATAAAACTCATAAGTAATTGGAGCATGGTTAACGTGGAATTTTATCTTTTAATAAGTATGTGAACATGAAATTCCACAAAATATGTGGCCATTTATTCCACCAATTATTATTTTGATGCCATTATGGTCTCAAGTTAAGCACAAATACTTTAATTTAGCTCGTTTAAAAATTTAACCTTTAAAATCCAATTATGAGCCATATAGAAATATATTCAATAAAAACTGGTCTCAAAACACTTGAAAATGTCAGAAATATTTATATAATAACATGTATCTTTTAGACCATATCAAGAATTAAGATCTTACTACAATGGAATTTATGCATAAGATTGAAGATAGAGAGTATAATTTAAAATGTCAAAAGTCAAGAAACTCAAAACCCGACATTATATGGAGGATGCTTGCCTTTGAGTAGTATTGTTGCTCCAATTAATGCATTTCTTACTAAAATTGCACAAGAGGGATCATCTTCCTATAGTGATCTGAATGTATGTTTCATGGCTTCTGGGTTTAATGGCATCCCTTGTGGATCAACTTCACATGTTTTCACTGCTCACCGAATATAAACATGAAGGTAGCTGAATATAATTTTGCTTTTTTTTTGTGCAATTATGACTTCTTATAAAAACTTGGTGGGTAGCAAGATTGATACTAGTGAATTAAATGATGAAGATTATGTCAGATTGATCCTGATGATTTAGAGTTAATGGATCTCAAGTGGAATATAGCTATGATCGTACGAAAATTGAAGAAGTTCATGCAATGAACTGGAAAAGATTTACCATCTTTGAACAAACGGGTTGGTTTTGACAAATTGAAATTCAAATGTTACAATTGCCAAGAGTTTGGTAATTTTGTTAAAGAATGTGATAAGCCAAAGAAATAATACAATGGTCCTCGTTCTCAAGACAAAAGTTCAGGAAAGACATTACTGAAGTGAAAGATAAACCTTCTGGAGAAAATTCTTCAAAGGTTGCGGGAGCACAAGCGTTACTCACAGCTGACGGGTTAGATTGGAATCAAGGACTGCTAGGGAATGGAGGTCAAGCTAATTTGGTAATGTTTGAGCACACTGAAAGTTTTCAAGATGCAAGTGGAGTGGGATTGACATCTGAAAGAGAAGTTGACACTGAATCAGATTCTGATGTTTCTTGCAAAATGAACCTGACTATCTTTGCTTGCATGACAAAAATTGACGGGGTTAGGTCTTCATCTGCTTCTGTTAAATTATTAGATAATGTGTCTTGTTCTAATTGTAACACAATCAAGTCAAAAATTGATTTAATTAATGTTCAAAATGATTCACGGCTTAAAGAACTTGCTTCAATCAAAGATAAATATGGACAATCATTAGAAACACAAAAGAAATCTAAGGATAACATTGAAGGATTGTCTGTAAGTAATCATAATCTAAAAGCATAACTTTTGAAAATAACCATTAATGAAAAACAATTTCAGGAATTTCTCAAACAAAGATAAAAAATAACTGAGCTTGAAAATGAGGTTCTAGAGTTGAAAAGAAAGTGAGGCAACTTTAGAATTCATCTTTTCTGTTAAATGAAATTATTGAAGTATCTGGTAAACAAAAGGGCTCTAAAAATGGTTTAGGTTTTGTCAAGATTCCTCTACTATTTCATGATGACTATCCCCAAAATCCATTTGCGGTAAAGGAATAGGTTGTTATTGAACCAGTTATTCATAAGGAGAAATAAAAACAAAAAGACAATAAACATTCTTCAACTCACGAACCACATATTTAGAGTAACAAAGTCTTTGTTGAGAAAGTCATTATTGAGTATGTATTTGAACCAAAAATTGTACACAAGGAGTCAAGTATTCCACGTTCAAATCACATTTTGTGTGAGCCTCATGAATTTGAAAAGTTTGTGAACAGTTCAAATACATCTAAAATAAAAGAGTCTAAGGTTAAGGATAAGAAATCAGAAAAACCAAAAATTCATGATGCTGTTTTAATGCGTTTCATCAACCCAGTTCCTTGTAATGAAAACACTGGTCGTGTGTTTAAGTTAAAAGGTCTTAGCAAGGTTTTCACTGAGAAAGACATTCCACTTAATTTGATCAAACGAGAATTGATCGAGAGTGTCTTTAACAATGAAACTTTAAAAATATAAGATCTTGAGCATGCATTTTCTAAATCTAAGGTATCAAACACAACATATCCATCGGTTAAAGCAAAAAAATTGTTAAATCTGTTAAGAAAGTTTAATTGTTAGTTCAACTGGAACTGACACATTATAGAGTTTTTCTAATTTCTCAAATCTTGATTTTTATATGAAAAAGAAATATGTTACATTTGATAATTTGAACAAAGTGCATGTTCCTGGAGTTTCTCCTCAACTTTCCGTTACAGCAGTTTCTGTCAAACCAAAACATATGTTCGTTGATATGAGAACATGCTTCTTATGTGGTGAACGTGGTCATGTTGTAAGAAACTGTGGAGTGAAGAATCACATAATCTTCATCCGTTTATCAAGGAACAAGCCAAACAAGTTCCTTTGATTAAAGAATTTCTGAAAAGACCCATGTATTATGATGATGAGACTCATATCATGTTTTCAAATGTGAATACACGCAAAGTGATTGATATTGATGAAAACAAAGTTAATTTAAAACCTAAATTTGTTCCTACAGAAACAATTTGAAAGAATGTGAACACAAATGTAGTTCAAGCTGCGTATTTGAGAAGAAAGTCGAAAAGGCCTGTGACTTATTCACAAGCATCTAAACCGCATTTGGATTCAATCAAAGTTAACTATTCATGTGAAATTAAAGAGGTGCCCAAGACTGAGGCCTGGGCTGCCTTTTTGAACTAATCGTTTTACCTCTATGTGCAAAGCTCATCGAAAACTATATATGATGAAAACTGGATTATGGATAGTGGATGCTCTCGTCATATTACCAGAAACATCAACCTACTAACCAATGTCAAGAATATTCAAGGGGGTTGTATCTATCGCGAGTAATTCTGGGGGAATGATTACAAAAGAAGGAGATGTGTCAAATGGGGTCGTATTACATTTGAGAAAGTTAATTATTGTGATAAACTAGATCACAATTTTTTGAGCGTGTCTTAAATTTGTCATAAAAAGTATACTACGTTATTTACTGACAAGGAGTGTAGAATACTCAAACCAAGATATGTTATTCTAGAAGGCATGGTTGTTATGCGGTCTCCTCGGTCAAATGATATTTATAGCTGAATATGAGTACTAAGGTATCTACTTCTATTAAAACGTGGTTTGTCTCAAAAGCAATTGATAAAGACTCGATTATGTGGCATAGGCGTATGGGTCACATTCATGTCAGAAAGATGAATAATCTAATGGCAAACGATATGGTGGATGAGGTTTCCCTGAAACACTTCAAGTTGACCAATCACTGTTTTGCATGCAAAAAGGGCAAACAAAAGAAGAAGTCACACCCGTCTAAGTTAATTAATTCCATTGTTACTCCTTTAGAATCACTTCATATGGATTTGTTTGGTCCTATGAATCATGCAAGTATTGCTGCACATTGGTATTGTCTAGTTGTCACTGATGACTATTCAAGATACTCGTGGATGTTATTTATGAGTTCTAAAGATCTGACACCTGTTCTTCTACAAAATCTAATCACAAAGATCGAATAACTGTATAAACACAAAGTGAGAGGTATTCGGAGTGATAATGGTACGTAGTTCAAAAATACTATATTGGATTTCTTTAGTATTCAAAAAGGAATTCATAGAGAATGTAGTTCTCCATATGTACCTCAATAGAACGGTGTTGCTGAAAGGAAGAACTGAACACTGATTGAAGCTGCAAGAACAATGTTGGCAGATTCAAAGCTTCCTGTCCAATTTTGGAATGAGGCAGTGAAAACTGCTTGCTACACGCTTAGTCATGTTCTGACTGTGAAGAAGCTGTAGAAGATAAGTTATGAGCTTCTAAACAATCGAAAACCTAATTTAATGATTTTGGAACCATTCGGGTGTCCTTGCACAATGTTGAAAAGAGATGCCGAAAAATGCGAAGAAAAGGCTATTGAAGGTTATTTCTTGGGTTGTGCCACCTAAGAAATGGGTCTTCAGTTTTACTTCGGGTTGTGTTGAAGAGTGGTACCATGTTGATTGTTAACGATACACCACACCTTCTGCTGGTAAGGGTCCTGATTGGATGTTTGACTAAGAGAGTTTATATAATTCTTTTACTCCTATAATTGATCAACCTGATGAAGATTTGGTGCGTACTTATTTAGAAGATCAATTTTCAACACCAAGGTCTTCAGTCTCTAATTATGATGATGTTATACAAGATGATCTTCCTGATACGTCTGATGTTATTTCTATTTCGTCAGATGATGGTCATTTTGTTGATTCCTCTTCAGCTCCATTTCCTGAAATCCATGAGATTGGTGAATTATCTCATGAGGCTGCAGAGAATCTTACTAATCTAACTGATACTGTTGTTGTGCCTGAGAATCTGACACTTCGGATTCACACGTATCACCCTTAGGACAACATCATTGGTGATCTTGATGTTGTTGTGCAAACACGTAATCAGATTGCCACTACGAGTGAAGTTAATGTATTGTGTGCGTATGCCGATATGCATTCATCGGGAATCATGAATCTTGCAAAATATACTTGCTTTCTATCTCAAATGGAACCAACAAGTGTTCGTATGGTGCTTGAAGTTTCTTCATGGGTAGAGGCAATGCAAGAAGAATTGCAACAGTTAATCGACTGGGTGTTTGGGATCTCATTGACAAGCCTGATAGTGTTAAGAAACCTATTCCCACCAAATGGGTATTCAAGTGAAAGAAGGATGATCGTGGGGTCATTTTCATAAATAAAGCACATATGGTTATGCAAGGATTTCATCAGCAAGAAGGTGTAGACTACATGGAAATATATGCTCCAGTTGCTCGATTGGAAGCTATACGGATATTTTTGGCCTATGCAACTTTCAAGAATATTAAAGTTTATCAAATGGATGTCAAGAGTGCGTTTCTCAATGGGTAACTTCTTGAAGAGGTTCTTGTGTTACAGCCTCCTGGTTTTGAAAATCCAGATTATCCAGACCGTGTTTACCGATTGAACAAGGCTCTTTATGGTCTACACCAAGCCCCGAGAGCTTGGTACGTCACACTTGCTGAGCATATAACAGATAATGGCTTGAAACGAGGGACCGTGGACTGTACTCTCTTTTATAAGAATGTTGGTGATGATTTGCTCCTCGTCCATATATATGTCGATGACATCGTATTTGGTTCTAAGAACGACAAGCTGTGTAAGGAATTTGAGATGTCAATGCAGACGAAATTTGAAATGAGCTCGATGGGGGAGATGAATTTCTTCTTAGGGTTGCAGGTTCATCAGTCTGATACTGGAATTTTTATTCATCAAATGAAATATGTGAACGATGTCTTGAGCAGTTTCAAGATAACTACAAGAAAAATCCCTTCGATGCCTCTTCCTGTGGGTCACGATTTGTCACCGGATGAATTGGAGGATACCGTAAACCCAACCCTTTACCGAGCGATGATAGGTTCTTTAATGTATATAACTGTTTCTCCTCCTGATATCATGTTTATTGTTTGTTTATGTGCCAGGTACCAATCGAGTCCCCGAGTGACTTATCTGGCGGTGGTTACACGTATACTTCACTATCTGAGGGGTATCCTAACACCGGGTTATGGTATACCAAGGATGATATCTTTGAACTCACTGTGTTTTCCGATTCTGACTATGGAGGATGAAAGATCAATTTTAAATATACTAAAACGTGTTGTCAATTTCTAGGATGCTGGCTTGTTTCCTGGTAGTGTATGAAGCAGACAATCGTCTCCGCTTAAACCGCAGAAGCAGAGTATGTGGCAGCCTCGAGTTACTGCTCAAAGGTTCTTTGGATCCAGCAACATGTGCGGGATTACGGTTTGAAGTTTCCTACTACTCCCATATATATTGATAACTCTGCTGTTATTAGTATCACCAAGAATCCCGTGCACCACTCTATGACAATGCATATTGAAATTCGATATCATTTTATTCGTGATTGTTTTGAAAAGAAATTAATTAATCTTGAAAAAGTGCACACAGATTTTCAGAAAGCTGATCTGTTTACCAAAGCTTTTGATAAAACTTGCTTTAACTTTTTGCTTGGTTTAAATGGATTGAAAGCTCTTGCTGATATCCATAAGCTCGGATAATCAGTTTTATATTGTAAAGTTTAATTTTTTTTGGTTATTTTATTGTTTTGGGTTTTAGGGGAGAAAATTGGAAAGTACAAAAATATTGTGATTTCTGTTTGTATAGAGAAAACCAAAAACATTCAAATATTTCAAAAAATTTCAAAAATATTTTTGCACTCTTTTGCTTGAAAATTGTCAGTTACTTAAGTTTAAGGGACATATACTTGTATAAGTTTGGTACGGGATAGCCATTTACCTGAAAATGGAAAGTGGCTGGGGCGACTGTTTAGTGTTTTTTTAATTCTTTCGCTGAAAATTATTTCAGTTACTTAAGTTTGTGGAACATGTATTTTTATACATGTTTGGTCATGTTATCTACTTGTAGATATATAGGATAGCAATTTATCTGTAAACTAAAAGTGATTTGGGCAACTGAATTTAAATGCTCCTCAAAAATGAGTTTTGAAGCAAAAGAGAAAATGATAGTACATTGATCATCTAGTCCTATGTCCAGAAAGAAACAGGCTTAAAAGGCTGAGTACTTAACTTCATTGATGCATTAATAGGTCTTAAACAGACTGTTAAGGTAAAGTATGTGATATAAATATAAAGAACTGCCAAATTGAAGGAGGTGTTAGTCTCTTCCAAAAGTTTTGGTAATGAAGGCAGAAATGTAATAGCCTGCCATATAGCCTTATGTTTGTTTGATCACCAAAAACAAAAATTCTAAATAAAATGCATCTAGTTTATGGTTAACGTTTCAATGGTGTATGGTCTTATGGCCTAAAATCCTGTATTGATGGGACGCATCCTGTTTCTGGACATTGTGAGTCTTTATGCGGCTTAAATATCTGCGTATTTATAAATATGAATATTTTAAAAGCTTCTAGAGCAAACCAAAGTCATTAAACTTGATCAGTACTGTACATTGTACAAACTCATTATTGACTTGATCAAAATCCGTTGTTAGACATACATTGTTCCTCCCTTGCGCTCGTCTTAATACCAATAAGAAACGGACCCCAGGGGATACAATGTATGTAAACCTACAGATGAACTCGTGCATATTCATTCACAGTAAAGGAAGCATGGTGCATTACTTGATAACAGGGTCATTCCTTGTAGTGGGGATTATGAGCTTAGATTGTTTATAAATCTATAAAATCTTTATTTTGATCAGCAACATAATGGTTTAAGTCAAGTTGGGGTGACAAGGTAAAAGTCAAACTAAGCCTGAACCGAGATTAAAGGCTGATAGTTTCTAGTATTCCGTGCTCTAATTGAAAATTAAATCATATCACAAAAGTACTCAAAGATTTGTTATAAGATTTAAATGGACAACAATATCAATGACCGACTTAAGACCAGTCATAATAACACTGAAATATAAAACTGCATGGAAGGGCGATTTGGTTAATATGATTCTCTCCTCAACTCACAAAAATATGTATTGCTTTCATAGAATAGCTTTCATATGTGGCTTTTTTTTTGTTGCTTTGATTCAAATATATACAAAAATTCAAAAATATTGTGGTTTTGTTTATTTTCTGCTTTATTTTCGATATTCGGGCTAAAGGGTACAAATTTGAAAAAGAAAATACCAAAATTAAATCCCACGATTTTAGTTAATTCTTTTATTTAATTGATTTAAGTTAATTCTTTTAACTTATGTGTTTTGAACGCAAAGCAAGTTAAGGTATTGCATCTTACTCCGAGTGGTAAGATTTTTAAGGTAAAGTTCATCGGGACAGGGGTTTCGATGCATTATTTAATTCTTGAAATTTGAAATGAAAATTTTCAGTTTTTAAATTGTTTATTTAACTGCTATTAGTTATGAGTATTATTAACGAATAGATTCCATTCACTATCTACACTAATAACGAACGAGAGTCACTCATTCTTCATTGCATAATGAATAAGCTTATGCGTTATCATCATTTGCTTCCGCTACACTAATAACATATGACCCCATTCGTCATCAATATTGATATTGAATGAAGAACGAATCTTAGTTGGTTCATTATGAAACTCAACTTATTGTTCATTCGTTAATGGGGTTAATGAATGAACCAACGAATATGAATCATTCGTTAATTTTGAATTAATGAATGGGTCCATTCGTTTGTCTGGGAATTCGTGCAAGTCTTATCATATATGATGAACAGGAGGTGAACGAATCGGCTCATTCGTTCACCTCGATTACAGCAAAAACAAAGCTACCTCTCGCAAAATTTTCCAGAAGTTTCACCATCACCAAATAAACTTTTGTTTATTGATTAAGATTCATAAGGTAACAACGATGCTCACGTGATGATTTTCGTCAAATTTAATGGTTATTTACCTAGTTAATTTGTCAATTTATTAACTAAAACTAAGTTATGAACCAAAACTGAATTTAAATCAGTGTTTGATCTTAATGGTTCATTGAGAATGGTTAATGTAACATCCCGAAATTTATAAAAAATAATATTTAATATATTATTTAATTATGATGAAAAAGTTTACTTGAGTTAGTAAACGAAATAGTAAAATAATAAAGATGGAAGATTAAGTAGGCTTTAAAGATGAAATTAAATATTTAAGAAAATATGGGCCTAAGGTCCAAGGGGTTAAGGGAGTATAAATACCTCTTAAACCCTATTCCTTTCCATTTCCATCAATCTCTACACCATAGCCTAAACCTTCAAAAACACACACTTCTCAATTCCCATTTTTAAGAAAATAGCCCCCAAAGACACAGAGATTCCCGGAGATATAACCGCCGGATCGGACTCATTTGTTAACTGAATTTTCAAGGAATATAAATGAATATTCCCACTAATCATATCTTCTATAAGAGTTCGGGAAGTCCAGTTTTTATCAGCAAAACTGTAGCAGCTCAAACATGCAGATTCCAACGACTGTTCAGCTCCTCCGGCCACTGTAGCAGCGTTTTCTGGAATCGAAGAGCAGATTGGTTTGTAGATCGGGGCGAGATGGTTCCGTGGCCACTTAATTCACTCAATTCCGATTTCGTTTAATATTGTTTTGGTCTATTCGAGTGATTTCAAACATAAACCTTAAAGATACGTTTTTATTAAAAATGTTTACTTTTCGTGTACGGATTTGCATGGAAAATGGTAGGATGATAGAAAGGGTCACGATTATTGATAAAGTAATGAACTTGTGAGTAAACGGGTTAGTTGGTTCGTTTCAGGTAAAATGAGTAATGTTCGGTTTGTGAAAAGGACAGGTAAACGAAGTCGGTTTTACATGAAACTTAATAGGATAGTAAATCGGACCTTATTATGTGAGAAACATGTAAACTTGAAACACAAACAAGTTGTTTGGAATGAGACGGGACAAACTAGAGATGTTTGGACCATGTTGACGCTAGGAAACAAGGTAGTTATAGACCAAGGCTAGTTCCTTACACAAAATGGGCAAGCCGAGTCGAAAGGAAAGGCTAGAAAGTGATGAAAATATAATCATATTCGAATCAGTTCCTTAGGAGACCTGAATCAAAGGAATGAAATCAAATCGAATGGGGAAGTGATTGAATCAAATGTGTGATTCGATTCGAATAGAAAGTCCATTCGAATAGAAATTCCATTCGAATAGAATCTACCATTTGAATAGAAAGTCCATTAGAATAGAATGTTCATTCGATTAGAAAGTTCATTCTAATAGAAAGTCCATTTGAATAGAATCTACCATCAAATAGAAAGTCCATTCGAATAGAAAGTTCAATCGAATAGAATCTGTCATTTGAATAGCAAGTCCATTCGAATGGGATCTACCATTCGAATAGAACTGAGGATTCGATTAGAATAGCCCAGACTTAAAAGTTTTAATGAAACCTTAATGATATGGGTTGGGTTAGTTAATTGATACGTGTAATTGTTATACAGTTAGCCAAGCCCAGTTAAAGAAATGAATTACTATAAATTCAGAAAGAAACAGGATCCAGGTGAGTTTCTAGCCCCATTTCTTGTTATGTTTTTGGGGCTGTGTGCATACTCAATGTGATTAGTTAATACACTTACCTTAAGTGGTAAGTGTATGATATGTGTTAATATGATATATGAAGTATGAATGATGTACGTATGTTAATGCAAAGATTGAAAGTATGTATGAAAGTTATAATTATAAAGATAAAGAAAGGTAAGGTATGCTTGTATGGTAGAAGAGGGAACCGGACTGTAAGGCCCCGTTACCGGTGCCTCACTTTAACGTTGGATTTACTCATAAACACAGTTCTGAATATCAGAGTCAATTAAAACTTTCTCGGAATGTTATAAAACATTCAACCATTACATTACATGACCATTAATCCTTGTCTTAACGAGCATTCAAATTATTTAAACATAAAACATTGTCTTTTAATTATCATAACATAACACTTCTTGAGATGTCAGCTTCTTCAAGTTCATGCCACGTGCTTCCTCTTATGCAAGCTGCCTCAATCTACTCACATGCGTGCATACTAAAAGTTAGCTACGCTGAGTGAGTTCTAGTTAATCATACAACATACAATCTGTTCTCATACTTGCACACGTGCCTGAAGGGGTGTACATTAATCATATTTACTCTTCATATATAACTATCCATCCTATTTTAAGAGCTTTCCTCCCTCTAACCTCACATATATTATAAGGGTCTGGTCCCTAACATCACAGATATTATAAAGCATCTGGTCCCCAACATCACAGATATTATTAGGGTCTGGTCCCTACCATCACAGATATTATTAGGGTCTGGTCCCTATGTTTCATGCAACTGTACCAAACCTGTTCTTACATACCTTCCTTGACAATACGTGCAATCTCCGAAGAGAATTCACGTACCATCAACATATCATACATATATTATGCATACATCATATATATTCATACATACAACATATCTTACATCAAACATATCAATTATATCTTTAACTACCACCTGTCGGTCCATGCAATATCCGAAGATCATTCATGCACCGTCAAGCATTCACCATACATAATTCATACAGGGCATACACTTACCACTTAAGGTAAGTGTATTAAAAATCACATCGAGGATGCACACAGTCCCGAAAACATAACAAGGAAGTGGGGCTAGAAACTCACCTGAACGCGATTACGTTCACCGTTTATAGTTAATCCTTTCCTTAGCTGAGCACGACTAACTCTATAACAATTACGCTTATTAATTCCTATCACTATCCATATCTTATTTATAGTCCACTTATAACCCTCAGCGAACGGGGGTCCGGGGGCAGAGCCCCTGCCAGGTCAGCTTGGAAAAATTTTATTTTTATTAACTGTCTTATCACATTTTCCATTAACATATTGAATCGTTAATTAACTTGCTAATTAAAAGTTCAAGGGCTTATTTGTAATTAACTCATTCTTCTTTAAGTCCAGGGACCATTCTGCAATTCTGTTAAACTTCTAGTTCGTTACTTATCCTTAACGAATTGACTTGTCATGACGAATTGGTTCTTGTAACGAATTGAACCCTCTAACGAACTGGACCCTTAACGAATCAGTCCATAGCGAACCAGTCTATGTAACGAATTGGACCTTCCAATTCGTTATCTTTTAACTATAGCGAATCAAGGTTAATTCGCTATCTTTTCCCTTAAAGAACTGAAGCTAGTTCGTTATATTCCCTTAGACGAATCAGCTAGTGAATTACTTCTAATTCGTTAATCACCCCTTAGTGAACTAGGGTTAGGTCAGGGAATGTCATCACATTCCCTGACATTACATACCTCGTATTGACTTTTCCAGTGCCGCCTTTCCGGCGCCGCCTTTCCGGCACCGTTGCCGGAAAACCGCGGATTCGTCGGAAAAACGAGTTTTAACTCGTTTTTCACCGTTTTTCGCCCCGTTCGATCCAGATCTGAGCTAGGGTGATCCCTAAGCTCATCTTTGGCTCGTTTTATACCCAATTCCACCCGGATATCATGACGTTAACGGTTTAACGGTGTCGGCTCGTCATTTCGTGACTGTATCTATTGGGTTTAAGCTCATACAACAAAATACTATCATACCTTGGGTCGGGATTGGTTTTCTCTTCTATATTTCGGCTAGAGAGAGGATTTGAGAGAGAGAGAGAGAGCTTAAGTGTGTGTTTTGGTGGTGTATGGATTATGTGTAAAATGAATTAAATGGGTGATTAATGGTTTATATAATTATTGATCATGGGCTTAAGCCCATGGTCTTTCCTTCTTTATTTCAAAACCCAAATCCATAACCCATATCCATTTACCCAACACTAGCCCGACTCATAATAACTCATATTTAGTTTATTAACCTAAATCAAAAAATGGGATGTTACAAATCTTCCCTCCTTAAAGAGGTTTCGTCCCCGAAACCTAACTTTTACATAAACAAATCTGGATAAAACTTGTGCATCTCTTCCTCAGCTTCCCAAGTACCGTCCGATCCTTTGCGATGCTTCCATATCACTTTCACTAGAGGTATAACCTTGTGTCGGAGTTGCTTTTCCTTGCGATCAACTATCTCGTTTGGTTGCTCAATGTAATTCAATTGTTCATTAACCTCAATGTCCATTAATGGCACGTGCGACGTGTCATCTGCCAGACATTTCCTCAGATGAGAAACATGGAAGGTCGAATGAATTCCTTCTAACTCTCTAGGCAAATATAGCTTATAAGCCACTTCACCTATTCGATCTAAAATCTTGAACGGTCCAATGTACCTCGGACTCAGTTTTCCTCTCTTCCTAAAACGAATAATTCCTTTCCAAGGCAAGACCTTGAGCATCACATTGTCACTAACGTTAAACTCAATCGGTCGTCGCCACTTATCAACATACGACTTTTGTCTGTCTTGAGCAGCTTTCATCCTTGCCATAATCTGATCAAACTTTGAAGAAGTTTCTTGAACTTCCAAACTTCCCATCTTCTTTTGACCAATCTCTTCCCAACATACGGGAGTTCTACAACATCTTCCGTACAACATCTCGAATGGTGCCATACCAATACTTGAATGGTAGCTGTTGTACGAGAATTCTGCTAGATGTAGATGATTATCTCAACATCCACCAACGTCTAAAACACAAGCACGTGGCATATCCTCAAGGGTTTGGATTGTCCTTTCAGACTGTCCATCTATTTGAGGATGATACGCCGTACTGATGTTCAATCTTGTTCCCATAGCTTCATGGAACTGTCAGGTCCCCGATTTCAGCTGGATCTTACTCGAATCATGTCATAACTCACACAAATAGATGTGTTGACAAGGGATTAATTACGGGTTGCTATATTTAAAAAGTTCACCGTTTGTTAAAGGTGGAATCAATAACAAACATATGGTTGCTTAAACAGTATTCAAACGTAATCAACACAAACAAGATTTACTCAAAATATTTCTATTTATATAAATGAATCATACAAAGTGGATAATCGTTTTAGGTTTCTTGATAAGGAAGGTTTCAACCGTCACACATAATATTCTTCCTTAATAAATGTGACTGTCTGCCTTGTTGTGTGTCCCCCCTTATGTGTGCCATAAATTATTCTATTTATAGGCCTGACACATGTGGACAACTGTCATTTCTTCTAGAAACCCAATCTGATAATACATATTCAAATTTACATATTCAGAAATATTCTAAGTGTAAAACAAGTCTTCCGGGTAGGCTTTGCATCAATCTTGCCTTTCCGAGTATGCTCGGCCATCCTTCATAACTTGGTAACATAGAAGTGTGCTCGGGATCAGTTTCTGGGTAGACTTTAGTTGAAGAGTATTTTACCAAGTAAAATACTCACCGGGTAGACTTCAATCTTCTTGACTTTGCCAGACTTTTCCCGACAAACCCTTACGAGCAACCTTGTTCTTCAATGGTCTCTTCAACATTTTGCTAGAAAATAACTTATTAGCAAAGTGTGCTCGGTTGCACTGTTCCTTGCTTAAGTTGAACCTTGCCCGATGATACTTGAGATATATCAGTAGATCATCAAGCCTACCTAGACCATACTTATTAATGAATACCTTGCCCGGTCTTCCAATTTCTTGGCTTCATGAGCTTGGTTACCCTAAAGCTTATTCGGAAGTGAACTTTACTTGGCTAAGAAGAACAATCCTGCTTGATAAAGTGATCCTTGCCTGGACTTGCATATACTAGTGAACCATACCCGGTAGTGCACTAATTTGCAAACCTTGCTCGGAGATTCACTAAAGAAGACTTAGAGAAGATAACCCTTCCCGATAGACAAAAATATCGTACCCGGCTAAGTAAAAGCATGCTCGGAGGTCTGAGGTGTACCCGGATCCATACTTAGCGAATTCTGAGGAGGTTGAGAAGATTCCAATCTTCCATCTGATCAGTTTTGTGTTAAATCTTGACTCAACAGGAACTTTTTCCATAACCTCGAAGTAAACCGGGTATCTCTATCAGACACAATTGATAACGGCACTCCGTGCTTAGATACAACCTCTTTAATGAACAAGCTTGCTAACGTCTCTGACGAGATAGCCTTTCATATAGGAAGAAACTGAGCACTATTGGTCAAATGGTCCACAATCACCCAGATGGTATCATGATGCTTAGTTGTACGGGGTAGCTTAGTTATGAAGTCCATGGTGATGTGTTCCCATTTCCATTCTGGTATCTCCAAAGGTTGCATCTTACCATAAGGCTTCTGATGCTCTGCCTTGACTTGTAAACAACTTAAGCACCTACTGACATAATCTACCACGTCATTCTTCATTCTGGACACCAATAGTCTCTTTTCAAATCTTGGTACATCTTCGTTGTTCCAGGATGAATCGAATATCTTGACTTATGAGCTTCATCTAAGATTCGACCTCTGAGATTTCCATGGCGTGGAATCCACATACGGTCAAACCTAGTCTTAACACCATGCGTGTTCTCCATCAACTCATCTTGCTGACCGAAAATCCTTTCTTTCTTCACAAGTCCTTCATCTACAAGCACTTTTGACTACACCTTGATGATTTCTTTAAAAATACTTGAGTTCATAATCAACTGGTATGACTTCACTGTTGCAATGACTTCCTCATTCTTACGGCTTAGCGCATCAGTGACCACGTTAGCTTTACCAGGGTAGTACTTAATATCACAGTCATAATCCTTTATCAACTCCAACCATCTTCTCTGTCTCATGTTCAATTATTTCTACTCGAAGAAGTACTTCAAACTCTTATGATCTGTGTAAATGGTGCACTTAGTACCATATAGATAATGCCTCCATATCTTGAGAGCGTGCACTACTGCTACTAGCTCTAAATCATGTGTCGGATAAGTACTCTCATGGACTTTCAACTGTCTAGACGCGTAAGCTATCACCTTTCCTCGTTGCATCAACACGCAACCTAACCACTATGCGAAGCATCAGCACAAACAACCAAATCCTCGTCACCATCGGGTAAAGCAAGGATTGGAGCTTGCGTGAGTCTCTTCTTTAACTCCTGAAAAGCCTCTTCTTGAAACTTACCCCAACTGAATACTATCAACTTTCGGGTCATACCGGTTAACGGTGCGGCTATCTTGGAGAATCCTTAGATGAATCTCCTGTAGTAGCCAGCTAACCCTAAGAAGCTTCGTATATCAGTCGGATTCTGAGGAGTTTTCCAATTCGTTATAGCTTCAATCTTAGCTGGGTCAACGGTAATCCCTTCAGGATTGATCACGTGACCTAGGAATTGCACTTCTCGCAACCAAAATGCGCACTTCGAAAACTTAGCGTATAACTTTTCTTTCTTCAGCGTCTCCAATACCTCTCTCAGATGCTCAGCATGATCAGACTCGCTCTTTGAGTAAATCAATATGTCATCGATGAAGACGATAACTGACTTATCCAACATCGGCCGACACACCCTATTCATCATATCCATAAATGCTGCAGGAGTATTTGTTAGACCGAATGACATCACGAGGAACTCGTAGTGTCTATACCGCGTCTGAAACGCTGTTTTAGGGATGTCTGCCTCTTTCATTATCAACTGATGATAGCCTGATCTGAGATCTATTCGTGAGAACCAACTTGAAACTTGCAGTTGGTCAAACAGATCATCAATTCTTGGCAAAGGATATCTATTCTTTACCATAAGCTTGTTCAACTCACGATAGTCTATGCACATTCTCATATTTCTATCCTTCTTCTTCACGAACAACACTAGTGCACCCCACGGGGAAAAACTTGGTGTTATGAAACCTTTGTCGAGGAGTTCTTGCAGTTGGGACATCAATTCTTTCATCTCGGATGGCGCTAGATGGTAAGGTGCTTTCGCGACGGGCTGGGCTCCTGGTACTAAATCTATCTGGAATTCTATCTCTCGCTCCGGTGGCAACCCCGGAAGATCCTCAGGGAATACTTTTGGATAGTCACACACGATAGGAACATCTTTCATTTCTTTCGTCTCGGCCATAGCGTTGACAACATACGCCAGGTAGGCACCACACCCTCGTCTTAATAACCCTTCGGCTTTTATCATCCAAATGACGTTAAGCCCTGAACTTTCTTTATCACCATAAACCGTCACCGTACTGCCGTCCAATGACTTTAGCTTTATCATCCTGCTCTTACATACTATCTGAGCTTTGTATTCAGACAACCAATCCATCCCCAACACTACATCGAACCCTCCTAAGGTCATAACAATGTAACAGGGAACTCATGTCCCTCTAATTCTATCTTACAATTCTTAACCATTTTCATTATTTTAACCGAGGCGTCACTAGCGGTTTCTACTATAAAAGTTTCAGACACTCGGCAGCATTTCATTTTAGCTAGTTTACTAAATGTCGCAGCTACAGAACTTCTATTCGCACCCGAATCAAATAATACCGAAGAAAAAATACCGTTTACTAAGAACGTACCAGTCACAACATCAGGAATCTGCCTAGCTTGATCCTGGGTCAGCATTTAGGCTCTAGTCCTCGGCCTTGCTTGATCGGCATCCTTCTTTCCACTACCTCCAGCTTCACCATCAGTGCACTCCCTTGCCATATGGCTTGTCTTGCCATATTTGTAACATGTTGGCTTCGCACTGCACTCATTGGCATAATGCCCTACCTTCCCGCACTTATAACTTGCATTCGACCCCATTCTGCATTCCCCACCATGAGCCTTTCCACACTTGTTACTAACATCCGAACTCCTACCCTACTTGCACTCACCACCATGCATCTTTCCGCAGGTCTTACACGACCTCTTTTCCCAAACTCTTGCCTGCTTGTTCTTGGGGTTCCATAACTGAGTACCAGGTCATTTGGCAGTCGCGACCCACTTCTTTTCCTTCTTCTCTTCCATAGCCACCTCATCTGAGAAGTCCTCATAAACCGTTTCCACGAGCCCCACAGCAGAATCAAAAGTACCTGGTCTACCAGCCTTGACCAAGACGCGAACATTCTGTGGCAGTCCCCTAAGGTAGCATTTGATCCGCTTGGCCTCGGTGTTCACCAAATCTGGCACCAACCTTACCCGCCTTCAGACTCAAGAACCTCATCTCAACCTTCTCCACCTCTTCATCATCACTAACCCCTTCAGATCGTCCCATCTCAAGGCCTTGATCTCTTCTCGACTCTTCCTCTGCTCAACTGTCTCCCACCATAACATTGCCTAATCACCAAAATATTGGGTAGCCTACCCCACCGCTTGGTCGGGATAGCATTCGCTAATCCGGATACTTTTGTCCATCGCGGTTATCCATTGGAGAGTAGCGATTGCGTCTCCTAAGCCAGTTAGCTTCGGCGGGTCACAACCCTTGAAAGACTTATAGTTGCACCCGCCTCGGCCCCTTTTCTTGTCATCAACCTTCACTGACTTAACCACGCTTGATTCTTCCCCCTCCCATTCATTATTTTTTTTACCATCTACTTCCGCCCTTTCAGCGGTTCCTTCATGGCCTCCAGCAGACCCTTCAGGATTCATGTTTTTCACAGCAGCTGCTACCGCTTGATCAATGGCAGCTTGAACAGCAGGGTCAAGTTGATACCCCTCGTTGTTACTCGGATTTCGACCAGCTGCACTTCCTTCTCCCTCATTGTTAGTAGCTGCTTCCACTGACGGTTCTCGGACAACGCGTGGCCTTCCACGACATCCCCTACGTCCTCCTTTTCCAGCAGCTTTCTTAGCTCCAGCCATTCGTATTCTATAAGGAAACATAAACATCATCACTTAAGGAACCATTTAGTACAAGGATAGTAAGGCTAACAGGTAATAACAGTGGCCAGCTGTGATTAGCTGATCACGTTACTCTCCGTGTCCTATACACTTCCCCTTGTGAATCCACTTGTGCTAGTTCTACTTCTAACAGTTAGACAATCAAACAGTTCATATCATCATATACTCTTATCCCTAGCAATCAAGCTAGTATTCATACGTTATTTATTTACAATTACGCAAACATCCATTCATCATTCTACTTTACATGTGAATTTAATCACATACTTTACCTTTACTTAGCTTGCTTGAGTGACACATGACATTCTCTTATTGGCATCTTCTTTCTTTTCTTACTTTAATCCCATTCTCTGTTTGAGTCTAAGCATGTAGGATGCTTAAATCTCTCGAACTTTGCTCTGATACCAACTTGTAAGGCCCCGTTACCGGTGCCTCACTTTAACGTTGGATTTACTCATAAACACAGTTCTAAATATCATAGTTAATTAAAACTTTCGCGGAATGTTATAAAACATTCAACCATTACATTACATAACCATTAATCCTTGTCTTAACGAGCATTCAAATTATTTAAACATAAAACATTGCCTTTAAACTATCATAACATAACACTTCTTGAGATGCCAGCTTCTTCAAGTTCATGCCTTGTGCTTCCTCTTATGCAAGCTGCCTAAATCTACACGGCTGCGTGCATACTAAAATTCAGCTACGAAGAGTGGGTTCTAGTTAATCATACAACATACAATCTGTTCTCATACTTGCACACGTGCCCGAAGGGGTGTACATTAATCATACTTACTCTTCATATATAACTATCCATCCAATTTTAAGAGCCTTCCGCCCTATAACCAAGGTTCTGGTCCCTAACATCACAGATATTATAAAGGGTCTGGTCCCCAACATCACAGATATTATTAGGGTCTGGTCCCTACCGTCATAGATATTATTAGGGTCTGGTCCCTACCCTCATAGATATTATTAGGGTCTGGTCCCTACCCTCACAGATATTATTAGGGTCTGGTCCCTTTGTTTCATGCAACTGTACCATATCTGTTTTTACATACCTTCCTTGACAATACGTGCAATCTCCGAAGAGCGTTCACGTACCATCAACATATCATACATACATTATGTATACATATTATATAATCATACATACATCATATCTTACATCATACATATCAATCATATCTTTAACTACCACCTGACGGTCCATGCAATATCCGAAGATTGTTCATGCACCGTCAAGCAATCACCATACATAATTCATACAGGGCATACACTTACCACTTAAGTTAAGTGTATTACCTATCACATCAAGTATGCACACAGCCCCGAAAACATAACAAGGAAGTGGGGCTAGAAACTCACCTGAATGCGATTATGTTCACCGTTTATAGTTAATCATTTCCTTAGCTGAGCACGACTAACGATATAACAATTACGCGTATTAATTGCTATCACTATCCATATAGCATTTCTAGTCCACTTATAACCCTCAACGAATGGGGGTCCGTGGGCAGCTCCCCTGGCAGCAGGGTCTAGGGGCGGCAGCCCCTAGCAGGGTCCAACGGGCAGAGGCCCTAACTGGGGTCCAAAGGGCAGAGCCCCTAGCTAGAAAAATTTTATTTCTATTAACTGTCTTATCACATTTTCCATTAACATTTTGAATCGTTAATTAACTTGCTAATTAAAAGTTCAAGGGCTTATTTGTAATTAACTCATTCTTCTTTAAGTCCAGGGACCATTCTGTAATTCTGTTAAACTTCTAGTTCGTTACTTATCCTTAACGAATTGACTTGTCATGAAGAGCTGGTTCTTGTAACGAATTGAACCCTCTAACTAACTGGACCCTTAACGAATCAGTCCATAGCGAACCAGTCTATGTAACGAAATGGACCTTCCAATTCGTTATCTTTTAACTATAGCGAATCAAGGGTAATTCGCTATCTTTTCCCTTAACGAACTGAAGCTAGTTCGTTATATTCCCATAGACAAATGAGCTAGAGAATTACTTCTAATTACCGCTTAGCGAACTAGGGTTAGGTCAGGGAATGCCGCCGGAAAACCGCGGATTCACCGGAAAAACGATTTTTAACTCGTTTTTCACCGTTTTTCGCCCCGTTCGATCCATATCTGAGCTAGGGTGATCCCTAAGCTCATCTTTGGCTCGGTTTATACCCGATTCCACCCGGATCTCGTGACGTTAACGGTTTAACGATGTCGGCTCGTTGTTTCGTGACTATATCAAACGGGTTTAATCTCATATAACAAAATACTATCATACCTTGGGTCGGGATTGGCTTTCTCTTCTGTATTTCGGCTAGAGAGAGGATTAGAGAGAGACAACTTAAGTGTGTGTTTTGGTGGTGTATGGATTATATGTAAAATGATTTAAATGGGTGATTAATGGTTTATATTATTATTGGTCATGCGCTTAAGCCCATGGTATTTCCTTCTTTCTTCATAACCCAAATCCATAACCCATGTCCATTTACCCAACACTAGCCCGACTCATAATAACTCATCTTTCGTTTATAAACCGAAATCAGAAAACGGGATGTTACACGGACCCTAATAATCTTCGAGACAAGAGGGAACCGGACCTAATAATATTCGAGGCAAGAGGGAACAGGAGCCTAATAATATTCGAGGAAAGAGGGAACCGGGCCGTAACAATACTCGAGGAAGTAGGGCGTAATGCTCTTTAAAATGTATAAGTATGTATGTAAAGTAAGATCAAATATGAAAGTATGAAAAGTATGAATGTATGAGAGAAAGAAAGTATGAAAGTATGAAAGTATAAAGTATGAATGTATATGTATGTATGTATGTATGAATGAAGTATAAGCAAGTTAAGAAATTAATATGTGTCTTCGGATATGTATAAATATGTATGTTGCCTGATTAACTAGAACTCACTCAGCGTAGCTGACTTTTAGTATGCACGCAGGCAAATAGAATGAAGAAGTTGTCTTGAGGGGGATATGGCATGGCACTACAACAAAAAGGGCTTTTTAGGACCTTTTGTGTGGGACGCTTGTAAAATAGGGTCCTAAAATCTATTTAATAAGACAAATGAGCATTTGAGGTCCTTTTACAATATACGCTACAGAACCGGTGTCCTAAAAATTTATTTAATAGGATGGATGATTCATTTGGGGTATTATCATATAACTTAATAAGACACTTAAAATGTAAATCCTAATAAAGTAATCTATAAGACATGTAGTTGTTGGTTTCCCATTATGCGGTAATGTAATAGGACACTTTATCACTGGAGGTCTTATTATAGCATAAGTTGATAGGACACTTTGTAGTTAAGTCATAAATGCTCGATGTTATAGGACCCTTTCTAGTCGAAGTCATATAAGAACATAACTTAATAGGACATTTTACACTATGGTTTTATAACTTTAACGTTTATAAGATGCATAATCATTGTGGTGTTATTATAATACAACATAATAGGACATTTGATATTTTAGACATAAAACATCTTGTTCATAGGACGCTTATTCGCTAGAGTTTTATTATAACATAACTTAATAGGACACTTAACACTTGAGTCTTATAACTTTAACCTTTATAGGACGCTTAATCATTGTGGTGATATTATAATACACCGTAGTAGGACACTTGATATTGTAGTCATAAAACATATGTTTTATAGGACGCTTATTCGCTAGAGTTTTAGTATAACATAATATGACACTTGACACTTGAGTCTTATAATTTTAACCTTTACAAGATGTTTAACCATTTTCGTGTTATTGTAATACACCGTAATAGGACACTTGATATATGAGTTATAAAACATCAGTTTTACAGTACGCTTATTCGCTAGAATTTCATTGTAGCATACACTTATAATACAACTTTTAGACGCTGTTGAATTTTCTTTTTAATGCGGTTCAACTTTATAACTTATTTATATTTATTGTTTTTGTTATGATTAAGCTTATTTAATGTAATGATGTTTTATTTCTTTCAATAGTGATGTTATACACAATAACAATTAGGATTACATATGTTGATGGTCTTTTTATTATCTATCTTTATAATTGTCTACCAGAAAATCATACGTGTCGTTATTACGTTGTTCCCCACCCTTTCTAGAGCTAACAGATTGCTTGATTTGTAAGTAAAGACTTCTCCTTGATTTAACCCAGTTTTTAATTTTCGCGGATCTCGTGGGTCACCAAACATGGATATCCGGGTCAAAACACCTCTTACATTTGTAACCATAAAGCTTGCCTCCCTCAAACGATCCTCACTCCAAATATATCCTTCGCCCTTAGCAACCTGTGCTCTCTTCTCATCTGATTACAAACAAACTCTATACTATGGGGCTTTTGAGTCATCATAAAACACCACCACCCTAAATTGATTTCTTAGGCGATCAATTGCAATTCAATTCTATAGATTTATTTATGTGTTTTTTTGTAAACCATCGTAACATCTCAATTGGAGAAACATGTCCGCAACAACCACATGCTCACCGCCGGTGTCTTAATGGATGAAGAAACACGGATCTACTCCCCACAAGTGGGCCTTAGATCCGATGAGTCTACAAGGTAGGATATGGTTACTGCCAATACGATATGAATACAATTCCTAAAGTCCAGTGACGTGAATCCTGCAAAACCAAACACCGTGAGCTCGTTACGAGAAGGACAAGAGGGGGGGTCTTCCCGTAACTACCCTCCGGCGTGAGAATAAGTACAGTTGGTATAAAGTGATAAGTACTTAAGTGTATTGAGAGAGTACAATGGTAGTGAATGAATACCTCATAATGATCGAGAGGGTATTTATAGCCGAAGGGTGTGAGAAGGTGATTGGGCCAGCTGTCCCTTAAGAATATGCTTGCATAACCGTCTGGACACGTGTCTCTATATGATAGGTTCAACCTATACGTTGCATGTGCATGTATAACAACCTGGACACGTGTCTCTTTATCTTTGGTTATCGGGGGAATACTGGCCATGTGCACGGTTATAACGACCTTGTCAGGTGTCATGGGCTAATTGGCCCAAAGATCACGTATACCCAAGAAAGCATCTTGGTAAATCTTCTAGAAGGTGACAGCTGCCCCGGAGCATGACCTCGTGGCCATTTACGCGGAAGGTTATTCCTTCTTGCGGATGACTTCTGAGGGTGCTATGACGCTTCCGCATGTTCTATGAGAGTGTTTCTTCCTCAACTGATTATGCAGATAGTTTATATGTCCCGCGGGTGCCTTATGAGGGACTTCTGATTGACCCGCGGGTATTATTTAAGGGTATTTGGGTCTTTTTGGTACCCTACCTCTATAAGTCCCCCCAGTCCAATGTTTCTTCCGTGTGAAGTATTTTATGCGGATGAAATTCGGGACTTGATGTGGATTTGGGGGTTCTGACTTTGCAAGTTCGTGGTAAATATCTTTTGTTGTTTATGGATAATCATGAAAAAGGACAAGTTGACCATTCGCAGGCGCGTATGCAGGTGACAGAACGTTTTTTACGGCTGTTACTGTACCCGACTGTACAACTTTTTCACTTTTTCGAATTTACAGCGTGACGTGGCGATCTGTTACTGGACGGACTTTTCTCTCTCTGTTTTTCATATCCCATCGCATTAATTGCGGTGAGTATAAATAGAGAGAGTTAACTTCTTTTTGAAGTTTTATCGCCTTCAAATCTTGATTACGAACTTGTTTTCTTTCTTCTATCTTTCCATCTTTCTTTTTGATTCCTTTGAACTAATCTAAACATTTTTACCAAGCGTTTTCGATGGCACCTGCCCAATCTGAGGTCGATGAAATAGAAGTCTGTTGGGACCAAGGGGAATACCAGAAACTTATCACGACTTTTGGTATTCCACCGGAGTGGGGACCGGAGTTCCCTTCTACTGGTTCTATAGCTAGCTTTCCACCTCCAGGAAAGATGGCGCTATATGCCGATTATTTTGAGCATGGGAACTTCCGTCTTCCCGTCACAAAGTTCTTCCAATGGGTGATTAAGGTGTTTGGGATTCATTTATCCCAACTTCACCCGCGTGCTGTCATGCGAATTCGACATTTCGATTTCGTGTGTATGACACATGACTTAGTACCTCGGCTGGATCGATTTGTTGTATTCTATCAGATGGAAAATCAGAACGGATGGTACACTTGCCATAGCTTGCCGGATAGAACTATCGGTAATGTTATTGAAGAAACTCTTCTGGATCTCCGAGGACGTGATACCGGAGGTCATGGTTCGTCGCTCTCCGAACGACGCTCTTATTGACATCACGCCGGCTGCTCACGAGAAACGTGACTGGTTCCATAAACTGACTGCATCACCCACTCCGATACGATCTCTTCCCGAGGAGGCCCTTGTATGGGCGGGGATGAGCCGGTTGTGGTCTTCACCTTTCATGGAACCCGTTTTCGTTGAATTAAACGGCCGTAAGTCTTACTGTTTTTGCTTTTTCCCACCTTTTTGTGTTTTGCGGTTTTGTTAGTGACATTTGCTGTTTGTTTTCAGGTTTTGGCTCGATGTTGAACGCTCTAGAAGATGATAAGGGCTGCGCGAGTAAAACTATTCGCGATGTGAAGCATACGCCCATATTGGAGAAGACTGCCCAGTATTTCCTCTTTCCGGTTAAAGTGCGTGCCGAACCAGTTGTCTTGGACGCTATCTTTGAAATAGGTGCGTACATCCTGAATCCTCCACCTCTTAACGCGCTAACTTCCGATGGGATAATTGTTACTTTAAGTGACGATTCTGTCGTCCTTGAGGAAGGAAGCTCAGATGTTACTCCTGAAGTTTCATCTTTTTCTCACTTGTTGACAGAGCTTTACCAGAGAGATCCCTTCGTGCATCTCAGGCAAGTGACACGGGCACCAGTGCCGCAGATGCTGGGAAAGAGCCAAAAGCCAAGAAATACCGGACACATCGTCCGAGGAAACCATTATCACCCAACCTTTTTGAGCGTTTGGGGACAGTGAAAGGTAAGTCTTTACTTGTTAATTTTGATTGTTCATGACAGTGGGATCTGCTTTATGATTTTGTTATGTAGATCCGTCCATTGTTGAACGTCCGGTGGCCAGGAAGCTGTCAATGCCAACTCCAATTATTGAGAAACAAGCGTCACCTCCTCCGGAGAAGGAGACGGAAAAACCAGTTACCCCTCCTATTGAGACGAACGAGGAAGAATCTAACGTTCAATCCATAACTTCCGGGTCTTTGGACCATTTGTTTCAAAATGTTGAAGCCACCGGTCCACAGCAGGAGAATCCTGAAGCCACTGCGGAAGGCTTTAGGAGTAATGAAGCTTTTGTGCAGCCTCCCCCCCAATTTTATACTTCTCCCTCATTCTCTTCGACGGGTGAGGGAGATGATTTCTTGTATGGTTTTTCTGCCAATGAGGTTGGGGGAGGTTCATCCCAAGGTGGGCCACAACAGTCGACTTCCTCTCCTGTTCGCCTTGGGCCCATAAGTTCTCAATTCTTTGGGAGCGTGCATTTGGGAGGGGACTATGATTTGTTCGTCCCGCCTTGGGACATCGTCAACGGGTCTCGGGTCTCTTCTTCCAAGACCTGTTTGAGTTTTGTTGAACACTGCATGTCGCCGGCTGAGAAAGCATATCAGATGACCCGCTCCCACGATGAACTCCATTCTGACTTAGCTGTTTCCTTGAGTAACAGTCTAGCCTGTAGTCAGGAAATCTTACGGGAGTGGCGGAAAATGGGCGGTAAGCTTGGTGCTGCTTCCGATGAAGTGAAGGCTGCGAAAAAAGAAGCTGAAGAGCACCGTAAAGCAGCGAGTGCAGCTAGGTAGAAACAATCTGACGCCGAGACTGCACTCCAACAAGAAAAGAAGCGGAATGCTGATGCTGCTAAGCGGTGGAAGGAGGCCTGCGAGAGGTCGAATGCCACCCTTGAAGCTTCCCGAGCTGAGACTCAGAAGAAAAAGGACGAGTTGGCGAAGGCACAAGACGAAGTGTCCCAACAAAGTGTCCGGATTCAAGAGCTCGAGGAAGCTTTGAGATTGCAAGGGGAGCAATCTGAAATGAAATATAAGACTGTTGTTGAAATGCAGTCTGCATACGATTCCCTCTTGCAATCCCATACTGAAGCAGGCGGTCGTGCCTCTACTGAGCTACAAGAGCTTCAAAGCAGGGCGGAACGTGTTGAGCGGGAGAGGCAATACTTCCTTGATCGTGGCTTCGACTCTGTAAGTTTTTCTCGTACATCTTTATTTCTATTGTGTGTTTAATTCTTTGGTGTTGACGAAATCTTGTCTATAGGTTATCCGTCATGTTAAGAGAAGTGTGGAGCTCACTTATTGCTTTGTAAATTTGACGACTGCTTCTGAAGGGTTGGCCGGGTGAAATGTTTTAACGAAGGGTTGACCTTTGCTCAATCCGGACACCCTGTTGAGAGCCATCCTCTTTACGGACTTGATGCGGAGCAAGAACTTGGCATGCGGGTCCAAGAATATGATGATTTGATCTTTCCGCTGCAACATATGCTTCCGGAATTTGCCTCGTCTGAAGATGGAGTGAAGCAGTTGCGGGTATACATTGATGATAAATCCGATGACGAGTCTGATGATGACCAGTCGGGTTATGACAAGGCGGACGATGCGGTCCAGAATGCTCCGGAAGACACGGCGCCTTAGAATCTATAGGGTAGATGTAGGGGCTAGAACTCGAACTTGTAATTTTCTTTTCATGTTTTTGTAATCACTATTTTGGATACTAATGAAAGGGATCTTTGCAAAATATCTTTCTTCAAATTTTAAATTTGTGCAAGTTGATTGGATAGTACTGGTGACGTGACGGAGAGAGCGGTGGCTGACAAGACGTGTTAATTGCTTGTTTGACAGCCTATAGGCGCTTTTTCGAATTTCCAGCCTGACGTATCAATCATCCCCTAGTCCTTATTTTCTCTTTCTTCTGTTAGTCAGACAGTCGCATTAATTGTGATGAGTATAAATAGGCCTTGATGCCTTCGACCCCTTCTTATCACTTACATATTTTTGCCCTCATTAATATCAGAGAACTCTATTCTCCTATAGCCACCTTGTATTACTTGATTCCAATGGCTGCCCAGAAGAAAAATCCTCTTTCTATCAATGAAGTAGGATGTGACATTAAAGAAAAAGATTTCGAGGATGTTAAGAACGTATATGGCTTTTCCGCCGGACTGGGAAGTCGAACGTCCGACAAAGGGGGCCATCGCGATTGTGCCGCCTCCGAAGAAGATGGCGGTATATCTTGACCATTTTACCACGAGTAATTTCCTATTGCCCATGACGAAATTCGTAAGGTCTGTTCTGAAAAAATACGAACTTCATTTATCCCAAATTCACCCGTTTGGGATGCTACAGATTCGACATTTCGAATTCTGTTGTCAATCTCACAGTTATGAACCATCCGTCAATATGTTTGCCATTTTCTACAAGATGACATATCGTGACGGGTGGTATGGCTTCGCTACTACCGGGAAGGGTTCGATTGGCTTCGAATGGATCCAGAGTATCCATGGATGGAAATCCAAGTTCTTTTAGATTCGGGAAGATGTCATCCTGTTTACAATGACTCGACGAAAGCCGGAAGATCCACTTCCTGAGATTCCCGTTATTGAATACACGGGGCACAAGTGGTTCGACACTCTGACCCAGACGCCTACACCTATGCGTCCTATTCATAAAGGTGCCATGGTTCACGCGAATATGAGCCGTTTATGGCCTTTCCCTCAATTGGAACCATATTACGAGGGAAACGGTGGACGTAAGTATGTTGGTAATTCGTTCTCAGTATCCTTTCTTGTGCTAACTTTGTTGTTTTCTCGTGTAGGAGAATGTTCTGTTTTCAACGCTCTCTTGGACCGTGAGGAAGGTATGATGGTGCGTCGTGAAATTGATCGAAGTGATGTACCATTCTTGGAGCGCACTCGAGTCTACTTCCGATTCTCTACTACTCTGAGTCCAGAGCCTATAGTTTCTGAGGCGATGTATGCTCAAGGTGAGGAGTTAGTCAAAAAGTGCGAAGGTATTTCCCAACCTCGGCCTATAACTGTCGCTACTCCGAGTGGAGAGATAGTACTACTTTCTTCTAGCGAAGAATCGTCACTCTGCGAGGGAGGGTTATCGATTGGTGCTACTAATGTTTCGCATTCGTCTGTAGGTTTGACCCGCAAGCAAGATTTGAAGGCCATCACCGATCCGTCGGTCGGTGAGGAAGATGGTCCTCAATCCGTTGAGGGCGAACCTCAGGATGCGGAAGTGGGTGCTTCAAAAGCTGCAGGGAAATAGAAGACGCAGGCTTCCAATGCTGCGCTTAAGAAGAAGAAAAAGAAGAAGGATAAGGTTGATGTCCCGGTCTTGGGCGCCCATCTTCGGGAGCTTGCTGCCCAAGACGCTTCTAAAAGTGAGGTTGACCCTTTACTATTGCTCTTCTGTTTACCATTACTTAGTAGCTTAAAGATTTTTATTTTTGGAGTATTTCAGGTTTAAAGGACTCTACTGCTACCGAACTTTCAACTCCACCAACCTCGCCAAAGAACACTGTTCAAGAATCGATCGATTTATCGGATTCTTCTCCTAATAGGGGCAAAGTGGTTGGTGAAGCTGATCAGTTCCACACATCTCAACCACGTGAAGAGCATAACTTCCATGATCAGGGTGGGGTTAGTGGGTTTAAACGCGGGGGGGCAAGCTTTTTCCTCTCAGGTGGGTGAGGATACTGCTCCGTATCATCCCCGGTGGTCGCTACGGCGAAACTCAGTATTGAGTAATGCGGATGTTTGTCAGGAATATCTCGAAGAAAGTCTTACTCCTGCAGAGAAGGAACGACAATGTCGCCGCATCCGCCAAGAACTGTTTGACTCCAACTCTTATCATGTGGCGAATGCCGTGTCCACTAACCAGGAGCTTCGCCGGGACTGGTTAGCTATGAATGATGAGTTGGAGGAAACCGAGCGGAACTTGCTTGAGGCCAAGAAAGAGGCTCTTAAAGCGCTGACCGACGCCCAAGACAGTCATCGGGCTATGGAACTGGCGAAAGCAGCGCAACTTGCTGCTGAGGAAGCTAAGATTGTTCTCCAGAAACAACTGGATGAACAAGCTGAGCTTATCAAGACCCTTCAAGCCGACTCAGTGGCCAAAGATCAACGTCTGTCCGCTTTGAATGCCAAGATTCGAGACCAAGCTCTGGAATGTGCTAGTCATAAAATGGATTTCCTACGAGCCCAAGCGGACAAGAAGTGGCTTTTATCGACAGCGATTCCCAAAGTATCGAGTCTTATTATTGATACAAGTGATTCGGGTTTATATGTGTTTACTTATGCTTGTATGATTTAACAGGTTATTACCAACGTTCGCAACAGTGATGATCTCGGGAATTGTGTTGTGATACTCCTCCATGACTCCGAGCAGGCGGGCCGACAAATGGGTTTTGAGGAGGGTTATAAGTTCGGTTCCGAGGGCCTGTCTCCAGAGGAATATGTGTTGGCCAGCAAAGATACTGTGTCCATCATAGAGGAGAAGACCAAGGAGTTTGATACTTTGAAGTTTTCTCTGTCTGACCATATATTGGAACTCGCATATAAGGATGATGCCATCGAGCAACTAAAGGAGTTGCTAGATCTTGAAGAGGAAGACGATAAAGAAGCCGAAGACACCGCGGAAGGCGAAAATGCTGCCCCGTAGATGTATATGTACTTCTCTTTGTAAATTTTGCTTTCTGTTTTGTAATCTCTTTTGATTAAAATAAGAAGTCTTTGTGTTTCTTCCGGTGCACTTTGTCTTATGTACTATAATATAAGTGCATATCCGGAACTTCGGTTTTGTCAATAAAAGATTACATCTTACAATAACATGAAAGTAACTAGACATTCTATATTCGTTTGGCAGAAGCCTTACAGAAATAAATTGCATAACTTGCTAATCTATATGGGCACGCAGGCCTAAAAAGTAAAAAATGAACGAAACTGCTATTTATAGCATTTCTTCAATTGTGCTGCGTTCCAAGTTCGAGGGACCTCAGTCCCGTCCAACTTCTCCAACTTATAGGCACCATTTGCTAGTACTTGCTTGATTTTGTAAGGTCCTTCCCAAGTTGGGGCTAGTTTGCCCGGAGGCTCCTGGCCGGAAGCCTCATTATTGCGGAAGACAAAGTCTCCCGCATCGAACTTGCATTTTTGGACTCGCGAGTTGTAATATTTCTCAAGATGTCGTTTATAATTGTGCTCGCGAATCAATGCTACTTCTCTTCTTTCTTCCAATAGGTCTAGATTCATCCTGAGTTCGTGGTCGTTGTTATCAATCAACAGAACCCTCACGGATGGGATCCCGATCTCTACAGGGATCATGGCTTCAGTGCCATAGGTCTGGCTAAAGGGTGTCTCCAAATTACTGGAGTTCTTTTGAGTGCGGAAGGCCCAGAGTACATGGGGCAATTCGTCCACCCAACCCGTTCGTTTCGTCCCTAGCCTTGCCTTGATCCCTTCCTTGATAGCTCGGTTGATCCTTTCGACCTGACCGTTTGCTTGCGGATGAGCTACGGATGTAAAGGTTTGAATGACTTGTAGCTCTTTCAACCATGCTTGCAATCCGCTATCAGCAAATTGGGTCCCATTGTCACTTACCAACTCCTGTGGGAGGCCAAATCGGCAAATGATAAATTCCCAAAGGAATATTTTCACATTTGAAGTCGTGATTGATGCAAATGGTTTGGCTTCTACCCATTTGGTGAAGTAATCAATGGCCACTATCAGGAACTTGACTCGTCCTGGGGCTTCTGGGAGAGGTCCCATAATGTCAATAGCCCACTTTTGGAACGGCCAGGCAGAAGTTACTGGAATTAGTTCATTTTTTGGACGCAGGGTGTTTGGAGCATGACGCTGGCATGAATCGCACTTTCCGATTTCCTGCACAGCGTCTAAATGCATGCCAGGCCAATAGTACCCTGCGTTCATGATCTTTGCAACTGTCATTCTTGGTCCCACGTGTAACCCAATACCTTCAAGAATTTCTCGAATTAGGTAATTTGCGTCTTCCGCGTCCACGCAACGTAACAATGGACCAAGGAATGACCTTCGGTACAAGATACCGACAATCAACTGGTAATTCAGAGCTTTATGCTTAATCTTCCGAGCCTCAGCCTTTCCTGCTGGAAGCGTTCCGGAAGACAGATAAGCTATAATGGGTGACATCCAAGATTCAACGCCCATTTGAGTTATCAGGACTTGGTTTTCTGGAACGGATGGATGGTCTAGAACTTCTACACGAATACCTTTGGCGAGATGCTCAAAATTCATTGAAGCTAGTTTGCTAAAAGCGTCCGCCGATTTGTTCTCGCTCCTCTTGATGTGAACAATACTGAAGGACAAAAATTGACGAATCAAGACTCTTGCTTGTGACAAATAAGAAGCCATGACATCGTTTTTGGCTTCATATGTTCCGTTTATTTGTCCCGAAATTAGCATAGAATCCACCCGAGCCTCTAAATGTTTCACCCCCAGTTTTTACGCTATCCGCAGTCCTGCCAGGAAGGCTTCGTATTCTGCCTTATTGTTGGTACTTTTGAAGTCCAACTTGATGGCATACGTAAATTCATGCCCCTCGGGGTTGACTAGCCTTAAACCTGCGCCTGACTCTTCGCAGCTGGAGGCTCCGTCCGTGAACAATGACCAAACTTGCCCTTGTTCCGGAGGTGCTTGGGGTTGTTGTTCGATTAGGCATTCTTGTTCTTTGTACTGCAGAACCTCTGTGACGAAGTCCGCGAGTACCTGCCCCTTAATCGCTGGTCTAGGCTTATACTCGATCGAGCGTTCACCTAATTCAATAGCCCACTTTGTCAGTCGCCCGGACAACTCAGGTTTACTCAGCACATTCTTGAGCTTGTACCCGGTTAATACATTGATAGGATGGCCCTGGAAATATCTGAGGAGTCTTCTGGCAGCATAAACTAATGCCAAAACTAACTTTTCTAACATCGAATATCTTGTTTCCGGGTCCGATAACGTTCTACTGACGTAATAGATTAGAGTTTGAACATTTTTCCTATCAGTCAGCAGAACAGCTCCTATGGCAATATCTGAGGCAGATAAATATAATGTCAAGGGTTCACCCGCATATGGTGCTATTAAAGCAGGAAGCTCCATTAAGCATTTCTTAACTTCTAAGAATGCTTTCTCAGCTTCCGCGGTCCACTTGAAATGTGCCTTTTTAAGGCAATTTCTAAGTGTTGACACAAATGGATGAGACTTGGCCGCGTGATTTGCTAAGAATCGGTTCAACGCCACAAGTCTTCCATTAAGTGTTTGAACTTCCTTGAGGGAAGAGGGTGAAGGCATGCGGGCTATATCTTGGACCTTATCTGGGTTGGCTTTGAAGCCCACGCCTGTTACTATGACCCCAAGGAATTTACCCTCTTCCATGCCAAATGAACATTTAACCAGGTTCAATTTCATGTTTATGCTTCGTAATGTTTCAAAGGTTTCTTCGATATCCCTTAACATCTGATCTTCTTCAATGCTTTTGATTACCAAATCATCCATATACACTTCGAGATTCCGACTTATTTGACTTTTGAAAGCCTGATCCATCAGTCATTGATATGTGGCCCCCGCGTTCTTCAATCCAAAAGGCATCATTTTGTAACAGAATGTTCCTTGATCAGGTCGGAATGTTGTTTTGTCCTTGTCGCCAGCTGCCATGTGAATCTGATGATACCCTTTGTAGGTATCGTGGAAACACTTAAATTTAAATGAGGCCACAGTGTCTACTTTTAAGTCGATCTCCAGAAGCGGGTAACAATCTTTCGGACACGCCTTGTTCAAGTCTTTGTAATCTATGCACATCCTCCATGTTCTGTTGCTTTTTGGGACAATTACTGGGTTAGCCACCCATGTTTGATACTTTATTTCTCGTATGATTCCGGCATGAAGAAGGTCTTGTACTTGTTCATTCATAGCCTTTGTTTTCTCTGGACCCATTTTTCGTTTCTTTTGGACAATTGGGGTGATTAATGGATTCACCCTTAAATTGTGTTCCGAAATGCTCCGCGGAACACCGGTCATGTCCGCGGGTTGCCAAGCAAAAATGTCAATGTTCTTGATTAATAATTGCTTTAAAAAGGTTCTCACTATTTCCGAGATAGCGGGTCCTATTGTAATTGTCTGATCCGGAAACTTCTTGTTCAAAACCCATTTTTCAGATTCGGTCCTAATAGCCTGTCTTGTAACCTTGCTTGGTCTTGAAATTTCAGTTGTAAAACAATGTCTATTTACATGGATTATCGCCACACTAGTGCGGGTTGGAACTCCTACTGCACCATGTGCTGTGGATGGGTGGGCATTGAAATATCCAATTGCTTCTCGTCCCAAGATAACGTCATGTTTGGAAGTTGCTGGTAAAACCAAAAATTCAACTTCCTCTCTTCTTGAATGTACTCCGTCACTTAGTGTAACCAGGAAAGTGATGACACCCCGCGGGTGCATTATCTCTCCCCCAAAACCAGAAACAGGAGCATGAACTGGATGTAATATTTCTTTGTCTTCCTCATCCAGTTGTTCGAAACACTGTTCTTACATTATATCAGACGTACTGCATGTGTCAAAGAACACATATTGTGATCGGTAGTGGACAAACTCAGCAGTATTTATCAGCGGGTTTTTGTTGCATGGGCCTCCTTTGATCCGAGGAAAAATAACGTTTGCATTCTTCCATTCTTCTTCCGAATATTTCCTTCGTTTTCCTTTACTCGAATGTCCCCCTTGAAACATGTGGACATTCAGATCTTTGATTTTCCTTTTGGCCGGACCTTTGTTATCCTTTGCGGGAGGTTTGCCAGTCCCTCATCGCACGCCTTTGACCAAATGTTCGAGTTTACCGTTTTTAACAGCTGCTTCAATTTCATTTCTAAGAGCCACACACTCATTCGTGATGTGTCCAACATCATTATGATATGAGCAATGTTTTTTGGTATCGAGGAATGATATTCGTGGTATTGGTTGTGGTTTTCGGAAAGTCAGATTCTCAGTAGTGAGGATTTCTGAGGGAGTCTTTGATAGCTGAGTCCAACTGTTGGTGGAACGAGCTGAAAATTTACGTTTACCCTTGTTGCCGATCAAAGATCTTGCATCAAAAGTTTAGATGTGTCCGCACTTGGCTGAAGTCTTGACCATATTGGTCCCTTAGCTTGTTTATTTGATCCTGGAGTTTGAAACTCGACCTAAACTTTATTTGATCCTTGGGGACTGCTTTTGACTGCCGGAACTTAGAGTTTTTTCAGTTCTTACAAACAACATTGATGCCTTCATGATTTCATCCCATGACTCAGGCATTCTGTCCCTTTTTGTTAAGGTATGGATCAAGGCATCGCTGTGGACGTTCTACAAAATGCTCCGCGCAGCATATCTTCACTTACGCCTCCGATATTAAGGCTTTCTTTAGTAAAACGAGTAATAAAGTCCTCAATAGACTTATTATTTCGCCTTGTAACATCTAATATTTCCGATGGGTCTCGGGTGTGTTTCTTTTGTTGACTGAATTGCTGAGAGAATTTTGCTACAAAGTCTTTCCAGCTTGTAATCTTTCCACATGGCAATTTTTCAAACCATTCCCGCGCCGCCCCGGTGAATGTTATTGCGAACATGTGACACAGGTATGAAAGAGTCCAACCGCTGACTCCTCCAACTGCTTCGAACCTTAATAGATTATCGCTAGGATCTGTCATTCCGTTATATGTTCCAACGGATGTTGGAATTTTTGCGTTAATCGGGAATGAAGCCGTTGCGATGCTCGAAATGAATTTTGATTTTTCTGCGAAAGACTCCGGACGATACGAATTGGAAAAGTCATATTCAGCATTGCTATGATACTCCGCATGGCGGACAACTGGGCGCAGATAGCTAGTTCCTCCGTACGAAGGAAGACGGCTATCCCCGCTATAGAAGCTACCTTCCGGCCGATAAGATGAGTCTTACCAGTCCAGTTCGTCCTCATAAGATGGCACCCGCATATCTACTATGGGACGAGGAAGTAACCTTCGGGTTTCGCTCATGTTTCGCTCCGGTGGTAAACTGTACTGGATGTGGCTTCCCCTTATGGGAGGAGAAATAGATCTCCTGGGAGGTTCGTCATATGTCAGGGTCCGGCCGTGGACACGCTCATTCCGGACCCGAGGTTCATACTCTGTTTCAAACTTTCTTGTTGAATATGAAGCCACTCGTTTGGAGATAAGGTTTCTTCAGTCCTGAGGTTATAACGGTGAGCTCTTCTTGGGTTAGAGTCACCGGAATCTTCTAAACCTAACTCCGACTGAGTTCGATGAACTTCTCTTGGAACACGCTCTAGATTCCTTATATTTGAACCTCCTGGGGCTGTGACGGGCCCCAAGTCAGTAGTTGGTGTAACAACGTTTCCGATGTCCACTGGAGTGACGTCTTCCTGTTGAGCAAACAACCCCCGAGCCGTCAAACCACCCAAGGAAAGGATTCCCGAGTTGGCAGTGTCGGTTCTTGCAACAGGGGTCGAAATTCGAGCAAACACAGACGTTGCTCCTTCACGTGTTTCAAGGTTGAGATCACGCAGAGGTTGTGCTTAATTCTCCGTCGGCCCTTTAGGTAACTGACTCATATCGTAAAGAGAACAGAAAATTTTAGTTGTTCTAACAAAAGCACGGGTGGCGCCAAATGAAGAAACACGGATCTACACCCCACAAGTGGGCCTTAGATCCGATGAGTCTACAAGGTAGGATACGGTTACTGCCAATACGATATGCATATAATTCCTAAAGTCCAGTGACGTGAATCCTGCAAAACAAAACACCGTGAGGTTGTTACGGGAAGGACAAGAGGGGGGGGTCTTCCCGTAAACACCCTTCGGCGTGAGAATAAGTACCGTTCGTATAAAGTGATAAGTACTTAAGTGAATTGAGAGAGTACAATGGTAGTGAATGAATACCTCATGATGATCGAGAGGGTATTTATAGCTGAAGGGTGTGGGAAGGTGATTGGGCTAGCTGTCCCTTAAGAATATGCCTGCATAACCGTCTGGACACGTGTCTCTATGTGATAGGTTCAACCTATATGTTGCATGTGCATGTATAATAACCTGGACACGTGTCTCTTTATCTTTGGTTATCGGGGGAATACTGGCCATGTGCACGGTTATAACGACATTGTCAGGTGTCATTGGCTAATTGGCCCAAAGATCACGTATTACCCAAGAAAGCATCTTGGTAAATCTTCTAGAAGGTGACAGCTGTCCCGGAGAATTACCTCGTGGCCATTTACGCGGAAGGTTATTCCTTCTTGAGGATGACTTCTGAGGGTGCTATGACGCTTCCGCATGTGCTATAAGAGTGTTTCTTCCTCAACTGATTATGCGGATAGTTTATATGTCCCGCGGGTGCCTTATGAGGGACTTCTGATTGACCTGCGGGCATTATTTAAGGGTATTTGGGTCTTTTTGGTAAACCTGCTTCTTCATCTGCTACGCCACCACCACCACCAAAGGAATCATTCCGACGCCGTAACAAGCTCTTCTGACCTCTTCTCATCGCTGTCAATTTTTCCTTCAGAGGTAACATATTTAAGTTTTAGTTGGTTCATCTGTTTTCAATTACCGATTCTGATTTAACTAGATTGGATTACTGATGAACATTTATTACTGAATACCATACTAATGTTTTTTCATGTTCCCAAGTATTGGTAGTATTAGGTTCAAGAATTTTTTTTTATTAGTACCAGTAAAAGTACCAATCAGTACCGAACCAAACAATTGGTACAGTGTTCGGTATATGGTTCTACTCATTACTTCTTTTTATTGATCTCAGCCATGCTTTAGTTGATAGAGCTTGATAAAACCGGAAAAGCCGATCCCAAACTGAAATAACAAAACTGAACTGAAACAAAAAACCGTTGTTTTGGTTTTATGTTTTTGTAAAAATACTGAAATAATAAAAATGAACTGAAACAAAAAACCGGTGTTTTGGTTTTTATGTTTCTAATTCTAAGAGCTTAATGGCAGATTGGCGTGAAATAGAAGTGAAGCGGTTATCAGAAACTTCTACACAAGATTCTATGATCATAAACATGAAATCATGTTGATTTATAAATACATATCCAGCAGAAGCCTGGATGCATTTTTTTTGTTGGTAAGAACTCTTAGAACTTTAATCCCAATTTTTTTTACAATTTATTAAAAGTTTTCCCATTTAGTAAATAGTCAAGCCAAAGATAGCTATTTGCTCAAATTCGTCCGCTAATAATAAAGTTAATAAGTTTTTGAATAAAGGAATTATCCAGTACTGTAATTACATTGACGCCAATTTGTTTTCTTTATGTATGAAATTTCTTTTTTTTTTAATCCCAAATTAACTTGATATGAAGTTTTTAAATAATTTGCATTAGATTTCATCTAAAAATGTGTATGCTTGAGTTGTATATTAAAGCACGTTTATTGTATGTATTTATTTGGTTTTTATAATTGTTGTTGCCAAATGGTTCATGTCTGAAGCTAATCAGTTTTTATATATACAAGGTGGGCAGACATCCTGAAGCTAATCAGGTGAAACAGGTGCAGGTCATGCAGGCGGCATTTTAGTCTCACGGGGTTCACCTGAACGGTTTGATTAATATTATATTGTTTTTTTTTAACTTTTAGTTACATGTTTTTTTGGTATTCACAATATGGTTGCCTTTTTTTTAATGTTTTGAGCACATTAGTTCTTTTCACGGTTTGGCAGTCAATAAATGCTTTTGTACTAAAAGTTTATTATGTAAACCAAATTAATTGTATCAGTGCTACAATTATCTTTTGTAAAGTACATCGCTACAATTCTTTTTTGTATAGTACAACTAAGAAGTAAATGAAGCTAATATTCCCTTTTTTTGTAAAGTACATCGCTACAAATGATGTTCGGTTTTGGCATGGCTGTATGATGCAACTGTTATACCGACTTGAGCCTTAGGTTGGCCTTTTAAAATGCTTTTGTTTTGTGTGTATCTTCTTCATGTTTACTTTTTAATTGAATCATGATATACGTTAATGGTTGTGATAATAGTTATGTTGTGGGCATGGTGTGAACCTGAGTTTATCTTAGTTACATATTTTGAGATTCTTTTTCTTTTTCACATGCACGAAATCGGTACCAAATCTGGAAAACGTAGAATAAGCGCATGAAACACGTGTATTTGCCTATCAATTTGCTTATAATTTTGATTTTTGTATACAGGTCTTTTGGTTGGGTGATATGAAGAGTTAATGAACCAAATTGAGTTGATCATACAATTACTAACCACATGATATGTATATGTATATGTATATGCAAGTGCAACTCAGGGATATGTGGATTTAAGTTCTTCCAGAGGTACTTATGCCTTTATAATGTATTATTTTGATTTTTGAAAACATATATAACACTTTCTGTGTTTTTGTACACTCAATTTGTAGCATGTAAGTATTAATATATGCATGCTGAAACGTTGAGTGCGTACGATGAATAGACTACAGATACTTGATGTTTATTTCATTGGTACACTATTTATACCATATAACCTATTTCATTGGTTCACCATATACATGTTTTATTTAATTCTCTTTTATAATTTGAAGTTGGTATTTTGGTTGAATCGATTCGAAACTTACAGCAACATAACGACTGGTTAACCGATAATCACTTCTCTTGACTTAACAGTTGAGATGTACCGACTTAATACTTTGGACTTATTTCGAAGTTTATTCAGGTCAAAAGTTACAACCTGTGAAGTAACTGATAGCAAACTTAACTCCAATTTTGACTGACTAAAGTCAACAATTTTTCTTAGAAAAGTGCATTGCTTGATATATAGAAAGGGTATGCAAGGTCTTTTTTAAAATAAAGTTTAGATATTCGACATTTTATTTTATTTTTGTGTTTTAGTGCAGGGTAGAAGACTCACATGCAGTCAAATCTAGAGGCCGATTAGTCACTGCCGAAAGTGTATTCACGAGGTGCTTCTGTTTAGTGCAAGCTGCGCAGGTTATTTTTCTAACCATTCAGTTCATTATTTTGTAGTTCAGATAGTTCCTGATTAAAAACTTAATGCAATTCACGTCGATTTGTAGAAAGGTAGATGTTGGGGTAGGTGGGGTAGGTTGGTCCAAAATATAGATGCATTTGTTGGTGTGTGTGGTCCGAGATGAGGGATTATCAGGTGTGATTAAATGGGCATCAGAATACATGTTTTTTGCTTATACCCTTTTGTTCACAGATTTGTTTGGTGCTTCATTTTGTTCCATTGCTTCCATATAATGTTTTGAAAAACCTATTGTCTGCTGCTCATGTTTACTTGCTTATTGAGAGTATATGTTGGCCACTTGCCTTGGAAAGATGGTGGTTTTATATTAATTTATAAAGAATAGAAATGATTTTATTATATTTATATGAATTGAAATGGTGTTATATTTAATTTACAAAAAAGTTTCTTGAATTGAAGTAGGGAACTACGATTGTTGAAACGAGCTATCTTGCATCAAGCTCAAAGTGCTTTAGATACAGCTATCAACCTCTTTGATTTGGGAAAGTATGTAAGAGCTTTGGATTTCGTTTCTTCCGCATGCTTAAAGGTACCATCCGTGTTATTCGAACTATTTAAGCTGTATGTGTTTAACTATTAATATGTTGTATGCTTTGTTTAAATTGTAGGCTAAAATACTAAAAGTGAGACTACTGACAACCGCTAAGGATTATGTTGGGGAAGGTTCCAGAAACATGATTAATACTTAGAAGATGGGATTATTAGATGCATTGCTTCTTCGAGGGCGTGATTATTATTTGGTTGATCATAATGTTGCTACTAGGTTCATAGGACTAGAAAACTGTGTATCCTTTCAACTCTTTATAACTACAACTAACATTATAATTTATATGGAATATGTCTATGCATAAACATTACCCTCTTCAAAACCCAGCGCAATGCGCGGGTATTAAATTCTAGTTGTTTAATAAAAACCATTATTTAGATGTCTATAACAATATCGTAAAATTGTGTGTGTGGACTTTTAAAAATGGGTTGTATAATTTGATTTGTTAGGACTACAAATTTTTGACCTATTAAACATTAGAACAATGTAAAAGTGTCATAAAATGTTTTTTAGGACGCTATTTAAGTTGTTAAACATATTACGCGACCATAGAATTTAGTTTCATAATCTTGTTTTGGGATATTAGGACCCTTTTTTTGGTAGCATAATATTCCATCATAAGGGTCCTTTAAATTAATTTTTAAGGACGCTTGCATGTGTATCAAAAGATTAAAGGTAGGTAAGTACATGTTAAAACATTGTAAAAGTGTCCTAATATGTTTTTATCCGGACGCTTTTTGGGTTGTTAATGGATATATTATGCGACCATAAAATTGGTTTCATAATCTTATTTGGGATATCAGGACGCTTTTTGAGTTCCGAGACTTATTACGACCCCTTTACATGAAACGCTTTTCTCGTTGGTCCTATTAAATGAAAGGTCCTATAAAATATCATTTTATAACGCTTTTGTGCGTACTAAAAAGCCCTTTTTGTTGTAGTGTGGACTGAGCTGATTGGCATCTAGTGAAGAAAAGTTACGAAATTTTATCTTAAGATAATTTGAAAGTTAAAAGTTATGATTTTAATATTTTATAATGGATGTTTGATGTTTTTATATTCCGTGAAAATTTTTTAACTAACTCTGATATTTAGAACTGTGTTTATGAGTAAATCCAACTTCCAAGTAGGGCACATGGACTGTAAGGCCCGGTCCCGGTGCCCTACATTGGATGTCCGATTTACTCATAAAATAGTTCTACAAAACAAAGTTAATTAAAAACTTTCGCGGAATATAAAACTTCAACCCATCATTACAAAACATTAAGACTTGTCTTTAAAACATAACATATAACATCATTTTTAAAATATCATTTCTTTCATCTTCAGATGTCAGCCGTTCAATCCATGCCATGTGCCACCCACATGCTAGCTCATTAAACATATTTACCTGCGTTGCATATTAAAAGTCAGCTACGCTGAGTGAGTTCTAGTTAATCAAGAAACATACAATACCGTCACATATCATACATATATACGTATCCGAAGATACATATTAATACTTAACCTGTTACCTTTCTTACATACATACATACATACATATATACGTATCCAATGATACATAATTATACGTTGTCCTTAATTATCCATAAAAGGAACATTACACAACATTCATTACAGGATTATCTACTAAAGTCCATAGAAGGACCACTATATATTATCCATAGAAGGAACAACTTGCATTATCGATAAAAGGAACACTACATATTATCCATAGAAGGAACGACGTGTACTATCCGTAGAAGGAACACTATATGTTATCCATAGAAGGAACCATATTCACTATCCATACAATGGACTCTATATATTATCCATATAAGGAACAAATTTTATTATCCATAAAAGGAACATACACTTAATCATATAATATCCATCTAAGGAACACTAATGGGTCCACAGTCCTTATCTATGCTTCTAAATTCCACGTCTATGTACAAAGGAAGTTAGAGTTATTTGCCATCCTAACTTACTATGTAGGAGTAGAATGTACCCACGTAAATGAGCATACCACATCATAACATACAAACGCACTGGGCATCCTTCACATTAATATTCTAACTATCACCTTCCCTGGCGATACGTGCAATATATGAAGATCATTCATGTACTGACAAGCAGTCATTTATATCTTCAATAAATTTCACGTAAATCATATATGGCATACACTTACCACTTAAGGTAAGTATATTAATAAATCATATTGAGTATGCACATAGCCCCAAAAACATAACAAGGAAACGGGGCTAGAAACTCACCTGGATCCGGTTACATTCGGAGTTGACTGTAACCCCTTTCCTTAATTGAGCATGGCTAATTGTTAAACATATATATTTGTTAAGTAACCGTGTAACTAATTAAGTTGGTATTTTAGTTAACTAACGTTCTTATTAAGCTAGGCTCTCTTGTTTAGTTAAATGGATCTATCGGGGTTACTTTGTTTAACAAAAGTATTTTCTTCTTTTATTTATTAAGTATACCCATCTTTCTTTTAATTTATATACATAGATATTTCTTTTATTCACCAACTAACTTGTCATCTAAAAAGTTAATGAAATTTAATGGAATTAATGAGGTCGGTTAGTTGGCTCATTAGGTTGGACTAGCTTTGGATTATTTAGAGAATAGGCTTAATCGTTCATGGGCTTGTCTTGATTAGGTCCAACAGGTTATTTGCGCACCTGGGCCCAATTGAATTAAGTGGCCCAAACCAATCGAATACCCAATCCATTCAAATTAAATAGGGTATTCGAATCGAACTGGGTATTGGAATTGAACCGGTTATTCGAATCGAATCGGGTACTCGCATTCAACTGGGTAATCGAATCGAATAACCATTTAATCGAATTGTACCCATCTGAGTACCCATCTGAATACCCATCCAATTCGCGCGTGCAAAAAATGATGGCGGGAGCCGGGACTCAAACCTGGAACCCTCCATTCTCACTAGAGGTACACAAATCGGTTTTTTTAAAAAAACCGGTTCGGTTATTAACCGGACCGGTTTTTTTCGTCCAGGAAAAAAACCGGTTCGGTTAATAACCGGACCGGTTAATAACCGGTTTTTGTGTATGAAAACCATAACCGGTCAAACCGGTTAGGACCGGTTTGGGAACCGGTTAGAACCGGTTAATAAACCGGTTTTTTTATTAACCGGTTTTTTAATAACCGGTCTAACCGGTTAACCGGTTTTTTTTTTTTTTTTAAATAACCATTATTTTTTCACAGTATAAACAAACCGGTAACTACAAGGCAAACCGGTAACTACAAGCATTAAATCGTTATCGCATATTCGTAACTCAAAAATACATAACTTTCATTTATAGCTTTTACATTAAAAATACAAACATTAAATCGTTATCGCATATTCGTAACTCAAAAATACAAACATTAAAGAATGCTTAGACACGATTACATTAACAACTTGCTGTTTCTTACTCATTATTTTCATCGCTACCCGATCCCGAGCTATTCCTTAGGTAATCCTCGTATGCGGCTTCTTCATCGGTCATTGGTTGAGTGTGTCCTTGATTGACCTCGTCTTCATACAAGCCCGCCTCATAGTCCATTTCCCCCTCGAGTGAGCGTTGATGTTGTGCCCTATCTAAAGAGTCCAAGTAATCCTTGTAGCAAATAGACATCTCTACAGCTGGTGGAGTGAGTCGAGTCCTCCTAATCGATATAACCCTGCCAGAAACAGAAAAAGCAGACTCCGAAGCTACCGTGGAAGCTTGGACCGTTAGTAAATCTTTGGCCATGGCGGCGAGGATCGGAAACTCATCCTCCTTACCTCTCCACCAAGCCAGCAAATCAAGACTTCTAAATTCATCTGGAGTCATGTGTTTCACAAAGTTGGTACCACCATACCTTCCAAGTTCACTGCTTGGGGTGTTTACCTTTTGACGTTTACCGGCGTCTTCCCAAATCATGTAGTACATTCCCATTTCAAGGTCGGTTTGGGATTGGGATTGGGCAACAGCTCTTAACGAGTCATGAATTTGGGAAGACGACCCGTATTTTGTAAGGTAAACATCATACATGTTAGACAAGGTGGTGTTGAAAGCATTCTTTAAAGTTTGGTTATAATAGGGGTTTTGATCGTCGTTTAACTCTAGCTCATCACAAATTTTTTTCTATTAAAGCTTCAACACCACCAACATTTATGCAAGGGTTTAACGCAGCAGCACATGTCAAAACAGCGGGTAGTTGTTGAAAATATTTTCTAAATTTTTCTTTCATTTTTACACCCATATCAAAATAAGGTGCACCCCTACAATGAAGTTCACTCAACTTTGTGCACATGACAGCAATTTTTGGTAAAGCAATGGGGCTTGTTGGATAGTAAACCCCGGATAAACTAGTTGTGCAAGATTTAAAAATTTGAAGGACCTCCGTAACGATCTCAATCAATAACCAGTTTCTAGGATCGTACGGTGCACATTTACCCCTACTTGACATTATTTGATGAAACGCAATTAGTGATTCTTTTTGTTGGATGGCTTTCTCAAACATATCACAAGTCGAGTTCCATCTTGTTGGACAATCCCAATTGGGCCCCAACCATTGACAATTAGCTTCATCACAAAATTTTTTGTATCTTGAAAATGTTTTATTGTTGCTAAAAACATCTCGTAACATTCTTTTAAAATTGTTTCTTTGCGTTTCGATCACGTTTAACCCATCTTGCACGGCCAAGTTGATAATATGTGCAATGCATCGGCTATGAAAAAACGCTCCATCACAAATAGGTTTATACTTTAATTTTAAATGGCCAACCGCGGCCGTATTGTTGGACGCGTTATCAAACGAAATTGAAAAGATTTTATCTTCAATCTTATATTGTCGAATGACTTTATCCAAGAGTTTAAAAATATTTCTACCCGTGTGCGGGTAATCAAACAATTGAAACGCAACGGTTCGTTTCATCATTTGCCACGACTCGGGGTCAACCCAATGAGCCGTCACACAAATGTATGAGTCGGGCGAACCATTAGGTACCGACCACACATCCGTTGTTAAGTTTACACCAGTTTGTAAGTTTGAAAAGTATGAAATTAGTTCGGATTTAGCGTTTTTCCAAGCTTTAAGACAATCTCTTCTAAGGGTCGAACGACTTACGTGTTGGTAGCGTGGTTGAACATACTTTTGCATCATCTCCGTGAATTGAGGGTTGTCGAAGTGGTTGAAATGAAATGTATTTTGAATCACAAAGTTTGAAAACTTTTGACGTACCGCTTCAAGGTCGTACGTAAACACCGTTCCTTGATTCGTCATCTCCGGCTGCGAACTACTTCCCGATTCGTCCTTCAAGGCCTTGCAAAAGGGCCTTTGTACATGCGCTCTTAAAGTGGAGTTTGCATCTTTGCCATAAAACTTCAAACAATGTTTGCATCGAGCTTTTTGGGTACCGTTAGACATTTCGCATAGGTCGAAATGTTGCCAAACATCTTGGTTTCGTTTCGTGGGGATGACCCGAACGACTGTTTCTCCCGTGTTCGAGGCACCCATGTTGACGGATGAAGTAGCACTTTGGGAGGCCATGATAATCGACTACGAAGTAAGAGCGTATGGAGTGGTAATGTGGTATAATTGAGCGTGAGATAACAAAATAATCGCGTATGTAATAAACGTTTAGAGCGTTTGGAGTTGTATAATCGAGTGTGATCTAACCAATACCCAACCTAAGCTATATATAGATGTTTGTGGGGGTAAAATGGGGGAAAAAAAAAACGGTCAAAAATTATAAAAAACGGCTATATGGCCGTTACTCAACGGGAAAAAACCGGTTTTTAACCGGTTAACCGGTTTTTTTATAACGGTCAAAAACCGGTTTATAAAAAAACCGGTTAACCGGTTTTTTAAAAAACCGGTTATTAAAAAAACCGGTTTTTAATAACCGGTTATTAAAAAAAACCGGTTTTTTTTATAACCGGTTATAAAACCGGTTTTGGCTCCAAATTGTGTAACCGATATATAAACCGCCGGTTTGTAAACCGGTCAAACCGGTTTACAAAAAACCGGTTTTCTTAAAAACCGGTTTCCGGTTTAAACCGACAAACCGGTTCGAGGACCGGTTTTTTTGACCACCTCTAATTCTCACAATCCTCCTGACCGGTTTACCACTTCACCAATCCTCCTGGATGATTAAAGATCCATCCATATTATTTATAAACCCACTTCACCAACTTTTTTTCTTTTCCTTTTCTTTTCTTTCTCTTTTCTTTCTTTCTTTTCATTCTCGCTACACCTTCTGCCATACCATTACTATTAATGAATATTATTATTATATTATTTATTCTTTTTTATTACAATTCTTAGTTAGAGCTGCTCACATCATTATTATTATTATTATTATTATTATTATTATTATTATTACTACGTTATCATTATTTCTAATATTATTATGAATCTTATATTGTTACTATTATTAGTAGTTAAATGATTTTTGTTATCATCCACTTATTACAGTCAATCAAGATCTAGCTCGTTTTGGTTAAAGTTTGAACCTTTATCGATTTTAAGACCCCGTTTGTCTAGATCTAGAAACGTCAAACAAGCCGAACTTCTAACGAGTTAAATAAGTTTATATTTTAACGTCAAGTTTATATTTTTATTAACCCTTAGATCCCGATCTAAGGTTCTACCAATTTTCATGGAAAAGCAATATCAAATGAACGATCTTTAAAATGATACGTACCTTAAACGAACCGAATCTCGGTTTAGATTTGGCTCGAGTTAAGCTTGATGATCTATTTTTATTGAAGATAATAAACAAACTTGATCTTTCTTTGATATGGTCCAAAATTATGAAGATGGATGGGTGGTGTAGAGAGTGTTTTGCTTAAGTGTGTGTTTTTCAAGGTACAGGCTATGGTGTAGAGATGTAAGGCCCCGGTCCCAGTGCCCTACTTTGAACGTCGGATTTACTCATAAACACGGTTCTATAAATCAGAGCTAATTAAAAACTTTCGCGGAATATAAAACTTCAACCCATCATACAAAACATTCAAGTCTTGTCTTTAAAACATAATATATAACATCATTTCTTCCATCTTCAGATGTCAGCCGTTCAATCCATGCCATGTGCCACCCACATGCTAGCTCATTAAACATATTTACCTGCGTGCATATTAAAAGTCAGCTACGCTGAGTGAGTTCTAGTTAATCAAGCAACATACAATACCGTCACATATCATACATATATACGTATCCGAAGATACATATTAATACTTAACCTGTTACCTTTCTAACATACGTACATACATACATACATATATAAGTATCCGAAGATACATAATTATACGTTGTCCTTAATTATCCATAAGAGGAACATTACCAACTTTCATTACAGGATTATCTACTAAAGTCTATAGAAGGAACACTATATATTATCCATAGAAGAAACAACTTGCATTATCCGTAGAAGGAAAACTACATATTATCCAAAGAAGGAACGACGTGTACTATCCGTAGAAGGAACACTATATATTATCCATAGAAGGAATGATATTCACTATCCATACAAGGAACTCTACATAATACCCATAGAAGGAACAAAGTTTATTATCCATATAAGGAACATACACTTAATCATATAATATCCACCTAAAGAACACTAATGGGGTCCTCAGTCCTTATCTATACTGCTACATTCCACGTCTATGCGCAAAGGAAGTTGATTTGCCACCTAACTTACTATGTAGGATGTAGAATGTACCCACGTAAATGAGCATACCCCATCATAACATACAGACGCACTGGGCATCCTTCACATTAATATTCTAACTATCACCTTCCTTGGCGATACGTGCAACATCTGAAGATCGTTCACGTACCGACAAGGATTCATTTATATCTTCAATAACTTTCACATAAATCATATATGACATTCACTTACCACTTAAGGTAAGTGTATTAACTAATTGTATTGAGTATGCACACATCCCGAAAACATAACAAGGAAAAGGGGCTAGAAACTCACCTGTATCCGGTTTCGTTCGGAGTTAACTGTAATCCTTTTCCTTAATTGAGCATGGCTAACTGTTAAACATATATATTGTTAAGTAACTGTGTAACTAATTAAGTTGGTATTTTAGTTAACTAACGTTCTTGTCAAGCTAGGCTCTCTTGTTTAGTTAAACGAATCTATCGGGGTTACGTTGTTTAAAAAAGTATGCTCTTATTTTATTTATTAAGTATACTCATCTTTCTTTTAATTTATATACATATATATTTCTTTTATTCACCAACTAACTTGTCATCAAAAAATTTAATGAAAATTTAATGGTATTAATGAGGTCGGTTAGTTGGCTCATTAGGTTGGACTAGCTTTGGATTATTTAGAGAATAGGTTTAATCGTTCATGGGCTTGTCTTGATTAGGTCCAACATGCTATTTCGGCACCTGGCCCAGTTGAATTGAGTGGCCCAAACCAATCGAATACCCAATCCATTTGAATCGAACAGGGTATTCGAATTGAACTGGGTAATCGAATTGAATACCCATTCCTAATCGAATTGTACCGATTTGAATACCCAACCAATTCGAGCGTGCAAAAATGATGGCGGGAGCCGGGACTCGAACCTTGAACCCTCCATTCACACAACAACAGCTTTACCACTTCACCAATCCATCTGGATGATTAAAGATCAATCAATATTAATTATAAACCAACTTCTCCAACTTTCTTTCTTTTTTTTCTCTTTTCTCTCTTTCTTTTCTTTCTTTTCTTTCTCGCTGCACCTTCTGCCTTATCATTACTATTATTGAATATTATTATTATATTATTTATTCTTTATTATTACTATTATTAATTAGAGTTGCTCACATTATTACTATTACTATTACTATTACTATTACTATTATCATTATTTCTAATAAATCTTATATTGTTACTAATATTACTAGTTTAATGATTTTTGTTATCATCCACTTATTACACCCAACCAAGATCTAGCTCATTTTGGATAAAGTTCGAACCTTTATCGATTTTAAAACCCAGTTTGGCTAGATCTAGAAACGTAAAACGAGCCGAACTTACTAACGTTGAATAAGTTCATATTTTAACGTCAAGTTTATATTTTTATTAACCCCTAGATCCCGATCTAAGGTTCTACCAATTTTCATGGAAAACAAATATCAAATGAACGATCTTTAAAATGACGCGTACCTTAAACGAACCGAATCTTGGTTTAGATTTGGTTCGAGTTAAGCTTGATGATCTCTTGTTATTGTAGAGAATAAACAAACTTGATCTTTCTTTGATATGGTCCGAAATTTGAAGATGGACGGGTGGTGTAGAGAGTATTTGGCTTAAGTGTGTGTTATTGAAGGTGTAGGTTATGGTGTAGAGATGGTTGGAGATGGAAAGGATTATGGTTTAAGGGGTATTTATACTTCCTTAAGCCCATGGACTTTAAGCCCATCTTTTTTTTGGTCCATAATTAATTCCATCTTTAAAGCCTATCATCTTCTATCTTTATTAATATTATCTTATTATTATTATCCTACTAACTCAATTAATTCTTCTGACGCAAATAATATATTAAATATTATTCATGGAAATTTTGGGATGTTACAACCGGGGCCTTACAAGTTGGTATTAGAGCATAAGTTCGAGGGAGTTAAGCATCCTACATGCTTAGACTCGAACAGAGAATGAGGCTAAAGTAAGAAAAGAAAGAAGATGCCAGTTCAAAAAATCCATGTGTTGCACAAGCAAGCTTGGTAACGGTAAGTTGCCTGATTAAGTTCATGTAAGGATTTAGAAATATATGTATATATGTTAAATGAAAGTAGAAGATTGTATGATGTTAGCTAATCTCCTAAAGAAAGACCGTTTGAATACGAGCTTAATTGCTAGGGAAAAAATGTATGAATGCTAGCTTAATTGCAAGGTATAAGAATGTAGGTTATATGTATGTTTACATGATTGTGTGAGAGGTAGAAACTGGCAAAAGTGAAATCTTAAAGGGAAGTATGTAGAACCTGAGGGGTAATGTAAAGAGTAAATTACACTTGGCCAATGTCATTAACTACTTACCTTACGAATCATGTTCTAAATAATTACTAGAGTGATAGAGTTTGTGTTTCCTTAGAGATAAGATAGATGACTGATACAAAGGGACGAACACGAGGAGGTCGCACTGGACGCTGTGATAAGACACGTGTCAAACAGACACCTTTTGAAGAAATGTGTGATAGAACGATATACGAAAGCAAGATGACTCCGACTGTAGAAAGTAATGAAGAAGGATTACACTTGGAGTTGTAGTCATATACACTAAGGGAGTTGCTCAATTGTTTCGTTATTCAATTCCAACAATGTTCGCTGAGGCATCGAAGGGAGCCCAAACGAGGATATACAAGTGGAAGCAACATGAAAGAAATGAAGATAAGCCAACATGAATAAGTCAACACATGTAGTTTGCCGGCAATAGTTAACTCCATAAGAAATCTTGTTGGGATCGTGAGTAACGAAGCGAACTATGAGTAAGCAGAGACGATCGAGAAGGACGGGTGAATGTCAAGGTATCCTAATTGAACATGCATGAAAGGATGAGGCTACTTAGTGCAGCGAATATGAAAGGAAAACGCTAAGAAGAATGTAGTTGTGTACCTGAGTCTTTTTCGAAGAGACCACGAGCGATACTTTAGTTAAAAATCATGAGAATGGCTAAGAATTTTAAGGTAGAACTAGAGGGACTTGAGTTACTTGCTACTCTTTATGTTCAACCTTATGAGAGTGCGATGTCGTCTCGGAATGGATTTGTTGTTTGAGCCTAAGGCTCATATAGCACGTAAGAGTAAGTTGATAAGGTTGAAGTCTTTAGAAGGCGGTACAGTGAAGGTTTATGATATTTAAGGAAGTTCAGGGCTTAATGTCATTTCGATGATAAAAGCCAAAGGGGTTTGTTAAGGCGAGGGTGTGGTGCCTACCTGACATAAGTCGTTAGAGCTACGGTCGAAACCAAAGAAGTGAAAGATGTTCCTATAGTGTATGACTATCCAAAAGTGTTCCTAAATGACCTTTCGGGGCTACCACTGGAACGAGAGAAAGAATTCCAGATATAGTTAATACTAGGAGCACAAACCGTCGTGAAATCACATTACCACCTGGCGTCGTCCGAGACGAAAGGTTTAATGTCCCAACTGTAAGAACACCTCGACAAAGGTGTTTTAATGCCAGGCATTCCTTGCAGCGTGTACCGGTGATGTTCGCAAAGGAGAAAGATAGAAGTATGAGAACGGGTAAGGATTACTGCGAGTTAAACAAGCTTACGGTGAAGAATAGATGTTCGTTGCCACAAACCGATGATTTGTCGGATTAAATTCAAGGTGATAGTTGGTCATCGCAAATAGACCTTAGAGCAGGCTATCATCAGTTGAAAGTGAAAGAAGCATGTAACATCCCAAAATTTCGAGTAATAATATTTTATATTATAATAATCGAGTTTGCTTGATTTGGCGCGAAATAATAAAATAATAGTAAAGGATGGCAAGATAAGTAAGCTAATTAAAGAGAGTTAAGCATGGACTAAAAAGGAAAGATGGGCCTTAGGTCCATGGGCTTAAGGGAGTATAAATACCCCTTAAACCCTAAACCTTTCCATTTCCATCCATCTTATCCATTTTACACTACAAAAACACACACAACTTTCTAATTTCGGCCGCCACATAGAGTGAGAAACCAAGATCAAAACCAAACCTTTTATTAATAGATCCTTGGGATACAAGCTAGATACAAGATCAATACTTCATAACAAGCTAGCCGTGACCCTATTAATGTCTAAAGGTATGTTCTTTATGATTAAAGGGTACGTTTTTGTGAACGGTTTGCTATGAAACTTGACCCTAGAGTAGATTGGGTCTAGATGCTTCATAAAAATGCAAACTTGATGATTAAAATGAACCTAATGGTCTAATGATAGCATACGGCTCGAGGATGAACCCTAGATCTAACCTAGAACGTTTTTAACTTATAAAGGTCCAGACTTTATGCCTAAAACGTACTAGATCTTGATGAAGGACTAACGGGTGTAAAACGATTATGAATAGTGATAATAAAAGGGTTAAAAGTCATGATTTGAGCCCTAGTACAAATCGGCTGGGCAAGGTGGGATCATAGGATAGAATAAAACAAGTCAAACTGGGGGTTTTCGGCCAACCATGAAGATCCTTGGTCAAACCTTCAGGTTCTCGGCCAACCGGACAGTCAACAAAGGTTCTCGGCCATGTGGTTCTCGGTCATGATCTTCTTGGCCGAAAACGAGGTTCTCGGTCAAACTGGATTTCGTTCAAGACCATGGTTCTCGGTCGGGTTGAGTTCTCTGCCAAGAGTTCTAGGCTGACTAGTCCACTGTTGGGTTTTGGGTTTGAGTCCAGTTGGGCCCAGATAGTTAACAAGCTGGCCCATTATCCTAAGTCTGACACAAGCCCAATTTAGATAGATGTTGGATTAACTAAATACCAACTTAAATAATTGTACAGTTAATTAACAAAAAAATATATTTAACATTTAGTCGTGCTCAATTAAAAAAGGGGATTACGATTAACGGCGAGCGCAACAGGATCCAGGTGAGTTTCTAGCCCGATTTCCTTGTTATGTTTTCGGGGCTGTGTGCATACTTGATGTGATTAGTTAATACACTTACCTTAAGTGGTAAGTGTATGTCTTATGTGAATTATGTATGAATGAATGCTTGACGATGCATGAACGATCTTCGGATATTGCATGTGCCTTCAAGGGATAGTATAAAGTTATGATATATATATATGATGTATAGATGATGTATGGACGTATGAAAGTTATAATTATGAATGTATAGAAAGGTACGAAAGGAATAGATAGAACAAGGGAAACGACCCTAATAATGTTGGGGAATGTAGGGAACCGACCATAACAATATCGACGAATGTAGGGAACCGACCCTAATAATATTGGCGAATGTAGGGAACCGACCCTAATAATGTCGGCGAATGTAGGGAACCGACCATAATAATGTCGGCGAATGTAGGGAACCGACCCTAATAATGTCGGCGAATGTAGGGAACCGACCCTAATAATATCGGAGAATGTAGGGGACCGATCCTAATAATATCGGCGAAGGTTATAGGGCGGAAGTCTTTTTAAAATGTATGTGTATGAATAAAAGTATGTATGTTAATATGAAAGAAAGAATGAAAGTACGTAAGTATGTAAGTATGTAGGATAATAGGAAGGTAAGTACCTTCAGGTGCATATGTTGATATGAGAATGAATCATATGTTGCCTGATTAACTAGAACTCACTCAGCGTAGCTGACTTTTAGTATGCACGCAGGCTAACCGACTGAGACAGCTGGCTTGAGGGAGACACATGGCAATACTGAAGAGGCTGGCATCTGAAGATTGGTCATGATGTTTTGACACCATGTTTTATGTTATGTTTTAAAAAGACAAATTATGGATGATTGTATCGATTGGTTGACTATTTTATTATTCCGCGAAAGTTTTTAATTAACTCTGATTTTAGAACTGTGTTTATGAGTAAATCCAACACCAAAGTATGGCTACCGATAACGGGGCCTTACAAGTTGGTATTCAAGCAAAGTTCGAGAGATTTAAGCATCCTACATGCTTAGACTCGAACAGAGAATGGGATTCAAGTAAGAAAATAAAGAAGATGCCAGTTCAAGAATGCCATGTGTCGCGCAAGCAAGCTCAGTAAAGGTAAGATGTATGATTAAATGATGTATGTTAAATGTTAAAGAAAGGATATGTGAATGATAGGGATAGGATTAATTGATTGTTTTGATTGACTAATTGTTTAAGTAGAACCAGCACAAATAGACTCATAAATGGAAGTGTATAGGACACGGAAAGTAACGTGATCAGCTAATCACAGCTGGCCACTGTTATTACCTGTTAGCCTTACTATCCTTGTACTATATAGTTCCTTGAGTGATGACGTTTGTGTTTTCCCTTTTAGAATACGATGGCTGGAACTGGAGGAAATGTAGGAGCTGGAGTAATTGCAAGGACTGAAGGTTGCACTAGGCGACGTGGCAGGCCTCGTCGTGCCCAACAACCTTCGGTTGAGACAGCTTCCAATGCTGGAGATGAAGGAAGCGCAGCTGGAGGAGATCCGAAAAATAATGAAGGGGTTCAACGGGATCCCGTAATCCAAGCAGCTATCGTCCAAGCTGTATTCGCCGCTGTAAAGAATATTACTCCTGGAGGGTCTGCTGGAAGTCGTGAAAGAACTGCTGGAGGGGCAGGGGGTGATGGTGAAAGAAATGAGGGAGAAGAGAGGGAGGCCTCGAGTGGGGTTAGGTCTATGAAAGCCGGTGGCAGGAAAAGAGGATGAGGTGGGTGCAACTATAAGTCCTTTAAAGGATGCGACCCGCCGAAGCTGACTGGCTTGTGTGATGCAATTGCTACTCTTCTGTGGATAACCGCCATGGATAAAATTATCCGCATTAGCGAGTACCGCCCCGATCAAGCTGTCGGTTATGCCACCCAATTGTTTGAAGATGAGGCAATGTACTGGTGGGAATCGATTGAGCAGAGGAAGAGTCAAGAGGAAATCAAGGATATGAAGTGGGAAGATCTGAAATAACTGGTTATGAAGAAATTATGTGCTGACGCCGAGGTCGAGAAGGCGGAGACGAAGTTCCTGAACATGAAAGCTGGAACGACGACACATCATGAGTATACCACCGAGTTCAACCGAATGTCTAGGTTGGTACCCGATATGGTCAACACTAAGGCAAAAAGAATAAAGTGCTATGTGAGAGGATTGCCACAGAAAGTCCGCACGCTAGTCAGGACGAGTAAACCTGCTACCTTTGACTCTGTTGTCGAACTCGCGGAGATGGTTTAAGCAGACCTGGCTGCGAATGATATAGTGGTGGAAGAAGAGAAGAAAGAAAAGAAATGGGTTGTTCCTACCAAGCGACCCGGAACTCAGACATGGAACCCCAAAGATAAGAAGCAGAAAGTGTGGGAGAAGAGGTCGTGTAGGACTTGTGGTAAGATGCACGGTGGTGAGTGCAAATGGGGCACTGGTTCTGATGTGTGCCATAAGTGTGGAAAGTACCATGGAGGGGAATGCAGAGTAGGATCTAATGCTTGCTAAAAATGTGTTAAGGTGGGGCATTTTGCTCAGGACTGCCATGCTAAGCCCGCGTGTTACAAGTGCGGCAAGACAGGTCACTTTGCCAGAGAGTGTACTGAGGGCGAAGCCGGAGGAAGTGGAAAGAAGGATACAGAACAAGCTAGGCCAAGAACCAGAGCCTACATGCTGACCCAAAAACAAGCCAAGCATATTCCAGATGTCGTCACAGGTACGTTTCTAGTAAACAGTATTTCCGCTTTAGTATTGTTTGATTCGGGTGTGAACAAAAGTTTTGTAGCCACGTCCTTTAGTAAATTAGCAAAAATGAAATGTTTCCGAGTGTCCGAAACTTTTATAGTAGAAACCTCTAGTGACACTTCGAGTAAAATAATGAAAATGGTTAGGGACGCTAAGATAGAGTTAGAGGGACACGATTTCCCTGTTACCTTGTATGTTATGACCTTAGGAGGATTCGACGTAGTCTTGGGAATGGATTGTCTGTCTGAGTATGAAGCTCAGATAGTGTGTAAGAGTAGGATAATAAGGTTAAAGTCCTTGGATGGTAGTGCGGTGATGGTTTATGGTGATAAGGAAAGTTATGGGCTTAATGTCATTTCGATGATAAAAGCCGAGGGTTTGTTAAGGCGAGGGTGCGTATGTTGTCAAAGAAATGAAAGATGTTCCTATCGTGTGCGACTAACCAAAAGTATTCCCAGAGGATCTTCCGGGGTTTCCACTGGAGCGCGAGATAGAATTCCAGATAGACTTAGTACCAGGGGCCCAACCCGTCGCGAAAACGCCTTACCGTCTAGCACCGTGCGAGATGAAAGAACTGATGTCCCAACTGCAAGAACTCCTCGACAAGGGTTTTATTAGATCAAGTGTTTTCCCGTGGGGCGCACCCGTATTATTCGTGAAGAAGAAGGATGGAAGTATGAGAATGTGCATAGACTATCGCGAGTTGAACAAGCTTACAGTAAAGAATAAATATCCTTTGCCAAGGATTGATGATCTGTTTGACCAACTGCAAGGTTCAAGTTGGTTCTCACGTATAGATCTCAGATCTGGCTATCATCAACTGAAGGTGAATGAGGCATACATCCCTAAGACAGCGTTCCGAACGCGGTATGGACACTACGAGTTCCTCGTGATGTCATTCGGACTAACAAATGCTCCCGCAGCATTTATGGACATGATGAATAGGGTGTGTCGGCCAATGTTGGATAAGTCAGTTATTGTCTTCATCGACGATATATTGATATATTCAAAGAGCGAATCTGATCATGCTGAGCATCTGAAAGAGGTGTTAAAGATTCTGAAGAAAGAGAAGTTGTACGCTAAGTTTTCAAAATGCGCGTTCTGGTTGCGAGAAGTGCAATTTCTAGGTCACGTGATAAATCCTGAAGGAATTATGGTGGACCCGGCTAAGATTGAAGAGATAACTAATTGGAAGAATCCTCAGAATCCGACTGATATACGAAGCTTCTTAGGGTTAGCTGGCTACTATAGGAGATTCATCGAAGTTTTCTCCAAGATAGCCGCACCGTTGACCGGTATGACCCGAAAGTCGATAGTATTCAGTTGGGCTAAGTTTCAAGAAGAAGCTTTTCAGGAGTTAAAGAAAAGACTCATGCAAGCTCCAATCCTTGCTTTACCCAACGGTGACGAGGACTTGGTTGTTGCACTGATGCTTCGCATCGTGGGTTAGGTTGTGTGTAGATGCAACGAGGAAAAGTAATAGCCTATGCATCTAGACAGTTGAAAGTCCACGAGAGTACTTACCCGACGCATGATTTGGAGCTAGCAGCAGTAGTACACGCTCTTAAGATTTGGAGACACTACCTGTATGGTACTAAGTGTACCATCTACACGGATCACAAGAGTTTGAAATATTTCTTTGAGCAAAAGGAACTGAATATGAGACAGAGAAGGTGGTTAGAGCTGATAAAAGACTACGACTGTGATATAAAGTACAACCCTGGGAAGGCTAATGTGGTCGCTGACGCGCTAAGTCGTAAGAATGAGGAAGTCCTTGCAACAGTGAAGTCATACCAGCTTATTATGAATTCAAGCCTTTTCGAAGAAATCATCAAAGTACAGTCAGAGGTGCTTGTAGACGAGAAGTTAGTAAAGAAAGAAAGAGTTTATGGCCAACAAGATGAGCTAATAGAAAACACTCAGGGTGTTAAGACTAGGTTTGACCGTATGTGGATTCCACGCCATGGGGATCTCAGAGGTCGAATCTTGGATGAAGCTCATAAGTCAAGATATTCGATTCACTCAGGAGCTACGAAGATGTACCAAGATTTGAAAAGAGACTACTGGTGGCCAGGAATGAAGAATGATGTAGTAGACTATGTCATTAAGTGCTTAACTTGTTTACAAATCAAAGCCGAACATTAGAAGCCTTATGGAAAAGTGCAATCGCTCGAGATTCCTGAGTGGAAATGGGAACACATCACCATGGATTTCATAACTAAGCTACCTCGTACAGCTAAGCATCATGATACCATCTGGGTGATTGTGGATCGTTTGACCAAGAGCGCTCACTTTCTGCCCATACGAGAGGCTATCTAGTCAGAAACGTTAGCAAGCTTGTTCATTAAAGTGGTTGTAACCAAGCATGGAGTACCGTTATCAATCGTGTCTGATAGAGATACTCGGTTTACTTCGAGGTTTTGGAAGAAGTTCCACGAAGCTATGGGAACGAGATTAAACATCAGTACGGCGTATCATCCTCAAACCGATGGGCAGTCTGAAAGGACAATCCAAACCTTTGAGGATATGCTATGTGCTTGTGTTTTAGACTTTGGTGGAAGTTGGGATGATCACCTGCATCTGGTAGAGTTCTCCTATAACAACAGTTACCATTCAAGTATTGGTATGCCACCATTTGAGATGCTTTATGGAAAACGATGTAGGACTCCCGTGTGTTGGGGAGAGATTGGCCAGAAATAAATGGGGAGTCTAGAAGTGGTTCAAGAGACATCTTCATAGTTTGATCAGATTAAGGCAAGAATGAAAGCTGCTCAAGACAGGCAAAAGTCGTTTGCTGACAAGCGGCGACGACCGATTGAGTTTAACGTTGGTGACAATGTGATGCTCAAGGTCTCGCCTTGGAAAGGATTTATTCGTTTTAGGAAGAGAGGGAAGTTGAGTCCGAGATACATTGGACCATTCAAAATTTTAGATCGAGTGGGTGAAGTATCTTATATGCTGGATTTTCCTGAAGAGTTAGAAGGAATTCACTCAACCTTCCATATTTCTCACCTGAGAAAGTGTCTGGCTGATGACACGTCACACGTGCCATTGATGGACATTAAGGTTGATGAACAGTTGAACTATATTGAACAACCGATCGAGATAGTGGACCGCAAGGAGAAGCAACTTCGTCATAAGGTTATGCCCTTAGTAAAGGTGATATGGAAGCACTGCAAGGGATCGGATGCCACCTGGGAAGCTGAGGATGAGATGCACAAATTTTACCCTAGTCTGTTTAAGTAATAGTTAGGTTTTGGTGACGAAACCTCTTTAAGGAGGGAAGGCTTGTAACATCCCAAAATTCCGAGTAATAATATTTTATATTATAATAATCGAGTTTGCTTGATTTGGCGAGAAATAATAAAATAATAGTAAAGGATGGTAAGATAAGTAAGCTAATTAAATAGAATTAAGCATGGAATAAAAACGAAAGATGGGCCTTAGGTCCATGGGCTTAAGGGAGTATAAATACCCCTTAAACCCTAAATCTTTCCATTTTTATCCATCTTATCCATTTTACACCACAAAAACACACAAAACTTTCCAATTTTGGCCGCCACCTAGAGTGAGAAACAAAGATCAAAACCAAACCTTTTATTAATAGATCCTTGGGATACAAGCTAGATACAAGATCAATACTTCATAACAAGCTAGCCGTGACCCTATTAACGTCTAAAGGTATGTTCTTTATGATTAAAGGTGACGTTTTTGTGAACGGCTTGCTATGAAACTTGACGTGACCCAAGCTAGCCGTGACCCTATTAACGTCTAGATGCTTCAAAAAAATGCATGATGATTAAAATGAACCTAATGGTCTAATGATAGCATACGGCTCAAGGATGAACCCTAGATCTAGCCTAGAACATTTTTAACTTATAAAGGTCCAGACTTTATGCCTAAAAGAAACTAGATCTTGATGAAGGACTAACGGGTGTAAAACGATTATGGATAGTGATAATAAAAGGGTTAAAAGTCATGATTTGAGCCATAGTACAAATCGGCTGGGCAAGGTGGGATCATAGGATAGAATAAAACAAGTCAAACTGGGGGTTTTCGGCCAACCATGAAGATCCTTGGTCAAACCTTCAGGTTCTCGGCCAACCAGACAGTCAACAAAGGTTCTCGGCCATGTGGTTCTCGGCCGAAAACGAGGTTCTCGGTCAAACTGGGATTTCGGTCAAGACCATGATTCTTGGTCGGGTTGAGTTCTCTGCCAATAGTTCTAGGCTGACTAGTCCACTGTTGGGTTTTGGGTTTAAGTCCAGTTGGGCCCAGATAGTTAACAAGCTGGCCCATTATCCTAAGTCTAACACAAGCCCAATTTAGATAGATGTTGGGTTAACTAAATACCAACTTAAATAATTGTACATTTAATTAACAAAAAATATATTTAACAGTTAGCCGTGCTCAATTAAAGAAGGGGATTACGATTAACGGCGAGCGCAACAGGATCCAGGTGAGTTTCTAGCCCGATTTCCTTGTTATGTTTTCGGGGCTGTGTGCATACTCGATGTGATTAGTTAATACACTTACCTTAAGTGGTAAATGTATGCCTTATGTGAATTATGTATGAATGAATGCTTGATGATGCATGAACGATCTTCGGATATTGCATGTGCCGTCAAGGGATAGTATAAAGTTATGATATATATATATATATGATGTATAGATGATGTATGGACGTATGAAAGTTATAATTATGAATGTAAAGAAAGGTATGAAAGGAATAGATAGAACAAGGGAACCGACCCTAATAATGTTGGGGAATGTAGGGAACCGACCCTAATAATATCGGCGAATGTAGGGAACCGACCCTAATAATATCGGCGAATGTAGGGAAACGACCCTAATAATGTCGGCGAATGTAGCGAACCGACCCTAATAATATCGGCAAATGTAGGGAACCGACCCTAATAATGTTAGCGAATGTAGGGAACCGACCCTAATAATATCGGAGAATGTAGGGGACCGACCCTAATAATATCGGCGAAGGTTATAGGGCGGAAGGCTCTTTAATGTGTATGTGTATGAATAAAAGTATGTATGTTAATATGAAAGAAAGAATGAAAGTACGTAAGTATGTAAGTATGTAAGATAATAGGAAGGTATGTACCTTCGGGTGCATATGTAGATATGATAATGAATCAACGTTGCTTGATTAACTAGAACTCACTCAGCGTAGCTAAATTTTAGTATGCACGCAGGCTAACCTACTGAGACAGCTGGCTTGAGGGAGACACATGGCAATACTGAAGAGGCTGGCATCTGAAGATTAGTCGTGATGTTTTGACACCATGTTTTATGTTATGTTTTAAAAAGACAAATTATGGATGATTGTATCGATTGGTTGACTATTTTATTATTCCGCGAAAGTTTTTAATCAACTCTGATTTTAGAACTGCGTTTATGTGTAAATCCAACACCAAAGTAGGGCTACCGGTAACGGGGCCTTACAAATCAGACATCCCTAAGACAACGTTTCAAACACGATATGAACACTAAGAGTTCTCGTGATATCGCTGGGATTGAAGAATGCTCCAGCGGTATAAATAGGGTATGTCATCAGATGTAGGACAAATCTGTCATTGCCTTTATTGATGATAATCTTGACATGCTCAAGGAATAAGTCAGCCCATGATGAACACTTGAGATAAGTGTTGGTGACGTTGAATAAAGAATAATTGTATGCTAGGTTTTCAAGGTGTACCATTGATACAGTTTATAAGAGTTTGAATATCTCTTCAAGCAAAAAGAATGGAATATGAGACAAGAAGATGGGTAAGGCTGATAAAGGATTATGATCGTGAAATCAAGTATTATCTTGGTGAGGCTAACGAGGTCACTGACGCACTAAGCCGTAAAGGTGGAGAGGTTATCACGACGATTGAGTTGTATAAATTAGCTAGCACTTCGTATTTCATGAGCGAGATCTACGAGACGCAATAGAAGTTATAAAGGATGAGAGCAAGAATAAAAATAAATAAAATTTTTTGGTTACACCAAAATTTGAAAGAGGATTCTTATGATATAAAAATCAGATTTCGTCGCCTAAGGATTTCACGTCGTGGAGATCTTCGAGACCAATTCCTAGATGATGCTTAAAAGTCTAGATACTCGGTTTACATCAACGTTTTGAAAGGAAAGAAGTTGATTATAATGAAGGTAGACACTGATGGAAGTGAAACCATTATATAGAAGTCAAACGAAGATGAGTTCATGGTATGTGACAGCCGTGGAAAGTCATGATATTTCTCCTACATGGACAAGAACAACCATAAGTGTTACGAAGGTGAAACCGACAGTAACGCAGCAAGAGGGTGCAAGAAACAAAGGACAAAAGCCAGAAAGACATGGAAGGAAGGCGTAGAGATGGCTTAGACTTATGTTATTGGAATTAAATCTTAACACAAATGATTAGTGTGTAAATGATAATCATGTGATCATGGACGGGAAGTTCTCTAGAACGATAAAGATAAAATGATATTATAAATATCCATACGAAGGTCAAGGCATGCCCGGAAAGGAAATCGGTTAAGATAATAGTTATGATATATCAGGCAGCCTGATATACAACAACAAACAACAATAGATTCATAGGACAAGGTGAGACTTGATTAGTCAAAAAAAGGAAGATGTATCATCATGGACTTCTTCATCAAGCTACCTTGGACAGTTATAACTCATGAACCCTACGTATTGATACAGAGCTGATAATGAAAGAAGGTTTAAGTGGTAACTTAAGGAGTTCTTCGAGAAGTTATGCAATGGATGTGCTCGAAATTGCAAGAAGTGTTCTAACTTAAGGAGTAGACAAAGGGATTTCAAGAAGTAACCCTTAATGAGGAACTGGAAAGGTTTCCTTTTTGGAATTAATATGTTTAAACATATTGCAAATCAGTATAATTGCTAAAACTTGTAATTAGATAGATGAGTCATTCAATGCTTAGTGTGGTGACGGTAAGTGCAATATTTCTGTTTGAAATACAAGAAATAAAAGCATGCTTAAGGAAATGATGGGGACTTGCTAAGTATATATAAGGAAGCGTAACATCGAGGACTTCATGGAAAAGCTACTGTGGACGGCTAAAACAAATTAACATCACTCGATGATTGTAAGACAAAGGATAAACTGGCAAGCTAGGAAGCTAAAGAAAGGATGTGAATACAGGAAGTATTCCTTTTACAAGGAAAAAGCAGGTTTCAAGGACGAAGCCTCTTTTAATGAGGGTAGACTTGTAACATCCTGAAATTTCTAAAAATAATATTTAATATATTATTTAATTATGATGGAAAAGTTTACTTGATTTAGTAAACGAAATAATAAATTAATAAAGATGGAAGGTTAAGTAGGCTTTAAATATGGAATTAAAAATCTACTAAAAAGAAAAGCTGAGCCTAAGGTCCATGGGCTTAAGGGAGTATAAATACCCCTTAAACCCTAATCCTTTCCATTTCCATTGATCTATACAACATTGCCTACACCTTCAAAAACACACACTTCTCCAATTCCCGGTTTTGAGAAAATATCCCACAAATACACGATGATTCCCAGAGATCTAACCGCCGGACCATTCTAAAATTTTAACTGAGTGTTAAAGGAATATAAATGAAGATTCCCACCGATCAGAGCATCGATCAGAGGTCGGGAAGTCTGGTTTTTATCAGTAAAACCGTAGAAGCTCAAAAATGAAGATACCGACGACTGTTCAGCTCCTCCGGCCACTGTAGCAGCGTTTTCTAGTGACGACGATGGGCTTGTATATCAGAGCGATACGGTTCCGTGGCTTCTTGAATCACTTAATTTCGATTTTGTTTGATATGGTTTTGGTCTATTCGAGTGATTTCAAACATAAACCTCAAAGGTACGTTTTTGTTAAAAAGGTTTAATTTTCATGTACAGATTTGCATGAAAATTGGTAGGATGATAGAGTTGGTCATGACTATTGATAAATTAATGAACTTGTGAGTAAACGGGTTAGTTGGTTCGTTTCGGGTAAAACGAGTAGTGTTCGGTTTGTGAAAAGGACGGGTAAACGAAGTCGGTTTTGCATGAAATTTAATAGGATAGTAAATCAGACCTTATTATGTGAGAAAAATGTAAAGTTAAACATAAACAAGTTGTTTGGAATGAGAAGGGACAAACGAGAGACATTTGGACCATGTTAACGCAAGGAAACAAGGTAGTTATAGACCAAGGTTGGTTCCTTATGCGAAATGGGCAACTCGAGTCGAATGTAAAGGCTGGAAAGTGATGAAATTATAACCATATTCGAATCGGGTCCTTAGGAGACGTGAATCAAAAGAATGAAATCGAATCGAATGGGGAAATGATCAAATCGAGTGTGTGGTTCGATTCGAATAGAAAGTTCATTTGATTAGAAAGTCCATTCGAATAGAAAGTCCATTTAAATAGAATCTACCATTCGAATAGAAAGTCCAATCAAATAGAATCTACCATTAGAATAACAAGTCTAATCGAATGGGATCTGCCATTCGAATAGAACTGAGGACTCGATTAAAATAGCCTAGACTTAAAAATTTCTGATGATACCTTAATGATATGGGTAGGGTTAGTTAATTGATACGTGTAATTGTTATACAGTTAGCCGAGCCTAGTTTAAGAAAGGAATTACTATAAATTCATAAAGAAACAGGACCTAGGTGAGCTTCAAGCCCCATTTCTTGTTAGATTTTCGGGGTTGTGTGCATACTCAATGTGATTAGTTAATACACTTACCTTAAGTGGTAAGTGTATGATATGTGTTAGTATGATATATGAAGTATGAATGATGTGCGTATGCTAATGCAAAGATTAAAAGTATGTATGAGAGTTATAATTATAAAGATAAAGAAATGTAAGGTATGGTTGTATGGTAGAAAAGGGAACCTGACCCTAATAATATTCGAGGCAAGAGGGAACCGGACCCTAATAGTATTCGAGGCAAGAGGGAACCGGGCCGTAATAATACTCGAGGAAGTAGGGCGTAATGCTCTTTAATACGTATAAGTATGTATGTAAAGTAAGATCAAATATGAAAGTATGAAAAGTTTGAATGTATGAGAGTATGAAAGAATGAAAGTATGAAAGTATAAAGTATGAATGTATGTGTATGTATGTATGTATGTTTGTATGTATGTATGAAGTATAAGCAAGTTAAAAAATTAATATGTGTCTTCAGATTTGTGTAAGTGTGTATGTGAAGGTAATGTATGTTGCCTGAACTAGAACTCACTCAGCGTAGCTGACTTTTAGTATGCACGCAGGCAAATAGGATGAAGGAGCAGGCTTGAGGGGGACACATGGCATGGACTGAGCTTACTCACATCTAGTGAAGAAAAGTTATGATGTTTTATGTTAAGATAATTTGAAAGTTAAAAGTTATGATTTTAATATTTTATAATGGATGTTTGATGTTTTTATATTCCGCGAAAAGTTTTAAACTAACTCTGATATTTAGAACTGTATTTTTGAATAAATCCAACGTCCAAGTAGGGCACCGGGACCAGGGCCTTACAGTTAACGACATGTATATGCATTCTGTGATGTGTTTATTTTAGCAATTCAATGTTATACATGGCTTAATTGAAATTTGAATGCATGTTTGACCTTCTGAGTTCGTATTTAATTTTGACTTTGATGAACTGAGGTCAAAGTTGAAAAGTATTAGTGTCGGTTCGTTAGTGTATAACGAATAACTCCTCATTCGTGTTTAAATAAACACTTTCGTTAAACACTCATAACGAATAAGCATCATTCGTGTTATTATGTAACAAATGAATCTTCATTTGTTTCACATATATGACGAATGGACTCATTAACTGATATTTATTCATTCGTTAAGTTGACAATAACGAATCATGCCATTCGTTATAATGAATGGTCTCATGTGCTAACGAATGACACTTGTAATTCTTTCAAACAGAATTCAATTTATTTAAGTATAAGTTGAAATTTTGTTTTTAAGATAAATATTCGTTTTACTGATATTCGAGTTTGTGTATATATAGCAATGGCCAATGAGATGATTCAAGATGCTCCTGCTATTGATCCACAACCTGCTACTCAAGAACAACCTCCTGTACAGCAACAACAAGCCCCGTGTGCTCTTATGTTGTCGTTCGATAAGAAGCACAATATTTGTGCTTTCGTGCAATATAATTTTGCCGATCAGGACAATTTTGGCGATATTATTACATTTTTACGTCGATCCAGTATTCACTATGCTATAAGTGCTGATGTTGCTGTCCATTTCAGTGTAATCCGCCCATTTAGGAATTCAGCATGATATGTGGAGTTCGAGAATCATATTGTTGCTGAGAACAACAAGACGACGATCACAATCACTCCTTGTGTGATAAGGCGAGTGCTACGATTTGTTGGCAACATGGACATTCCATGTGAATTCGATAAGACGTTGATTCGTGGTTATTTCAGCGCTTGTTTTATTCATGAGTTCTTGAACATTCCCAATACAACAAGGCGTACTTGTGTGCTCCATACAAGTACTTATTACATGTATTGATACACTGCCTTAGGGGACGCAAGGGAGGTTTTGATGAATGACGGATTATGCTTCCATCCGCATTCATTGCTCTTATTTAAACAAACTGTTCAACTTCTCCGAGCTAATATTTTACCATCTCAAGGAGAATTGTTTGGTGAAGAATCTTTAGAGCAAGTTCTTAATGTATCCACGCTTTATGCAGTTACTTATGATTCCTGATCTGGTGATTGATCAGTCGTTACAATATGATGTGTTGGAATTAGAACGTATGATGGCTGATACAATGAAGAGAATGAAGACGTGTCGTGGTAAAGCACAGAAGACCGTCCGAGAACTAAGCGTTTGATTGCACCTTCTAATGATCGTTGGATCCATGATTATTCAGATTCTGAACGTATAGAGGGACTATGTGGGAACAATGATGATGATGGTGGTAACCATGGAGACGGCGGAAATAGGAGTGACGGACGACGTGTTGACGTTGAGGCAACAAGCTCATATGCTTCTCAGCGAAAACGTAAGGGCAAGGAAAAGTTACAAGATCAGCCTCCCAAGCATCGGATTACTCATGGTTCGGGTGTGGAGATAGGTCCACAGGTGCCTAGGTCGTCAGTGCAACAACGGGCGGTGGTGTCTCTTAGTGTTAGCACCTCGATGCTTACTCTGACAACGACCGTTTCATCCGATCCAAGGCTTGGCTCAATTCATCAATCTGTTTTATCTCCAATGCCAACACCTCCTGCAACATCAATGGTGATTTCTCCTACACCTACAATGATGCCGACACAACCTTCGGCTTTATTATTTATGAGAATTAGCCATCCACAAGGTCCAGTGCAACCCGTGCCCGCTTCATTTCATGCTTTGCCACGTACATAGCAGATGGATATGCTTCTGAGTTTGATTCATTTATACGAGAATCAAATGGCATCTAATCATCAAATACAAGAACAAATGATGGCGAATTAACGTCATCTGATGGGTTATGTCTCGTATTGTCAGAAGGAGACAAAGGTTCTGCGTGAGATTGTTGCGGCTCAGGGGATGAAGATACAGGAACAAGAGGAGATCATGCTTCAGCTAGCATATAAAGATGATGCAATGAAAAAGCTGAAGAATGATGACACTAATAAAGATCCCGATGTTGCCGGTGCTAGTGGAAGTGATCCGAAACAAGCTCATGGCTCATCAAATGCATGTACTAGTAGTGGTGGTAGTGGTGATAGCAATGATCGGCAGATAGTCGTTTATCAAGATACAACTAATGTTAAGCCTATTGAGTCAATCATAGACAACACCATTTTATTCATGGATTATGACAAGGGGTGGTGATGAGTACTGCCAACGCTAACGAGATCGAGGAGTGTAAATTTGTTGATCATGCCCTATCTCTTGATCAAATATCTTTATTGGTGGGTTTGAACGATGACGAGATCGATGCGTTGGAGGCTGAGGAAGATGTGGAGGTTGTGAATGATGAAGAAGTTTTTGCTTGACACGAGTATTCCAAACGGGAATACGTCGTATATTTATGAAGATGAGGAGATAGAAATCGAAGATCTGACGACAGATAAGTACCCTGATTTGTATACACGATCAAATGTTGATCAGGGTACTCCATCATTCACAGAAGAAAATGTTAAAGCTGCTGAGGATCATCTTGAGAATACAACGAAGAGGAAAGAGAAAGTATCAGTAAAGGAATCAGGCTCGTTGGATCCTGATGCTAAGGGCTGGTTTGAAGATCACAACAAGACCCTGACTTCTAAGATCATTGAAGCCTATCGATACATTGATCAAGAACAAAAACTGGATGTCAGTGCACATGCCAAAGAAAATTAGAATACTACATTCAAAGTCGTGCAAACAGTCAAAGGTGACATCGTTTCTTGGTATACGCTTCGGAATTAAGGGTTTGTATAATTAAGTGGGAGAACAGTGTCCAGTATTTTCAATACATTACTGACGTTCTCTCACTCTGCCGAGGGGGGGGGGGTTGTGCGAACGCTAGCCAATCGGCCATTTATTAACCATGGTGGAAATAAATTAACAGGATGGTTTTGTCAACATCTGCTCTTTGAGGTCAACCAAAATTTTAAATTCTTTAAACCACAAGTGCCAACAAGGTAATACATCGACAAGATTGATCCTAAAACTGGTTGGAGGAAGCTTGTTCTTAAAGTAAAGCCACCCAGAACTATGAAGCATGTACCAGTAAAGACCTTTCCTCAAGATCTTCATCTATCGTTCAATCGATGTACTACGACAACAGAACAGGTGAGGCAGTCATCGTGTTTGGCAAAGGGCTAAATACTAATTTTATTCTAGTCATTGGCCCAATGTGTCTCGTTAATTTATCAGAGACTGACAACGATGTTTTGTTCAAGAACAACATTTTGTTTAAAATGCGTGTAGATTATGATCGATCTATGCAATCCCAACGCGTTATTCATGTGTGTCATGTGTTCGGGATTCATATTTGTCGTGATTGGAAGACCAAGACGTTTAAATAAAGTAAAGACAAAGAGCTCAAGACAACGGGGTGTTTGTTAGTGCACGGTTTTGTCGTCTCGAATCTTTGTAATCGTTATTTAATTTATTATTATTTTAATGTAAGGGCAATTTAGTTATTATAAGTCCCATTCGTTACATTATGGCTCATTCGTTAAGGATGTTTAACGAATGAACCATCATCGTTATTATTATATGTCCATTCATGAAGGATGTTTAACAAATGGACCTTATTCGTTATGTATTGTATCCATTCGTCATGGAATATTGACGAATGGGGTATAGCGAATGAGTCATTTGCTATACTATTTTGGTTATTTATGTAATGAAAACGAATGAAGGCCATTCATTACAAAATGTGTAACGAATGGCATTCGTCTTCTATAAATAGGTTGTTCAGCCTAAGATTAATTTAAGTGTTTTTAACATTATTTCTCCCTTGTCATTACTCTGCCCGATTACACACTCAACACTTCGTTAATATTATCAAGTCTATTATACATATACATATATCATATAACTAGATCGTGTGTTTAATCGATATGGCCGATGAAATCGATTGAAGCTCTCTCGTGTTGTTCAACATCCCTTTTATGAGTTTGATGATGGAGTTCCAAGAGAATATATCCCACCACCTGTTAGGGGAGCCTAAAGACACTTCATCTCATAGGTGGCCACAAACCCTCTACCAATCATCATCCCGGTTAGAGATGGAAGAACTTTTCAATGAGACAAAACAGTTGAACCAGATTACCCATGCTTTGCGGAAAAGCTACTAAAGAACCATATCTGCACTTGTATGATTTTAATTCAATCTGTGTCACTATATCAAGTCATGGTTTTACTGCATATGAAGTGAAGATGGTTGTATTCCAGTTTAGTTTGAAGGATGCAGCAAAACAGTAGTTCTTATCATTTCCTTCAGCAAGTATTTACACGTGGAAGGATTTGGCACAATAGTTTTTGGATGAATATTACACGCCACAGAGAACCACAGAGGCTCAGAATGCCATTTAGAATTTTCAGCAGCGTATGGGTGAAACTTTCTATGAAACCTTTTAGGGATTTAAGTTGTTGTTGAGGACTTTCCCTTATCATGGAATAGTTTTATGGTGGTTGATAAAGGCATTCCACGACAGTCTCTCTAATGATGATGTTCAAGACCTCCAAGTCACTACTAATGGATCTTTTCTTACTAATGACGAAAATGTAGATTGGAGGCATCTCGAAAGACATGTGACTAATTCGAAGAGATTTGCTCAGTTGAACAGAATGGTTAAAAGAGAAGTGGTAAAGGCGGTAGATAGACAAGGGTCAGATGATAGAAAGGATAGATTGGAAAAGAAAATGGATAGATTATTGGATGCAGGTATGCAAGGATAGGGTAACCCGGGAAAAACATACCCGGTCTACGAAGGTTGTGGTGAGTTGGGGCATGAAGTTGCGAGTTGTGGGGTAGTACAAGATGAGGAAAACGAGGAAGAAGAGGTCAACTACGTTCAAGGTGAGAGGAAGTACAATAATATGAGTTCAAATACTTATCATCCGGGCCTCAGAAATCATCCAAATTCCAGCTATGGAAATCCTAACACTCAGCAGAACCATAATTTCAGAGCAGTTCCCAGAAGATAGGATATCAATTGAACCAGAAACAATTTGGGAACAATTTTGGCAATGGTCAAAGAGGGTACAGTCAAAGAGAAGCTGGAGTACATAGTAAAGGTTATCGAAATTGTGAAGGGTACAATCAGGGTAACTAGCAGAATGGGTCATCAAAGGCAGATGATGTGAGCATCAAACATGATACTTTGATGGCATTGGTGATGGATGGGCAGAAAGAGTACAATAAGGATAAGGAAATTGTAGATAAGGCAAATCTTGTGAGAGATAGGTAGGTTAGTCATTTGGCAGAAAAATAGCGAAGTTAAAGAACAACTCGGGGCGACTACCAAGTGACACTTTGAAGAATCCAAGCCATCAGAATAGTAGTTCATCAAACTCTAAAAGTGTGCACGTTAGTGCCATCATAGTTGAAGATAATGGGGTGAACAATGCGGTTGAAGAATTTAAAACTGGGGCTCTACTTGTCTCTATTCAGATTGGTGAGTTCAAGACTATTAAGGAATTGGTTTATTATGGTGCAAGTGTAAGTGTGCTACCAGGTAGTGTGTATGATAAATTCGATTTCGGGTCTTTGCAGGATGTTGACACTACATTGTGTTAGCGGATTTTACACAAAGATGGCCACAGGGAAAGTTGGTTGGAGTTGCAGTGAAAGTTGGAGATTTTTATTACCCTGAAGATTTTCAAATGCTCGGTTGTGCACCAGTTGAGAATGAAGAAGAACCCCGTGTGATCTTGGGGAGACCGTTTCTGGCAACTTCAAATGCTCGGATCTATTGCCGAGACAGAAGAGTTTGCATGAACTTTGGTAATCATAAAGTAATATTAAGTATAATTTCAAATTCTTATAATTATTCTTTTGAAAATAAATGTTATAGTTAATGTCTTAATAACATGTGTCTTACTCGTACGTGTGAGGATGACACCAAAAAGGAGAAGTGTTGTTTTGACATGTCTAAGCTTGAACGAGGGAAGAAAGTGTTAAATGCAGTAGATGTAAAAAGTGGAACAGTAGTAAGTTCAACAAACAAAACTAAGATAGTGATGGAAGTGGTGGTCAATGAGGAAAAGGATGGCACAAACAGGAAGAAACCACCAAGGAAAGAGAAGGTAAAGAAACCACCGGAGTTGGAGAATGAACAAAGGAGGTTGGCATGTTTTCAGCCAATATTGGAAGCATTAGAGCTACTATTGTGTTGGAGAAGTAAGAAGAATGAGGTGGAGGGAGGTAAACACTCTTATGCATTCACACACAAATATTATTCATCTATTTTCCAGCCACTCTGTTTCTGTTTCTAAAATCATACATAGTTAATGTCTTAATAACATGTGTCTTACTCGTACATGTGAGGATGACACCAAAAAGGAGAAGTGTTGTTTTGACATGTCTAAGCTTGAACGAGGGAAGAAAGTGTTAAATGCAGTAGATGTAAAAAGTGGAACAGTAGTAAGTTCAACAAACAATACTAAGATAGTGATGGAAGTGGTGGTCAATGAGGAAAAGGATGGCACAAACAAGAAGAAACCACCAAGGAAAGAGAAGGTAAAGACACCACCGGAGTTCGAGAATGAACAAAGGAGGTTGGCATGTTTTCAGCCAATATTGGAAGCATTAGAGCTACTATTGTGTTGGAGAAGTAAGAAGAATGAGGTGGAGGGAGGTAAACACTCTATTAGACTGACGACCTTATCAAAAAACTTAGCGCCGATCAGGAGGCAACCGACCTTTTATTTTATTTTTTTTGTATTTATTCTGGTTCTGTATATTTTTAATCGTTTGTCTTAAGTGTATCACCATAGAAAATATCAAGTGTGGGGAAGCCTCAAGGCTAGTTGGAGTTTAGAGTTTCTGGTAACAAAGATATCTTGTGAGCGGATTATCAGGATCTTTTGCTATGGTTGATTCAGGTACATATATATTTTGTAGTAATTAAAACTTTGTGGGTGTAATTCAATATAAACCCTCACGAGACCTCACTCATCCACCTGGGCTACCAGAGTTTCCTATGAAACGGCTTGTTGCATACTCTAAATATAATCATGATTCCTATGAAAGTGAGTTAGGTCTATTAACATATTTACTCGTTTAAGAAATTTAATTATTAAATTTATTTAACTCGGCTTGGTAATTAAAATTAACGGTTTTGCAAAACGGTTTATACAGTCCTCTTCCAAACTTTTCATTCTTTCCTCACTTATAAATTCACTTGCCTCATAAGTATTGATGATACTTTGTTTCCTAAAACACTCACTTTCCAGCTTGCCTACTTTTGTTTTCAATTCATTGATAAGTTCATTTAAATCAACAGTATGAGCAGATTGTACCTGAGATGAAGATGCAGTTTCTTTCTCAATTATAGCCATGAATTCCACATTTGCTCTCTTGATATCATCTGCAATGTCTTCTTCATGATTGCTCCAATCAAAGTTACCTTCATGTTGTGTAGTAACTGCCACATTTCCTTGGTTTCTTGGTTGATTTTGATTGGCTGGAACAGTGTTGTTTGGAACATTTTGAACTGCTTGAAGATTCTGATTATTGTTCATTTGAAAACCTTGATTATGAGGCACCCCTTGATTAAGATTATTCATTTGAGGCTGAAAGTTGTTGAAGTTGGGATTGTAATTGTTGTTGGGATTGAAGTTGTTGTTGAAGTTTTGGTTGTTGTTTCTTTGCTGATTCTATTGATATTGATGCTGACCTCTTGGTTGTTGATTTTGGAATTTATTCATCTAATAATTCATTGGCAAGTTGCATTCTCTTGCAAAATATCCTGGCTGTTGGCAATTGTAGCAGATTGCCTTTGACTTGTCAAATCCAATCCTCTCATTTGGACCAGAAACCAGAGATCTACCAGTTCTATTATACAACCTCTTACTTCTCAAAGCTAACATGGCAGCTTGCCAATTCAAATCCATGTCTTCTAAATCATCTGCATCAATTTGCTATAAATCATCTTGTACCACACTTGTGTGAATTAGATTCTTTGAAACAAATGCATTATATGAATCAGTAAACATAGACAGCAATGCCTGTGTTTCATTGCTTTGACCATTTCCACCACTAGAGTGAGGTACATTCCCACTTGCCATTGAGGCAGTATCAGTGTCATCAATTAGTTGCACATTGAATCTCTGCTGATTTTCTTGATTACTTGTGCTACCACCAATAAAAGACTTTGGAGTATCAACATTGTGCTCAACTGGTTCTTCAATAATGGGAATTTGTTGTTGATTCTTGGTAGTCAAATTTCCCATGGGTGCAATCAATGCATTTAAAACATTAAAGCAGGGTCTTTCTTCTTTAATCATTTCATTCTCTATCATCTCCAGTTCTGCAGCCTGAAGGAAGCATATCAAATCATCCAATTTCAAGTCATTAAAATTATGCTTCTGAAGGATGAACTTGCAAGCAGTATACCATTCTTTTGGCATTGAGTTGAGTAACTTTGTGTTTAAATCAAAGTCAGTCATGACATAATCAGGTGTCCTCAACTCATTCACAATACCTAGAAAGCGTTCTAGTATTGATTTCAACCTTTCTCCTTCCTTATACTTGAACATTTCCAACTGTTGCTTCAATTTTTGCTTCTTTATGTTCTTCAGCTCAGTATTCCCTTCATACATCTCAAGGATGGCATCATACATTTGCTTGGTAGTTGTGTGATGTGCCACCTTGGTTAAAATCGCCCATGACAGTCCTAGCTTAATCATAGCTAAGGCTCTGTCATCCACCTTTCTCATTCTTTCTCTTAGAGCTGCAGTTCCAGCTGTATTTACACCTTCTTCAGCTGCAGCTTGTGGACCATTCTTGATGGAGTTCCACATATCAACATCATTGTAGCACACTGCTGCTTCAAAAAGCACTTTCCACTTGGTAAAGTTTTCCTACCCATACAATCTTGGTATCTTGTTAGTAGAAACCTCTTGTTCCTCATATCCAGACATTTTCAAAGACTTAAAAATTAGTTTCTTAGTAAAAATCAAAGTTTTAAAAAATAATCAGATCTGAAAACAGGTTGTTCAGATCTGATGTGTCTGATATGATTAGAGCAAGATTTAGATATAAAGATTAAAGCTTTAATTGAAATAAGGAAAAGAAAACACCGGTATAATGTAGATCTGGAATAAAAATGAAAAACAGAGATGCTGACGTCACAAATCAATGAAACAGTGGTCTGCTTACGTCATCTTTCTTCAAATATTCAATCAGCAACAAGAATCTTTCCAAAATAGCAGCAACAGGCTCTGATACCACTTGTCAGGTCCCCGATTTCAGCTGGATCTTACTCGAATCATGTCATAACTCACACAAATAGATGTGTTGACAAGGGAGTTAATGACGGGTTGCTATATTTAGAAACCGTTTGTTAAAGGCGGAATCAATAACAAACATATGGTTGCTTAAACAGTATTCAAAGGTAATCAACAAAAACAAGATTTACTCAAAAGATTTCCATTTATATAAATGAATCATACAAAGTGGATAATCGTTTTAGGGTTTCTTGATAAGGAATGTTTCAGCCGTCACACATAATATTCTTTCTTAATAAATGTGAATGTCTGCCTTGTTGTGTGTGTGTCCCCAGGTGTGCACTAAATTATTCTATTTATAGGCCTGACACCTGTGGACAGCTGTCATTCCTTCTAGAAACCCTATTCGATAATACATATTCAAATTACATATTCAGAAATATTCTAAGTGTAAAACAAGTCTTCCGGGTAGGCTTTGCATCAATCTTGTCTTTCCGAGTATGCTCGGCCATCCTTCATAACTTGGTAACAGAGAAGTGTGCTCGGGATCAGTTTCTGGGTAGACCTTACTTGAAGAGTATTTTACCAAGTAAAATACTCACCGGGTAGACTTCAATCTTCTTGACTTTGCCAGACTTTGCCCGACAAACCCTTACAAGCAACCTTGTTCTTCAATGATCCCTTCAACCCTTTGTTAGAAAATAACTTATTAGCAAAGTGTGCTCGGTTGCACTGTTCCTTGCTTAAGTTGAACCTTACCCGATGATACTTGAGATATATCATTAGATCATCAAGCCTACCTGGACCATACTTATTAATGAATACCTTGCCCGGTCTTCCAATTTCTTGGCTTCATGAGCTTGGTTAGCCTAAAGCTTACTCGGAAGTGAACTTTACTTGGCTACAAAGAACAATCCTGCTTGATAAAGTGATCGTTGCCCGGACTTGCATATACTAGTGAACCATACCCGGTAATGCACTAGTTTGCAAACCCTGCTCGGATATTCACTTAAGGAGACTTAGTGAAGATAATTCTGCCCGATAGACAAAATATCGTACCCGGCTAAGTAAAAGCATGCTCGAAGGTCTGAGGTGTACCCGGATCCATAATTAGCGAATTCTGAGAAGGTTGAGAAGATTCCAATCTTTCATCTGATCAGTTTTGTGTCAAATCTTGACTCAACAATCTCCCCCTAGATTGGAACACCTCAGCTGACCCAAAACATTTCTAAGGTTACTTACACTTAGTCAAAATACACATCAAATTAGAAGTCAAATTACATATTCAATTATCATAAACAACAATTACATATTCAAAAAGGCTGTCATAAGACATTACAAAGTAAAAGCCTAGTCTAGGAATTTTGTCTTTTCCATGCACTGTAAGCGGCTGGCCTTCTGTTTGTTATCACTGATGCAGCTCTCATTCTGAAGATATCAAGGGCTTGGTAATGAGTATGACCTTCTGGTATGACCCAGTCCCTAATATCCATTAGATCTTCATCATGTAAGCAATTCAAATCTTCATCCTTCTTGATAATCCCCAGTATTTTTCCATCGGAATTTCTCAGCAAGTAATGGTCATCTTTTTCTTTGTATTCCACTTCAGTAATGATGCCATTTCTTTAGACTGTGTAGTTGGGGCGTATCATTCTTGTCTCAAGACTTATGCATGTGTTCATGTTTGACAGTGGATGCTTGTCTCTGACACTCATCTTGTAGTTTGTTTCAGCTATGTCCATCCTTCTTAACTTTGCAGTTCTCTTTGATCTGTGTAGTTGGGCAGTCTTCCAGTTTCTCTTTTCTTTTAGGAATCTGAATCCTCTGTCTGCTTCATCTCTTAAGAATTTAGAAAGATTATTCATCTATTTTCCAGCCACTCTGTTTATGTTTCTAAAATCATACAAAGTGAGTGTTGTAATTATTTCTAATTGTTCTTGAGTGTATTCATAGAAATCACTTCTCACAACTATATCTCTTAGTTGTCTACTTTCTATAATCACTCTTATGCATTCACACACAGAATCATAGTAAATCTCTCTAGAAAGATCCACATCTGACTGTGGTCTTGTTGTTCTTTGTTGTGCAGATCTATTTGATTCTCCTCTTCCACTTTCACCTCTTCCACCTTCACCTCTTCCATCTTGTGGATATCTTCTTGAAATTGTTGGTCTGAAAGGAACAAACTTTTTGGGTTTTCTGGGCCCCAAATTGAAGAATTTGATGTAGACTGCTTCAACCATTTCAGTTGGAAGGTTGGCAAGCTCAACAACATTTGCTCCTGCATCTCTAAGAGCTAGCAACATTTTCTCCATACCAGGAGTTCTTGACAAACCAACAGGTACAAAACTTCCATCTGCATAGTATCTAGGGTTCTCACCTTCTTTTAGAGCTTTCTCCCATTCAGCCTTTTGAATATGGAAGAGATATTTCAAATCCTCCTTTTCCAAAGCCTTGAAAGAGGCTTCAGCCATTCCTCTTTGAGTAATCATTATATTCCTTAAAATGTTGATCATCTCTTCATTTTCCCAAGGTATACAAGGTTCATCTTCAGATTCAGAATCCACTTCTTGTGGATTAGGTGTTTCAACAACAGGAACTTCCTTATACACTTCCTTTTCACCATGTATCTTCTGTTTCTCCCTCAGAGTAATTATCTTTCTTTTCTTTATTTGAGGTTCAACATATGTTTCAGCATGTTTGGTAGAGCTCTCAGTTTGGACCCTCTTCAATTTTTCTTTTCTATTCAGTTTGTTGTACTGATCCAATACTAATTCTCTAGATAGGTTCTCAACCATCTAAGGCTTTAACCCTTTCTCAAGCAAGTAACCACACATACCTCCAAATTTCTTCTTCAAAGTTTCCAATTTCTCAGTCTTCTCATTCTCTTTTACACATTTTTCAATAACCTTTTCTCTTTCCCTGTTGTAAAGGTCTTGGAGTTGGTCAACTGTGAAGTGAGACAGATCTTTCTCTGAATAATTATGCCTTCTGAGATATTCTCTGTATTTCTGACAGTCTCTATTCTTTTGTTCCATCCTTTTCTTGAAACCATCTCTCTCTTTGTCAAGTCTCTTTTGCAACTGATCATTATCAAGATCAGCCAAAGTTTAAAAACTTATGCCATACCTCCTCACTTTTACAACCAATGGATGATTTCTCTTAGCTTCTCTCATACTTGACTCAAATTTGGCTCTCTGTTCATTAGTCATTTCAACCTGTGGAGATTCAGCATTAACAGCTTCACCTCCTTTTCCTTGATCATCATCAGGATTATCATCATTATCTGAATCCTCAGATTCATCCTCCTCTTAAGTTAGGTTGTTCATAGCATCAATCTTGGGTTCATCAAAGGGTGGATGCTCTGGGTTTGATTCAGTTTGAGCAGGTACATCAGGAACACCTGGAATCTGTTGACCAGGTTGCAGTGTCTGCAGTGAAATTTCTCTGATTGGACTATTATCATTATCACCCTCATCATCAGGAGTCTCAACATAGCATTTGTTCTTTTTATCCCATTTTCCTCTCTTTGATCTCCTCTCATCAGTTCTTTTCTGTTCATCAAACTTCCTCTTTCTTGTATATACTTGTTCAAACCTTTCTTTCCATCCTTATTCTGGTGATATTAGCCAACATTTCTTCAACAGATTCACCAGTAGGCCTTTCAGGTTCCTTTTGTGGCATTTCTTCAGATTCACAAGCCTTTTCAGGTTGGCTTTGTGGTTGAAACATACTAACCACCATAGCCAAGGAATTGTCAGCTCCCTCAGTTCTGTTCATCATAATCAGTGTTTCAATTGCTTCTTGATCAGCCACCTCTTCAAAAATTTCTTTAGCAAGATTGGCTTAGTTGATCAAATTTTCTTGCTCTGCCATTTCTTCTGGAGTCAGTGTTTGAGCCAATATCTCCCTATCCCTTGTCTCCCTTAGAATATTCTCTTGTTCTCTTAAGGCAGCAGCAACAGCAATTTCATCATCTGTAAACAACACATCTTTCTCTGGATATGCCTTAATAGGCTTTTCTTCACAGACTTTTTCTTTACCTTTCTCAATTCTTCTTCTCTCATCATCTTCATCTTCAGACTGTACAAAGTCATCTATTTCTTTCTCAAGTGCTTCCAGTTCTGGATCATGCTCTACTCTCTTGGAACTTGCTTGTTGATCAGTTTCTGGTTCAGTGTTTATAAGTTCCTCAGTAGTAGCATTTTCATCAATCATTACTTCAATCTCTACTTCTGTCTGTACATCAGTCAAGACATCAGTAGCTATGTCAGTTAAGACATCAGTAGCTATATCAGTAGCATTGAAAACATCAGTAGCTAAGTCAGTAGAAGCTACATTCTCCTCAACATCTGTCTTTTCAATCTCATCCCCTGTCCCTTCATCAATCTCTTCACTCAATTCAACATGCATTATTTCATCATTAAAGTCATAATCTTGTTCTTCCACCTCTGATTTGTCACCTTCATATTCATCATCTTCAACTCTTCTGTCCTCACTATCCTCCTCACAATCATCATAAGCATTTAAGATCACTTTCAAACTGTCTACAGTCTCAACATTCACACACGAGTCAGTTGGCATTATTTCATTCTCCCCCTGTTTTGGGGCAGCTGAGATCTTCTCAACCTCCTGCTCCAGGGTTTGAATTCTCACTTTTGCCCTTACCAATTGATCTAATAACATGACATTCTCTATAGTGACCTCCTCATTTCTTCTCTTCAACTCAGCATTCTCTTTTAACAGGGTCAACAGGTCAATGTCAGTGGGTGGTGTTGTAGGTGGGGATGAAGAAAATGGTTCATACTAAGTTTGTTCATGGGTTGTGGTGTGAGTTTGGAAAATGGATTGTTGTGGTGATTGTGTATGATGTGGGCTTGGGATGAAAGGATCTGAGTGTAATGGGCTGGATGTTGGTGGTGTTTGTGGTATTGGGGATATATGGGTTGATGTTTCAGGTTGGCTAATGGTTAGGATTTGGGGTGGGGAATGAGTGGGTTGATGTGGTGGAGTTTGTGGTGGTGATGGCATAATGGGTTGGTCAATGTTTGGTGGTGATTGTGGTGTTGTTGGAATGGGTTGTTCTTGATCTTCAAGTTGCTCCCCCTCATTAGGTGCATCAACATTCATGGCCACTCCATCTCCTCCTTCATCTCCATCAACATTATCATCTTCATCATCAGAGCCATCATCATCACTCTCTGCATCATCTCCTCCTTCCTCCTTTGAGCTTAACTTAGGCACTGGCATCACATTCAAGTCATGGTTCAACAACCAAGGCAAGATCTCAAATGGAACTTCAGAATTGAATCTATTTGCAACTCCAGGATTCTTAATTCTGTTGTATGTATTAGGATTCTGCAGTAGGTGTGTAATTCCCATAATGGGTAAATCTCTTAATTCTCTGTTAAAGATTATCTGCAGGAACCTTGGGTATTGCAAGAATCTGTCCTTCTCTGCCTTCTTCAAGTTTGCTACCAGTCCATCAAATATCATCTTTGAAAAGTTGAAGGGAAGGTCATACATAATCCCAACAGTGGCATTTGCTAAGTCATGACTCATCAAAGTCCATGACCCCTTCTTGGAGCAAACCCCTGTATCACATGATGAATGAGGAATCTATACATCATTGGAAACATCCCCTTTTGAAACTGTCCATCATGTACAGTTCCCTGATAACCCATTGTCTCTTCAAATATTTTCATCAGGTGTGTTGTATTGAAGTTTATATGATAATGGTTATCATCATTCAACTGTAGGCATCTTCCTATCATCCTCTCGGTTATATGTATTTCTTGTCTTGCCACAGTTGCCTCTATTCTTTTTCCATTGACATCTTCAACCAATTCAGCAGATCTCCAGAAATCCAGTGAATGATTTCTGTAGATGACAGGGCATTCAGTAAAAGCAAAACTGACATTTGATCGAGCCATCCAGTTAATCATTGGTGCCACCGGCTCGTTGTTAGGTGTGAATTGCAGTAGAGCACACATGTTATGCTTCTTTTCAAAAGCATACTTGGGTTGATCCTGTTCTACCATATCTGAACATCACAATCAAACATATTCAGAGTGAAATTAGCATAAAAGTTTATAACTTTATCCAATTTCAAATTATAAAAATGAAGAAGAGAAAAAGAATCTTCAAGAACCTGTTCTTCGACAAGTTTATAACCTAAACACATAAACAAAATATTAGTAATCAAATACATAATCAAAGCCCATTATAGTCTAATCGTAGTCGGAAAACACATGATTAATGCTTACCAAGTCGGAATTAGAGGGCTGATTCAAGTTAGGGTTTGGATTAATAATGAATGCGATTGGTCGGTTTGGTTTCTTTGCGAATAAGCAGTTGCAGTGGAAAGAGAGAGAGAGAGGGAAATATAATGTTGAAAATTTTGCCTAACTCCCTCTTATATACCTTTTGAAAGTGGGTTTTAAATGCTTTTTGTCGTGTTGTGAATTATTAGCTTTCAAATAGTAACATTATCCACTTAAATAATTTTTATCATTTTAGAATTAGCAAACCTTACTCGGAAAAGTAATCCTTTGCAAAGTCTACTCGGTATACTCCCTCTTACACAAATCTTACCCGAGTAATATTAAACCCTTTTAATCACAAACCTTGCTTGATCAAGCTATGTAATTTAAAGTCAAGACACTATGAAGAAAGCTTACCCGAAATACCAGATTTCTTGAGAAATTAATCACAAGATAATTAATTAAGTGTAAAGTATCAAATAAACATTCTTACTAGGAATCAGTTAAGATGCCCATATAAATTTCTCAAATTTAAATTAAAATCTTAATCTAGCAAAAATCCTAACAAAAATAAGAATCATATTCAATCAATCATACTAAGCACATATTCAATCAAGCATACTTGAAAACATAGTGTGCCCGAGCAGCCTTCACAATGTTAGTGTGCCCGAACAATCTTCTTATACAAAGTATACCTGAGTTATCTTCCTAGAGTACAAAGTGTGCCCGAAAAGGACTTCTAGCAGATAGTGTACTCGGAAAATCAAATTTTGAAAATTACTAAGTATATTAGGGGAACCAAAGTGTACCCGAATTATAAGTGTGTTCGGAAAACAAGGTTTACCCGAAAACACTTGTAATTTCAAAGAAAACATATTCACATATACAAAGCTTACCTGGTGTACTCAAGGAGTTCACAAAGTTTGCTTGGAATAACAATCAGCATAAACAAAATGCAAAGCTTGCCCGAAACAATTTTCTCTTGTTAATAGGCTAGCTAGAACACATAATCATCTCAAGACTTCAAGCTTGCTCGGGAAATTTGTACAATGGTGTACCTTACCCGAAAAGTGTAAACACTTCACAGCATGCTCGAAAATCATAAACTTAGTCAAAATGACAAAGCTTGCTTTGAAAGGCTATGAATCATCAAACCTTACCTGAAAATGCATATGCAAACCTATTCAACTGTTTTGTACTCGGAGAGGTTTTGAGAACATCACACCTTACTCGGAAATATATAAACAAATAGTTTGTGCTTGGTAAGGTCCAATAACATCAAACCTTACCCGAATTAACATATTCAACCTATTTTAGGCAAAATGCAACACTTTTTGACTTAAACCACTTGTCAAATTTGTCAGATTTGTCAGAACAATTTTATCTCTAAAGATCATAGTTTAAGAGCAAATGGTGCATTTAGAGATCAAATTTCAGTTATGTTTCATTTCAAAATAATTTCCTTTTGTAAACTGAAAAGATCTCAGAAATGGGATCATATTGACTAAGTAGCTTTCCCAATACTTCATTCTCAGCATTATTATGACTACAAAGACAGGTCAACAGCAGGTCTAGACTTAACATGATTTTCATTTCTTTGGTGATATGATTATTTTCAATTAATTTTGCAGAAAATTCAATGGATAACACATATTGTTTTCTGATGTTCCTTATCTATCCTCAAGGCTTATTTGGCTTTCTCCAGATCACCCCAATTTGACTTTGACCCCCTGGTTTTGGTTAAAAAATTTAATGACAAAACATATTTTTGAAAATTTATAAGATATTTCTTTTCAAATCTACAAACATATGTGAGGTTGAACGTTGGACTTACATGCCACGCAAGTCGTTCTTACAAGCATTTCATTTAGGATGTTTAAAGGACTTATATGATTGCCTCCACCCTTGTAGTTCTGTAATTAACCCTCATGTTTGTATTTTCTCAATAAAAATTTGTGAACATGTTGAATAAACATTTGAAATTAAAGTAGTTCACATTATTTCTTTGTCATTCCTTTAAAAGATGATTCATTTAAGGTAACCAAAGACCAACAAGCTTGTGTATGACTGGATAATCACTTTTCTGCCTGTCATTTGAAAAGATTTATCTAGGAACATGCATAGACAGCAACATAACTCCACATAAATTTTAGCATTTTCTTTAAGTTTATATCACCTTAGATTTTACATATCATGAGAAAGCAACCATACATGTCAATGACTGTACTAAGAGCCCTTTTAGCCTAATAAATCCATATGATTGGATAAGTAGTCAATGTACTATCATTTCCCATATATATTCAGTTTAATATTCAATCACCCCAATGTCTCTTAATTGTCAGGTAAATGGCTATTCTGTTTGACCACAGGTGGTTAACAGGACCAAACATACATTGTGAGTATATGTCCTTTCAAAGTCAGAGCTATTGACATAGTTTTAAGTGAAGGAATAGAAAACAAGTTATAATTGCCCCAAATACTTTCAGTTTTCTGGTTAATGGCTATCCTTTTAATCTTTTCAGATTGCAGGACCAAACATACATTGGTGTATGTCCTTCCAACTGGGCAAATGATATAATTTTCAGCAAAGATAACTACCTGAGACTTTTTCATTGAAAAATCCTCCTTTTAAGCTTCTTTAAAGCTTGAACTGAATAGTATTATCATGTCTCTACACCATTAACAACATGCTCATGTTTTGATTCGAAATAGAGTATTTATGCAAAATTCATTAGAAAATTTATTTTATAACTTAATTTTGACATAAAACACATTTTGGCATAAACAGTTGTAGAACTTAGTCAAATCTTAATCAAACATAACATCATCAAGACAAGCAGACATCACTACCATTCAATGTCTATCCTATCTTAATAACATTAGAGGATCAGATAAAGCACATATTCAACCAATTAAGCAGTGATGTCAGATAAGCATTTTAGCAGATAATTCATAACAAGACTACTTATCTTAACATCACAAACACACATTAACTGATAAACATGCAAACATATTAATCAAATCAATCATGTCATTATTTGCACACATAATCAGTCAAAGCACATAACGGTCAACATATTCAGTAGCATACTCAGTATCACACTCAAGCATATTCACATAACATTCAATTTGTGAAACCTCTAAACAAAGTAATCAATTAGCACATAGAGGTATACAACCAAGCACACATCCTTAATCAGATTTCATCAGAGTTGATCATTCCCAGGGCTTTCAAAAGAAAGTTGAACCTGGTTCTATCAAGTGGTTTGGTGAATAGGTCAGCCAAATTGTCACTTGTATCAACTCTTTGCATTTCAATCAAACCTTTTTCACTACAATCTCTGATGAAATGATGTCTGATTTCAATGTGCTTAGTCTTAGAATGTTGAACTGGATTCATAATAGTAAAATATGCAGCAGTATTATCAATAAGAATAGGGGTGTTCAGAAAATTCAAACCATAGTCCAGCATCTGGTTCTGAATCCATAGAACTTGTGCACAGCAGGCAGATGCAGCAACATATTCAACTTCTGCAGTTGAGATTAAGACAGTTGTTTGCTTCTTGCATTGCCATGACACTAGCCTTTCTCCCAAGAATTGACATCCTCCTAATGTTGACTTTCTGCTCATATTGCAGCCAGCATAATCACTGTCTGTGTAGGCAATCAGATCAAATGATTGATTCTTTGGATACCAAATTCCCAAATCTGGTCTTCCCTTCAAATATCTGAATATTCTTTTAACAGCATTCATGTGGGAGACTCTTGGATTTGACTGGAATCTTGCACACACACATACAGCAAACATGATATTTGGTCTTGTAGCAGTCAGATACATCAGAGATCCAATTTTTGCTCTGTATTCAAGTTCATCTACAGGCTCCCCCATTTCATCTGCAATCATCTTTTCCTTGGTATCAATTTGAGTTGAGACAGTTTTGTACTCATGACAGTTGAACTTGTTCAAGATGTCCTGCACATACTTATTTTGATGAATGAAGATCCCTTCAGCCTTTTGTTGAACTTGTAATCCTAGAAAGAAGTTCTTTTCTCCCATTGAACTCATGCTATATTTGGACTTCATTACCCCTTCAAACTCCATACACATTTGTTCATTTGTAGAACCAAAGATGATATCATCAACATACACTTGTAACAGAAGCAAGTCTGATCCCTTTCCTTTGTAAAAGAGTGTCTTGTCAATGGCTCCTCTTTTGAAACCATTTTCAATAAGATGATTTGACAGCTCATCATACCATGCTCTAGGATCCTGATGCAATCCATAAAGGGCTTTGTTTAGCTTATACACCCTGTTTGGATACAAAGGATCCTCAAAACCTGGAGGTTGAGCTACATACACCTATTCATCTATATTTCCATTTAGGAATGCAGACTTAACATCAAGCTGGAACACCTTAATGTTTTTTGAGGCAGCATACGCAAGAAGGATCCTGATAGCTTCAAGTCTTGCTATAGGAGCAAAGACTTCCTCAAAGTCAATTCCTTCCTCTTGAAGACATCCCAGAGCCACAAGTCTAGCTTTGTTCTTAATCACCAAACCCCTCTCATCCCTTTTGTTCCTAAAAACCCATTTGGTTCCTATTGCATATCTGTCAAATGGCTTATCAACAAGATCCCACACATGTAGATCTCTAAACTGTGCCAATTCTTCCTGCATGGCTTCCACCTAACTATTGTCTTTCAGTGCTTGAACAATATTCTTAGGTTCTATTTGAGATAGAAAACAGGAGTAAAGACAGATGTTTGCAAATTCTGAGTGACTTCTTGTAACTCTTTCATGCAAATCTCCAATGATGTTTTCAGAAGGATGATTCTTTTCCACAAAAGGAGTTTGAACAATCATATTTGTAGACACAGTTGTGTCAAGATTTGACTCATTGAGTTCATGTTCTTCAATGATCAAATCAGTCTCTGCATCATGAAATTCTGGTGCTTCATCATTATGTTGTCCTGAAGTAGAAGCACCATTGTTTCCAATATTTAAGCTTTCAAATAAATGCTGAAATCTTGCAGTAGATGTAGCTTCTTCTTCACTTGCTTGGTTGCTTGAGTCTTCCTCATTTTGAACTTGATCATTCTGAACATCTTGATTATCTTCTTGAGCTTGTTCAACAATATCATTTGAGGAATTATTCACAAAGGTATATTCCTTTTCTTTTCTAGCAACCTTTTTCCATAATTTTTCTAAGTCCAGTGGTTTCTTCTTTTTCTCTTCAATTACACTGGTCTTGTAGAATGAATCATCAAAGTCTTTAGGATAAATCTTGAAAGACCTTATTAACTTTTCATGATCAAACAGCCATGCTGCACCATCAACTGTATTGAATTGATTCTCATTAAAAATGATGTCAGATAATTCTATGACACTCAGATGGTCTTTCACATATACTCTGTAAGATTTTGAGTGTGTAGAATATCCAACAAAGAAACAATCTAGAGACTTTGTTTGAAACTTGTTCAAATAATCTCTAGTGTTCAAAAGAAAACATTTACATCCAAATGGCTTGAAAAACTTGTTATAAGGCTTTCTGTTGTGGAATATTTCATATGGAGTCTTGTTATGCCTTTTGTTTACAAGCACCATGTTCTGAACATAGCAAGCAGTGTTTATTGCTTCAGCCCAAAAAGTAACAGGCAGGTTAGCATCTGCAAGCATGGTTCTTGCAGCCTCAATCAAAGTTCTATTTCTTTTTTCTGCAACACCATTTTGTTCTGGAGTTCTAGGAGCTGAGAATTGTTGAAGTATTCCCTTTTCTGCACAAAATTCTTGCATAACTCCATTCTTGAACTCAGTACCATTGTCACATCTCATCATTTTAACCTTCTTATTCAACTTGTCTTCTCATTGTAACACAACCCTTAACCAACTCTGCATTCTCAACTTTGGTACTTAGGAAATTTAACCCAAGTATATCTTGAATAGTCATCAATGATCACAAGACAATATATTTTCTTTCCTATACTTGGCACACTCACAGGACCAAAGAGATCCATGTGAAGTAATTCAAGTATTTGATCAATTGAATTGATGAGCTTAGGCTTATGAGTAGATTTGTGCTGTTTTCCATTTTGACATGAATTACAATGATCTTCCAATTTAAACTCTTTTGTAGGTAAGCCTATGACATGCTCACCTTTGACAAGTCTATTCATGTTCTTTAAGTTCACATGACACAGTTTCCTATGCCACAATTTGGATTCATTTTCAGTGGCTTTGGAAACAAAACATGCACCCCCTCTTGAAACAGCTTCTTTCATATTCAGTTCATACAAGTTGCCATATCTTGGTGCCATCATCATAATCATCTCAGGTGGAATGACAAACTCAGGTTTTAAGATGAAACAGTGAGAATCATCAAAACTGACTTTGTATCCCTTATCACACATTTTTGATATACTCAGTAGATTATACTGAAGACCTTCAACATGAAACACATTATCAAAAGAAACCTTTCCATTTGTTAAGATTCCTTTCCCCACAATCTTTCCACCATTTTCATCACTCCTAAATGCTACAGGTCCTTCATAATTTTCTTCATAATTAACAAGTGATCTTTTGTCACAAGTCATGTGCCTAGAACAACCACTATCCATATACCATATTTCATTCAGAGGAATGGACTGTTCCTGCACAAAAGAAAAGGTTTGATTAGTTGAGTGATGAAGTGCAGGCTCCTACAGCTTGCAACTCATCAATTTCAGTTTCTTTGACAGCTTGGAAAGTGAGTATTGTTGGTTCTGGATCTTTATGAGTGACTTCTAAGTTGTCTGAATTATCAGTTTCATAACCACACTCTCTTGGGGTTTTAACAAGTGAAGTTCAGGTCTGTAATTCAGCTGAGTCAGTGTTATACTCTTTGATCACATAATCTTCCTTTTCAGAATAGTCTCTCACATCAGCAACTATCTCAACTTTAGTTTCAGTCTTGGGTTTCCAAAGGAAACCATGTGGTTCATATCCATGTTTTAGCAAAAACTTCTCATCACCAGTGAGTTCTGTTGGTTTCTTTCTACGATATGCATCTTTTCTTCTTATCTTCTCACTGCTTGATAATTCTTGAGATTCATCAGATTTGACTGATTGAGTATCTTGTTTGATTCTCAATGGCTGATAGTTCTTTTTGGTCAATTTCTCATGCTTCTTAGGAGATTTACTTCTCCTTGCTAATTCTGTCACTTGCTTCTCTGTTTTTACTTCAGCTTTCTTCTCAATCCTTATCTCCTTTTCAGATTTCTTTTCTTCTCTGTTCATGGTTTCATTTTCACACACCTTTCCTTTTCCTAGATATACATCATACTTCTGTTTGTACAGGACAAAGTCTTGACCAAACTTTGTTCCATCTGGGACATGAAATGGTTGAAATTTCAATCTCTCATTGCATGAGTCTGTGTGATGACCATATTCATCACACTTCTTGCACCATACCTTGCCTTTAAATTTTTCATGTTATTTTGGTTTCTTGAACCTTTCACTTGGCTTAGGTGTCTTGACTCCTAGAGTCTTCTGATTCTTTAAACCATCAAATCAATTGAAAAAGGCACAAACTCCTCAATCTTGATATCCTGTCTGTCAAGTTTGCTTTTGACAAAGATAACCTTTTCCGTAATCATAGGTTCTTCATCAATGCTTTCTCTAACCTTGACTGTCTCTTTTCATATTCTTCCATAGTTTCTACTTCTCCAACATCCAGTACTTCATGACTAGAGAAGACTGGATAAACTGGGATAAAGTTTTCTGATTCAACTTCTTCAGTTATTCTCTCCTTTTTGTTTTGCTTTATCCTTTCCAACACAGCCTTGCTTGGTGGCCTGACTGCATTGTAGCTTATCTTCTTCTTTTCACAAATGTCAAAAGATACATGTTCTCTTTTCATCTTATCATTTTGTTTCTTCATTCTAGGTGGGACTGGTGGATACTTTGGATGTTGATCAACAGACTCTGGTTTCTTGTATTTTCTTCCTCTTTCAGCAGCTTTGATTTCCTCTTCGGTAATTTGATCACTCAAATCACTCAAGTCATCTTGATCCAAATCAATTGACTCAAGGTCATCTTTAGAGACTTGAACTCCAATTGACTTTTCTTCTTTCAATTCTTTCTTCACAACAAACTCTCCTTCTTCACTCACCTCAACATTCTTATACAAATCTACAAGTTCTTCTTTGTCTTGAAAAACATCTATGAATTGTTGTAGATATGCATTTATTTTCTCTTTATCAACTTTTGGCATAAAGTTGTTGTTGAATGGTGGTGGTACTGCTTTGTACTTGTCTTCTTCCTTAACTTGATTTAAAATTTCACAGATGTTTCCAGTGGAGATCAAGTTCTTCAAAAATTCATTATCAGCTTGTAGTTTTGTGTTCTGTACATTTTCTTCTATAACCATTTTCTTCAACCCATCTATTTCAGTTGTGAATATTTTCTGAGCTCTGTAGCTGTTTATACAGTCCTCTTCCAAACTTTTCATTCTTTCCTCACTTATCAATTCACTTGCCTCATATGTATTGATGATACTTTATTTCCTAAAACACTCACTTTCCAGCTTGCCTACTTTTGTTTTCAATTCATTGATAAGTTCATTTAAATTAACAGTAGGAGCAGATTGTACCTGAGATGAAGATGCAGTTTCTTTCTGATGTGTTGTAAAACACATTTACTTTCCGTATCATTTTTATCATGTTTTATTTACTTTTTAGTATAATTATTAAGTTTTATGGTTTGTTTATGCTTAATATTACAAAGATGATTGTTTACTTGTAGGTTATGAAGTTTGGTGGAAAAAAGAGTTAAATTGGAAGAGTTTAGGGGCTTAATTGTTCAACTTTCAAACTTATAAGTCAAGGCCCGACCCAAGCCCACATCTTAAAAGCCTTTTATAATATTATATTAAGTTAATAACAAGAGTTTCCAGCCATAATTCACAAGAGAAACCCGAAATCAAAAAAACCTAAAACCCTAACAGCTAGTCCGATCGGAACAAGCAGCCGGAAAAAGAAGAAAGAAAAAAGAAAGAAAGGCGGCGGCTGAGGGGTTGTGACGGCTGGAGAAGAAGAAGGAGGCTCGGGGTGATCTTGTGCAGCTACTAGGGACTTTATACATCATAGTTCTCAGCCATACTTGATAGTAAAACACTCATAAACTTTACTTTTTGTTCAAGAACCCTAACTTTGTTGATTTGGTCTTTTGCTTTGAATTGTTTTGCAATTGATTGATAGTTTGTCTTGTGATTGATATTGTTTGGATCTTGAATGAATTTAATCATGTTTAAGATGATGTTTATGATGTTTTTCTTAAGTATACACGGCTGTCCAAAATCAATGAGTAGCTAAACTTGCTTGTTCTACCTAGGATAGATGATTGTTGAGTAGCTTAGACTTGTATAATGGATTGTTAATGTTCAAGACTTGAATTATTGATGTAAAGTTTAACTAAACCATAAATTAGATTGTGTGTGATGGCTGTGTTTTATGTGATATTACTTATAATCCTCTTGCATTAGTTAATTGAATTGGTTTTGATTAATTGATTGCTTGTTAAACTCTTGACTTGGTGTTTCGGGTTTATTTGCGGGGTGTACAACCGTAGGGATAAGTGGGTAATATAAATCATCTAAAATCAGTTAAAATACACCTTCTTTGAGACCGAGAGGTGATAAGAAGTAATATTGTCTCGTTGCTTTTACTTGTTAGAATTAAGACCGCGCAAGAGCGGATTTTTGTCTTGTCAAGTTTGAGTGTTTATGTGCAATTAGTTGGTTTAATTAGGGTTAAGTTAAATTGTTCCTCTATCCTTGGTGACATAGTATTTGTCTCCATTAGGATAGTGTGTCAGTGAGACCAAGAGGAGAGTCGACATTTGAACACGTTAATAATTGTTTTTCCGATTTATTCTTTAAAATCAATTAAAATAAGTTAGAGATTGTTAGAGAGACTGAGAGGTAATTTGACTTTCTTAAACAAGTTTTAGTTATGTCATCTTTTATAACCGGTGTCATGAATATTTTCAATCCGTTGTCTTGTTATTTCTTTCAACATGATTCATTCCTAGGTAGACGTCTTTATTCATTGAATTTAAATCAAAGTTTTCAAAGTTTTATTAAAAGTTTTCATTCAGTTAAGTTAAGTAGTTAAAATAAATTCTAAAATAAATCATTTAAATATTATTTTGTTGAGTCTTGGTTAGAGTTTAGTAATTTTTAACGTTTTCACGTGTCTTCGAGTTCGATATCCGGACTTTCCTTATCTGTGCTATACGCGATCGGTACACTTGCCGTTTGTGTGAACTAGGATAGATTGTTTGGTTTTTAAAGCTTAGTTGCGACTTGTGTTTTATTTATATATATATTTTCGCACATCACTTTCTCAATTATAGCCATGAATGCCACATTTGCTCTCTTGATATCATCTGCAATGTCTTCTTCATGATTGCTCCAATCAATATACCTTCATGTTGTGTAGTAACTGCCACATTTCCTTGGTTTCTTGGTTGATTTTGATTGGCTGGAACAGTGTTGTTTGGAACATTTTGAACTGCTTGAAGATTCTGATTATTGTTCATTAGAAAACCTTGATTCTGATGCACCCCTTGATTAAGATTATTCATTTGAGGCTGTAAGTTGTTGAAGTTGGGATTGTAATTGTTGTTGGGATTGAAGTTGTTGTTGAAGTTTTGGTTGTTGTTTCTTTGCTGATTCTGCTGGTATTGCTGCTGACCTCTTGGTTGTTGATTTTGGAATTGATTCATCTGATAATTCCTTGGCAAGTTGCATTCTCTTGCAAAATGTCCTGGATGTTGGCAATTGTAGCAGATTGCCTTTGACTTGTCAAATCCAATCCTCTCATTAGGACCAAAAACCAGAGATCTACCAGTTCTATTATACAACCTCTTACTTCTCAAAGCTAACATGGCAGCTTGCCACTTCAAATCTATGTATTCTAAATCATCTGCATCAATTTGCTCTAAATCATCTTGTACCACACTTGTGTGAATTAGATTCTTTGCAACAAATGCATTATATGAATCAGTAAACATAGATAGCAATGCATGTGTTTCATTGCTTTGACCATTTCCACCACTAGAGAGAGATACATTCCCACTTTCCATTGAGGCAGTATCAGTGTCATCAATCAGTTGCACATTGAATCTCTGCAGATTTCCTTGATTACTTGTGCTACCACCAATAAAAGACTTTGGAGTATCAACATTGTGCTCAACTGGTTCTTCAATAATGGGAATTTGTTGTTGATTCTTGGTAGTCAAATTTCCCATGGGTGCAATCAATGCATTTAAAACATTGAAGCAGGGTCTTTCTTCTTTAATCATTTCATTCTCTATCATCTCCAGTTCTGCAGCCTAAATGAAGCATATCACATCTTCTAATTTCAAGTCATTGAAATTATGCTTCTGAAGGATGAACTTGCAAGCAGTATACCATTCTTTTGGCATTGAGTTGAGTAAATTTGTGTTTAAATCAAAGTCAGTCATGACATAATCAGTTATCCTCAACTCATTCACAATACCTAGAAAGCGTTCTAGTATTGATTTCAACCTTTCTCCTTCCTTATACTTGAACCTTTCCAACTGTTGCTTCAATCTTTGCTTCTTTATGTTCTTCAGCTCAGTATTCCCTTCATACATCTCAAGGATGGCATCATACATTTGCTTGGCAGTTGTGTGATGTGCCACCTTGGTTAAAATCGCCCATGACAGTCCTAGCTTAATCATAGCTAAGGCTCTGTCATCCACCTTTCTCATTCTTTCTCTTAGAGCTGCAGTTCCAGCTGTATTTGCACCTTCTTCAGCTGCAGCTTGTGGACCATTCTTGATGGAGTTCCACATATCAACATCATTGTAGCACACTGCTGTTTCAAAAAGCACTTTCCACTTGGTAAAGTTTTCATGCCCATACAATCTTAGTATCTTGTTAGTAGACACCTCTTGTTCCTCATATCCAGACATTTTCAAAGACTTAAAAAATCAATTTCTTAGTAAAAATCAAATTTTTAAAAAATAATCAGATCTGAAAACAGGTTGTTCAGATCTGATGTGTCTGATATGATTAGAGCAAGATTTAGATATAAAGATTAAAGCTTTAATTGAAATAAGGAAGAGAAAACACCGGTATATTGTAGATCTGGAATAAAAATGAAAAACAGAGATGCTGACGTCACAAATCAATGAAACAGTGGTCTGCTTACGTCATCTTTCTTCAAATCTTCAATCAGCAACAAGAATCTTTCCAAAATAGCAGCAACATGCTCTGATACCACTTGTCAGGTCCCCGATTTCAGCTGGATCTTACTCTAATCATGTCATAACTCACACAAATAGATGTGTTGACAAGGGAGTTAATGACGGGTTGATATATTTAGAAAGTTCACCGTTTGTTAAAGGCGGAAACAATAATAAACATATGGTTTCTTAAACAGTATTCAACGGTAATCAACACAAAAAAGATTTACTCAAAATATTTCCATTTATATAAATGAATCATACAATGTGGATAATCGTTTTAGGGTTTCTTGATAAGGAAGGTTTCAGCCGTCACACATAATATTCTTTCTTAATAAATGTGATTGTATGCCTTGTTGTGTGTGTGTGGGTGTGCCCTAAATTATTCTATTTATAGGCCTGACACTTGTGGACAGCTGTCATTCCTTCTAGAAACTCTATCCGATAATACATATTCAAATTACATATTCAGAAATATTCTAAGTGTAAAACAAGTCTTCCGGGTAGGATTTGCATCAATCTTGTCTTTCCGAGTATGCTCGGCCATCCTTCATAACTTGGTAACATAGAAGTGTGCTCGGGATCAGTTTCCGGGTAGACTTTACTTGAAGAGTATTTTACCAAATAAAATACTCACCGGGTAGACTTCAATCTTCTTGACTTTGCCAGACTTTGCCCGACAAACCCTTACGAGCAACCTTGTTCTTCAATGGTCCCTTCAACCCTTTGTTAGAAAATAACTTATTAGCAAATTGTGCTCGGTTGCACTGTTCCTTGCTTAAGTTGAACCTTGCTTGATGATACTTGAGATATATCATTAGATCATCAAGCCTACCTGGACCATACTTATTAATGAATACCTTGCCCGGTCTTCCAATTTCTTGGCTTCATGAGCTTTGTTAGCCTAAAGCTTACTCGGAAGTGAACTTTACTTGGCTAAGAAGAACAATCCTGCTTGATAAAGTGATCCTTGCCCGGACTTGCATATACTAGTGAACCATACCCGGTAATGCACTAGTTTGCAAACCCTGTTCGGATATTCACTAAAGGAGACTTAGTGAAGATAATTCTGCTCGATAGACAAAATATCGTACCCGACTAAGTAAAAGCATGCTCGGAGGTCTGAGGTGTACCCGGATCCATACTTAGTGAATTCTGAGGAGGTTGTGAAGATTCCAATCTTTCATCTGATCAGTTTTGTGTCAAATCTTGACTCAACATTTTATTAGTTTCGTAGTTAAAAGTGTAACTATATAGGTGTATAATTTTAGGACCATCACATTATGCCGAGTTTAAAATTTGTAATTAGTCAATTTTAACCCCGTTCTTGAAAATATATTTTCACAGCTAGATTTTAAACATTGAGGACAACGTTAACCTCAAGTGTAGGGTTGGGGGTAAAGTTAAAATTTTTGCCACAGAGAACCTTGATTGTGCGCAAAAGTTAGAATTCTAAACAGTAAATTGCTATTATTGATGTCAAGTAGAGGTCTTTGGTCATGGTTAGTTTTTAAGCTTCTCGAAATCTTCCTATCAATTTTTTTCAAATGGTGAATTAAAATGGATCGTTTAGATGGGGATAACGAGTCTTGGGGACGGGTATACATGTTTCAATCAGCAACCTAATTCCTCTCGTGCGTATGTGAGATTTTCTTTATATATAATACACATATAATATATAGATATTTACACATTTCATATGAGTGCCACAAAGAAAGTAACCAGCGTGTTCATGATATCTAGAACTTGTTTGTCATATGCATATCGAGATCCTAATACCACCACTTGTTGGAGAAATAGGACTGTAGAAACCCACATATAATGGCCTTTACATGAAAATAACAAAATAATACTTCTTTTCATTTGTTAAAACCACATTATAATCCGTGTTAGCCTTGGCCTTTTTTTATTATTTTAACCATGTGGATGAAACCTAGTATGTATGAGTTGTATTTAAGTTTTTTGTCGAGCATAGTACACAATGTATGTATGTCTCAGGTCAGTTTTCTGTATACATTGATTATAGTATTCGTTCAAAAAACAGAAAAAAGAAAAAATTGAAAAATAAAAAAAAACTCAAAAAGAGTTAATGTTTGAGTCAGCATTGGTTGTAAATAAAAGTCATTAAGTTTGTTTATTTGCTTAGTCATTTGAATAAATTGGGTTACATCCACCATAAATCACTAAATAACTCCTATTCCACACCCGTACCTAAGCCACAGCAAAACCTTAGTCCTATTCTTTAAGAAACCGGTCAGTAATGGGTGGAGATATGACTTGCTTGTAAGCTTATTACTTTGTGTTCATACTCGGTATAGAGGGCAAACAGATACTAACACGCTTTTTGTTGGCCCAGATATTAAGCTATGAAGAGAGATATTATATTATGAGGGGTGTGAACATGTGTGCCTTAACAGGAAACAAATTACACTTGTTTGGCGGTTCCATAGTTTTTAAATGCATTACTTAATTATTTTTTGGGTTATCAATCTTGAAAGTGTCAGTTCTTAGAAATTGGGTATGACCTTATACCTCACTAGTATTAATAATGATAATTGATGAACAACCGATCGATGTGTATGTGTTGCACGAGAGTTTGCTTAAGGGCAGGCAAATGATAAGTGTGGGGATGTGATGTGTGGTTGAAAGCATGTGTTTACAGTGTGTAATATCGAGTATTCTACTTGTTTACAATGTGTAATATGGTTGAAAGCATGTGTTTACAGAAAGTGTATTCTCATTGTTATGCAGAAACTAAAAAGAGATGATTCAATGTTATGCAATCAAACACACGAAGAACACGAACAAACTGCTTCAAAACATATGTATATTACGTATGGTGCTTAAGAACAATAGTTACACCGATATCTCGTTCACTTTGTTATGAATAGACAACATATGATAAACCTAGATACATAGTTTATATAGGCACTACACCAAAGCCGAAAACAACCCAAAAGCCCACCGAGATCCAAGAGATCTCGGTTTACAATATAAGCCCAATACCAAATACAAACCATACTAATACTAACCCAACAATCTCCCCCTTGGTTTGTATCTTCATCTTTAATCGGGCTCAAGAATATTCGCATCTGCTTCCCTGTAAGCACCAGCCCATAGACCTGTTATGATAATAGAATCCACCATTATTGTATACTTTTTAGCAGCAGGCTCAAACAATGGTTCAGCTATAATCTGAAAATTGCTAAGATTTTTAATATCTTTCTCCCCGAACTCCACTAGATCACGTGGGTCGACAAATCAAAATTGTCCTTTTCATAGACAGATGGAAAATGTAGCCGTCTCACCGTCATATGTCCAGAACTTCATCTCATCCAACGTCCCATCTGGAATTCTAGTAGACAGAGGAATGTGAGTTGCCTTCTTAATTGCAGGCCACATAACGTTGACCATCGTCTTCCCTGTCTTCGGATCTCGGACCCCTTTGGCTTTCTTTAAAAATGACTCAGCGGTAGTCATATTCAGGAATCCTCGATCAACTTGATTCCTCAAGAAATTCTAGAAGTCTATAGCCTTCTTTTCATTGTTAGGGTTGTGAAACGGAGCATTAATAAGGTCATTGAGATCTACCTTCGTCCAGGATCCAAAATCATTCATTTTCCTGTAATATTCGGTAGTCCCAGACCTTCTTTTCACCCACCACATGGCTTTATCAACATCAAACCCCCAAGACAAGACACTCGATTGATCACCTTACTAGTCTGAATAGCCCTTCTTGAATTCAACAATAAACTTATATGGGTGATCAAAAGATTCCACGTTCTGATTTGAATTCTTCATGATAAGAATCTTCTTTTGAAGCCTTTCTGTATGTCCCGAATCTGGATCACTACAATATGATATCAACTAAACGAGTATTAGTGCGAAATACCAACACTCGTTGATTCAAGAACACGAAAAAGAATAGTAAAAGTAACACGGAATTGCTTCAAAACACACGTATATTATTAAATACGTCGGGTGCTTAAGCACTTACAATACTTGAACTTAAAATACTTAGAATGAACAACCCGCTCTCTAGTTTCTGCTCACCAACTCTCTTAATGTGAACAACCAACCTAAACCCAATACGTGCTTGTTCTATATATAGGGAACCAAACAACTAGCCCAATAGCTAACCAAAAGCCCACCGAGATCCCAAGGGAACTCGGCTTACATACTTAGCCCACAGCCCAATACCATATTACAAGATAAGCCCAAGTACATATTGAACTAAGTACAAACCACCAAATATGGACCCAACACTTTCTGAATGTTCGGTTGTCTTTACAGAGGCAGCAAGGTATTGTTCCAGTGCTTCAGAGGCGTCAATGTTTGAAGCAGCACACGCACTGGAACTACCACCTTGACTACCAGCAGGTGTCTTTGCAACAACATTCTCACCGCTTTTGAATTCATCTCTAAACATCTGAATAAGCTTTTGCTGGAGGTCCAAGTACATAGCGGTGAGACCACCCATGTTAGCTTGAAGTTCATTGATCTTCAAATCTTTATCAGAGTTGCTAGCTTCAAGCTCATGGATGCGAACATCTTTCACAACCGAGTCTTGTTCAAGTTCAAAGACTCATCATTGTAAGGACTGTACATCGATAGGTTCAGCATCAAAGGTGATCCCCATGCCCTTATCATGCAGAAATTAATCTTGCATGGCAAGAATGTGAGAAATCTTATCAGCAGCGCTGGAACTTGATTGACCAATCGGGTTAGACGATCTGATGGCTCGTCAGAAGATTGAATATTAGCCTCAAACTTTAACTCATGAGCAATCTCATCAAAGATATAGTCTTAAGTCTGAGGTTCAGCAGTAGATGGACTTGTATCAACTTGAGTCTCAGTATGTTTACACTCATGTTCCTGCTGTTGGCTTGTTGGTGTAGTTTCAGTAACCAGCACACCTGGTCTCGGATCTTTCTTTCTTCGTTTTCGTGGAATGATATCGGTGGCGTGTTCTTCAGGAAGATCTTCATCTTGTGTCGCAGTGACTGATTGATGAGGTGTCAATGCGGTCGACTGGAACAGATCTTTAAACATCTCAAAATATTTCAGCTGATCAACAGTAGGTATAGTCTCCTCTTCTTGGTGTTCAATCTCCATGTGTTGTGATGGAGAAATTTCTGGCTCGTCGTCATCATAAATAGTCTCATATGATGCAGTGAATCTATGAATATGGGCTACATGCTCATCAGCAATCGAGGCACTGACACCAGCAGGAGTAGCCTCAGTTTCAGCAAACTTTCCAAACTTGAGAAGTTTGTGAAGGCCTTTATATACTACTTTCGCCCCATTTCAAGATTGCTTCATCAACCCAAATGTGTTGGGGCCCATAGCTTTCAAATTGAGTGTTTCTACATATTTGACAAGTCCAAGGTAGTGTGAGTCATATATCATCTGCAGAAACCTCGGGTACATCATAAACATCTCCTTCTTCCCCTTGAGGTTGCTCATCATCTCATCGAACACAAACTTGGATTAATTATAATTCCAGTCCATGATCAGAGCAACCACAGTCGACATCTGAATTTGGTTGATCTCGTCTGAGCCCCCTTTTCATCCTGAGACACACGTGAAAAACGTGTTAATTAAGAACCTCCAGTGGGGGATTCAGTTAGATAGTCGGGTTGATCACCGAACAATAGAACTTCACGAATAATGGCCTCTGAAATGACTACAGGCTTCTTTTGAATCTTTTAGTCAATTTTTACGACTCCCCGAGCACCCCTTTGATTAATGGAGGCGTTGTCCCAGAACTCCGTCACCATCTTTTTGCAAATAACAGGAGTTTCTCGTATAGCGTGAGAAATCCTGCAAGTGTTAAGCCCCACTATCATGGACTTGAAATCTTTGTGTACAAGAGGTTGATCATATAAGCATCCGGCAATATTGTGAGTATCTACAAACTTCAATGGTGCTTGATCAGCCATGACTGCAACAAATGAGTCAAGTTAATAAAGCATTCACTTAACTGAACAATCACTCAGTATTATAAGAGCAAATGATATATTGACTAAAGAACAGGGACCAAGAATGTAAATTTAGATAATATTGGTCATTCATTACAAACTAATGTCAATTTTAGTATAAAATAATAAGTTTCGGTCCAAAATTGAGTTTTCTGTCCATAGAATAGGTTTTCGGTCCTAGAGCTGAGTTCTATGTCCAACAAAGTCCAAATTCACCGAGAACATGAGTTCTCGGTCACTCAGTGTTGGTTCTCGGTCAACTGGTCAACCGAAAATCCTTGATATTTCCTATAGACTCAAGAGTTCTCTGTTTGACCACCGGTTTTCGGTCAAACGTCCCGAGAACCCTGGATCCCTAGATCTACGGAGATATCGGCCAGGAAAACTCCAAAAACCACCATTGATATCGAAACCTGCAACTTTAATCACTCATAAACATTTTAAGCATACAACTAACAAACATTATAATCTCTATCCTAAACAATACTCATAACATGATTAACAATCATCTGTCAGTTTCGTCTAGATAACATCCACAGTGAACCGAAAAAGCCCTTTTTCAAGCTTTCATTTACCTATTTATTAACATTGATCACGTAAAATCTTGAAGAAAGAAAAATTGAAAGACATGACGACTCAGAAGTTTAATGGTTTTCGGCTTAGAGAGTGTTTGTAGATTTGAGATTCAGAATAATAAGACCAATAATGTAGATAAGAAACTTATAGATTTCAAAAAATTAAATTTGGGCTGAAAACCCTGATGGGCCGAAAACAACTTATGAACCAAGATTAGTTCATCAAATCCAAATCAACCTTTAATGGGCCACATGGGCTGAAAACAACTTCTATACCCAACATGGGCTTGATCCATGGTTTTAAAGAAAGATCCCTTATAGCGTATGTTTCGACAAGAGTAATTAAGAGGTAAAAGTAAAATAAAAATAAATAATGATACAGGAAAATTTTAATCACTCTGTCTTCTTGTAATTTAACAAATTTTTGGGATCACATTTTTAATTTCGATAAGCACGCAACCTCTTAAGAAAAGATCCGAACATGGAATCATATTGATCAAGATGCTTTCACAATGATTCATGTTCAGCATTATTATGACATAAAGAGACAGGTTGATAGCAGGTATAATAAACTTAGCATGATTTTCATTGCATCAGTGATACAAGTTATGTTTGATTTGACATAAATTTTAGATGGATATCATTCATGGACCTATGATGCCTCCTATCTCTTCTAAAATTGTATTTGGTTTTCCTCAAATCACCCCAATTTGACTTCAACCCCTTAGTGCTTGATCAAAAGATTTTTTTTATATAACCAAAAATTCTAAGCTTTAAGGTTGAATGTTGGACTTACAATCCATCCGAACTTTCATGCCTTACATTCAGAGTGTTTAGGACTTATTTGAATGCCCTACCCTTGTAGTTCTAGTTTGACCCTTTAAGCTTTTGATAAACAAAATTGAGTAACACAATATTATATAAATATATATATATCACAATACTAAAACCATAATTTATTTTTTTAAAGGAAAAGACATAATGTTTTTGGAGATCAAGACACTAACAGGCTCGTGTATGACAGGGTAATTACTCATCTGCCTATCACTCGAAGAGATATATCTAGAGACATGCACATTTCTTCAAAATAACTCACCCCAGTAAGTTTAGCATACTTAATCTATATCACATCAACTTTTACGTATCATGAAAAGCTACCATACAAATCAATGACTGTTTTAAAGCCTAATAACTTCACACGTTAGGCACACAGAATAAATTTTACTATCATTTTCCAAAGGTTGGCTCGATTTTCATTTGAAAATATGTAAAGCTTCTAAAAAAGCTCTTAACTGAATATTCATATCACTTCCCATTGAATTACAGAAGATAATTTAAAACTCAGTCGGCCCAGTCACTTTTAGTTTTCAGGTAAATGGCTATCATGTATGTCTACAAGTAGATAACATGACCAAACGTATATAGAAGTACATGTCCCTCAAACTTTGAGTGACCGACACAATTTTATGCAAAAGAATTAAAACAAAAACACACCACAATCGCCCCACTTGCTTTCAGTCTTTAGGTGAATGGCTATCATGTATGTCTACAAGTAGATGACGATACCAAACATATACAAGTATATGTCCTTCAAACTTGAGCAACTGACATAATTTAAGCGAGAGTGTAAAAATACATTAAAATTTTTTTTTAATAAAACATCACACACTCTTTTTAGACTTTTGAATTTTCTCCCCGAAAATTTGTGCAACAAAAATTTTAAAGAAAATAAAAATATTTATGTACAAATTTACCCTCAAAAAGACTCAATCATCGAAACAAAGCATTTTAAGAAACCCCACAAGCACATTAAATCTGGTTGTTCCGGCCGATTTTGTAAATAAGTCCGCCACATTATTATCAGTGTGAACTTGCTCAAGATGAATCAATTTACGGTTGTAACAGTCACGAATAAAATGATTGTTATTGTCGATGTGCTTGGTTTTTGAATGATGAATAGGATTTTTAACAATAGCAATAGCAGCATTATTATCACAAAAGATTGAGGTGTCAAGAAATTCTGAATCGTAATCCAGCAATTGATGTTGCATCCAGATAACCTGTGAGCAGCAAGCTCACGCAGCAACATATTCAGCCTCGGGAGTGGACGTGGACACCGTTTGTTGTTTATTGCACTGCCATGAAATGAGTTGATCGCCCAAGAATTGACAACCAGTAGATGTAGATTTCCTATCAATATCATCTCCACCATAATTGCTATCAGCAAAAAGCATATAAGTCAAATCTGATTTTTTTGGATACCAAAGACCTAGCTTCGCTTGCCCTTTAAGATATCTAAGAATACGTTTAACAGCAATTAAATGAGAGAATTTAGGATTAGCCTGAAAGCGGGCTCATTGACAGACAACAAACATGATGTCTAGGCGACTGGCGGTGAGATACATCAGGGATCCGATCGTTGACTGATAGTAAGTTTGATCTACGGGATTCTCATCAGGATCAGAAGAAAGAAGAGGTCTTTCCGCCATAGGAGTTGCTGCGATCTTAGAATCTTGAAATTTGAAATTTTCAAGCATGTATTCAACATATTTTCCATGATGCAGCAGAATTCCCGTCGAACTCTCACAAACCTGTAATCCCATAAAAGTTGTCATCTCCCCCAACGAACTCATTTCAAATGTCTTTTTCATGACATCTTCAAATTCAGAACATAGTACAATACTGGTAGACCTGAAGATGATGTCATCCATATATATCTGAACCAGGATCAAATCATTCCTAACAGGTTTAAGGAACAGATTTTGATCGATGGTTCCTCTCTTGTAACCATGCCCCAGAAGTTGTCACACCCTCAAAATCCACTAACGGAGTTTTACCGTCAGAGGGTGTGAACTAACAGGATCGGAATCATTAGTTATAATCAAACCATAAAAACGTTTAAATGAAATTAAGTGCGGAAGCGTAAAAACCAAAAGACAAAAGTTGCGTCACGCATGACGACTTAAAAACCCAAGTAATAATAGTTAAAACATGTTTGCATATCAGAATGTTCAAAAACCATGCATGATCCTATACCGCGCGCCCGCCTCGGCTACCTGAGAATAACATACTAAAAGTGTCAACACGAGGTTGGTGAGTTCACAAGTTTAAATAAAATAAAGCGTTTAGCGTTTGCGTTCAGCGTTTTGAGTTTAGCGTTTTGCGTTCAGCGTTTTGCGTTCAGCGTTTTGCGTTACCAGATAGTGTTAAATCAATTATATATCGATAGGTAGCTAGCCTATACAACAAGTATTACTAAGTGTTCGACACCGAAGCTGACTGTTTATCAAGTGCCGTGTCACCAGGTCATCCATACCATGGTACGTGTTAGCCAAAATTACACCCGCTCGACCTCCAGTCGAGTTTAGCGTTGGGTGGGGTTTGTCAAACCCAGTAGTACTACTCAACAGTGACTCGCTATTCCAAATATTAACCGGTTCGATGTGTAGGACTTCAAATGTTTCGTTTGCCACTTAGCCTTTATAAGTGATATATAATTTACTAACAAAATCTTAAAAGCGTTTTCGGAGTATGTTATCTCCCCCAAGTGAAAAGCGTTTAAAAACAGTTTAAAGGGGTAAGTGAAACTCAATGTTTGCGAAGAATTCCCAAAGTAAATCACCAAGTGATGCGCGTCACAGAAAACTCTCTCTAGCGTTCTAAAACAACAAGGAGATTTTCTAAGTATCGGAACTAATATCGAGTCTCTAGACCCGGCACATAATTCCTAATCACAAGATACGTTTCGTGTTTGTTTGTGAATCGTGTGTGACTTAACAAGTACATTTGTGATACGATACGTGTGTGAGCAATTATTTATGTGTCATGTATTAATAATGTACATCACTAGCAATTTCTCCCCGTAAGGGCAATTTGGTCACACATAACAATTAAGTAGCAATTATTCCCCGCAAGGGCAATTTGGTCAAAACACGACAACTATTTAGCAAGTATTCCCCGCAGGGGCAATATGGTCAAAACATAACAATTATATAGCAAGTATTCCCCACAGGGGCAATTTGGTCAAAACATAACAATTAACTAGCAATTATCATGTTTCATGCATTTTCACAAAATTCAGCAGCTAGTTTCACCGAGACAGAAATTCTACTTGAAAGATTGTACTATTCCACCGATCATAGCATCTCAATTAATTTACCAAAAATCATCACTAAAGCATGCATGTGTTAGGTTTCCAGAACATATTTTATTTTATTTTTATTCCACATAGATTTCTCATAATGATCAAAACACTACAGCAAGCTCATAACAGTCAAATTCATGCGCAACAGAATTTTATTTGAAATTCCCGTTAAATGAAAAATCCAACAAATGCAAGACCACTTGGGTTAGGTTCCTAACTCAACAAGTCAACTTCCAGAAGTGGAACCAACCCATTTGGCTTTGTAGTTCATGAGATATAATATTTACAAAACAACCTAACAGCAGGTCTAACAACTCAGCTTTGCACAACGTTTTTGTAAAATCATAAAGGTTAACTTTTACACGTCCAAAAATTGCAAATTTATATTCTTTAGAAACTAGACTCGACCTAGTTTACTATAGTATCAATAATCTCAACCAATTTTCACATTTACACCCCTATACAGTCAATTGAACATCAACAACACAATCTGTCCAGAAACTGTTTGCAACAAAACTCAACATATTAACCATTTATAAACCATAATTCCTTCATATAACATCCTAGACACCATAATCACTATCCATGCACATCAATTACACATTACATCCATGGTTAGGGTTTTATTTGAATTCAAAATCAAGAACACAATGATTAACATGTAACAATACCAATTCTAGTTATCATATCACAATCAATCCATCATCAAATCAAGATTAAACATATGAACACATATACATATGAAAATCGGACCTAGGGTTTGTAATTATACCTTCAAAAACACCAATACAAGCAAGAGGAAGGTAGAAGATGGCTAGAAACGGGTGTAGGATGCTTCAATTGTGAAAGACCAAGATCAAAACCAAGTGATATGTGTGTGTGTGTGCCGATCACAAGGAGAGCAGGGGGGGCTGGCCGTCGACTTATGTGAGGGAAAGAGGGAGGGGAGTTAGGGTTTTATAATATTATTAATAATAATCAAGTTACATCTAGGTCCCTCCACTTTCAAATGTTATCTTTCTAGCTTAAATAACTAGTTCTAGTACATTGAGTTAACGTTTATACAATGTTATCACATAACACATAAGTCTAACGCATAATTATCACATAATTATTGTTTTGACGTTTTTCGTTTATTCACCAATCGTTTGCGTCAACTCGTTTGCGTTTCGGTGCAATTCCCGAAAGACTACACATGTAGTAAGTGTTAAGCGTCATTTAAACCATAGTTTAAATGTAATTAGGTGTGCGTTATAGATTCAGAAATCTTTAGGTTTGAATTGACGGAGTTGAGTTAACGGAGTTAACGGAGTTAACCTGAAATTGACGATTGTCACAGAAGTTGAGCCGTCAAAGTTGCATAACACAGCCCGAGTCGCTTGGTGAAGACCATACAGTGTTTTCTCTAACTTGTAAACGTGAGTTGGATTCTTTGAGTCAACAAACACTGGTGGCTAATCCACATAAATCTCCTCCTTAACTTCTCCATACAAAAACACTGTCTTGACATCCGTCTGATAAACCGTGAATCTCATGTATGAAGCATATGCCAGAAAAATCCAAATGGCCTCAAGTCGAGCAGAGCATACACGTTAGTGTAGTCTAAGCCTTCAACCTCAAGAAAACCACAAATGACGAGCCGTGCTTTGTTTCGAACGATAGCCCTCGTATCGTCTTGCATGTTGCGGAAAACCCCTCTTGTGTCTAACGAGTTCTTTCTAACTGGCAGCTCGACCAATCTCCAAACTTTGAGTTTATCAAACTGATTTAATTCCTCGTGCATGGCATCCGCCCAGCTTAGTTCCCATAATGGCATTTCCACGGACTTAGGCTCTATCTAAGAGATGAAACAGGAAAATAAACAGCTGTTGATGAGTCCGGTCTGACTTCTGGTCGACACGCCTGTTTCAAGAGGACCTATAACATTGTCAACGGGATGATCTCGTTGAATTCTTGTTGGGATTGAATGCACGAGGACAAAGCTGGTAGAAGGTAAGTTTGTTGGATCTTCAAGGATTTCAGTAAAGGGGTTCTTCCATCCAGATGTCGTCGTACTGTGTGAGTACGAAGTACTAGCAATGTATTCATTAGGTATGACATCCGGGAATAGAGTGCTTCCAAAGATTTGACGAATCGAACTCTCCCCCTCAACTAATGAAGCATCGACTACATGTGCTGGTGAAGACACATTTTTGGTAATGTCTTCTTATTTATTGTCTAACAACGGCTGAGTGGTGTCCAATGATTCTAAAGGATCAATACCTGGCACTGGAGACATATGAGAAGTGGTAGGCATGCCTTATTCTTCATCAATGGAATTTGAGGTACCAGCACTAGTAGTTTCTGTGGTGACACATGGAAACACATTAATGACTTGAAGAGTTCAATATAATCGAATAACCAGTCAGGACCGACACGAGCATCAATCTCATTTTCTTCTAACCAGTGCACGTCAAAATATTCCATTATCTACTTCATTGACTTGTTGTAAACTCTGTAGGCGGTACACCCAGTATATCCAACAAGTAACAATCGTCAGCTTTTGCTCCAAACTTTGGAGTCTTTTCAAGATTCAACAGAGTACATGGACACCCAAAGGCCCGAAAATGACCGATTGTGGGCTTGTGACCGTTTAGGAAGTCTTCATGTGAGACTTGTTGATCAGCCCTCGATTTTGAACATAGCAGGCTGTGTTAACAGCCTCAGCCTAGAAAAACAAAGGCAGCTTTGAATCACACAACATAGTTCTTGCCACTTCAATAAGAGTTATGTTCCTCCTTTCACCAACACCATTTTGTTGCGGTGTTCGAGCTGAACTGTATTGTCGAAGCACCCCCTTTTCGGCACAAAAATAATTCAGTGTTGAATTCTTGAATTCCGTGCCGTTGTCACAACGAATTCCCTTCAGCTTCAAGTTGAGCTGATTCTCCATAAGTGTCACGAAACGTTTTATCAATTCTGCAGTTTCACTCTTATTTGACAAAAAAAACACCTAAGTGAAACGTGAGTAATCATCAGTAATAAAAGACAATAAGAGCTGCGAGATAGACTCAGAACATGAACAGTCACGAACAAATCTATATGCAGCAATTGAAAAACTGAAGAAAATATGCAGTAATTGTATATTAGATGATCAAATACTTAAGTTAAATCTTAAAATGCTAAACATGGATATCTCAATTTCTACTTAAAATATTGTGACTTTCAATTGTGATGGATCCTTGATAAGAAAAAGTAAATGGTTTTATTTTCTACTTGTGTAACCCAAGTATAGTACTTAGTGTCACATAGTGATTCCTAAACTCTGGTTGGGCTCTTAGACTCCGACTAATATCATCTTTGAACACCAAATAACAACGATGATTCAAAAGGCTTAAAAGGGAATTTAAGATTGTAAGAAAAAACATTTTGAATGCTTTGAGAAATCTTTTACAATTAGCTTATATTACACTCTTAAAAGGTGAATTACAAATGACCAAGGATCAATTATTTATATTAGTAACATGGAATTTAGAAATTCTACTTCTAGGATTTTATAAGTATAAAATACAAAAAGTATTTTTAATATTTCTATGGAAATTTCTAGGCCTTGAATTCAGATTTTTTCATGGAGGCTTCTAGGATTTTCCTTAGAAAATATAGCTTATGAACTCATTAAAAAATTCAAGAAATTTGATAATAGCGATCAGAATTTAAGCCGGACGTGACATTGGGCACCATTTCTTGATGATTCCACCTAAGAGGTCAGGTAGGCCACATGTAATTCCCAAGTGGGGAAAATATTATGCAAGAAAATATCATAATTAAAATTTGAGATAATTATGATTTGCCCCTTGTTTAATATGGGCAGGAGACACTTGAATCATTAATTCTTATATTTCGTGTATTGAGTCATTGGAGTTTTCCAGCGGGCTCACTATGGCCCATGCCATTAGTTGACCGTCGTTGGCTTGTAAAGAAAATGTTGAAATGACCATTTACCCCTAAGCCTATAATTAATATAAATATTACCTTTCAAAATCGTGTGGATGACGGGGTTCGAACACCCGACCTTCAGTTTAACAACACACAAAACCTACCATGTAAACTGATCTGATGTTTGGTATAGTTATACAATATGAAATATTTAAGGCCTTACTCATCATCGTTATCATCTCCCGATCTTCGTCATCATCAACATCTCAATATATCTGTATAAACCCATAAAATTATTTCTAGCCTCTTACTAAATCAAGGAGTTCATGACCAAATCTTCATTTCTCCTTCCATCTCCAGACCACTGTCGCCGCCACCGTCATCTTCCCACACCCCAACAAAGCACCACCTGCAACTTTCCGGCATCGTCATTATCTCCGGCCACCATTTTCGAAGGTGATATTGTTATTGCTATTATACAGTCCTTAACCAATTTCATTAAAACTTAAAAAAAAACCCCAAATCTATATCTATATAAAACCCTAATCATTCTTGGTTTGGCCCACTAGATTCATGTCCGACGAACCTTTCGTCTTGTGGGGCGTTTATGGGCTTTTTGGGGCTGAATTGGGTGATTTCGGCGAGTTCTAGGGTTCTAGCGAGGCTGAAAACAGAGGGGATTTGGAAACTGACGGTGACGGAGGGTGTGACGTTGGCCGGAGAGGCGATTGTCAACGGCGGATGGACAAATTGCTCATGTTTTGGTGGTCGGAATGTTGGGTTTTGAAATTGTTCGTTGAAATATGGAACATTGCTAAGGTTTGATCTGGGAAATTTCGAACTCTAATCCATGGCATCTAGGCGTGAAGAGAACCATTCGTCATATGTTACTATGGATTCATTGGAGACCATAACAGTTTTCATCGAAATTGAAAACCCCATTATTATTATTAAATATTAAAGAGATGGTTGGAGATTGTGGTCTATGTTGCACGGTAACTGGTACGGGAATGGGAAATGGCAAAACTCAAAAAATCAAGAAACGGATACGACAATAAATACATATAAAAAATAAATATATATATATATATATATATTATAGATAAGTAATTAGTTATTAATAGAAAATAAAACGTATATATTTTATATATATATTATGTCAATTTTAAACATTTTATAAATAAAATTACAAGTTGAGGACCAAATGTAAACTAGTTTAGATAAAGAGAGTTAAATGTTAAAATGCATAACCTAGTTTAATATTTTTTATGTAAATGTTAACAAACTTTAAGGACTAGATGCAAGCAAGTGAAAGATTAACAAGATGAAAGAAGTTTTCAAGAATATGAACAAGATGCAGAACTGAATGAATGTTATTATTATTATCATTAAAGAAAATTATATTATTATTATTATTATTATTATTATTAAAAGATGGTATTACCTATGCTCATAAATGGTTAAAGGACATTTGACTAACGGCAGGGCCTATACTGAGACCACCGAGAAACTCCAGTATCAATACGCGTAATTAAAGAATCAATGGTTTAAGCCATGGGAGCAAATCATAATTTTCCCTCAAAATTTTGAGTTCAATAAATAGTGATTATTTATATATAAAATTTAATATTTTTTTAACTACTAAATGTTACACTATAAAAGGATTGGATTTATGACATTCTAGTTTACACCATCACCACATTACCACCCTATCAAAGGTGGAATGACATATAGAGATCTACTATTAATCATCGCTATAAATATCTATCGTCTAAAAATTATAAAATGAATGTTTGTGAAATAGAGACACCCAACCCGATGTAGTTAAATTATGAGTCCTACTAGGCACACCCAAGATAATTAAAAATACCCACTCAATCCACCACGGATTGGTCAATCCGCCACAGATAACTTTAGTTTTGTCATATTAAGTCTGTACCCTATCTGCCACGAATAGGGCTATCCGCCGCAAACCTCGTACACGTCAACCTCGGACTATAAAATTAGTCTGACCTCGTACACAATCCGCCACGGATTGAGCGATCCACCCTGGATTGAGTCAATAATTGAATTACAAGGCACCCGTCTCCCTTTTTTTCTATATATTATGCATGCATTTGCCCCTTTCTCTATAACAATATGTTTGTTACAATATAAAAAGAAAATGTCATTGTATGATATTTTGTTTGGTGACAGAACGACGAGCAGTCGGGCTACGCATATAACGATCAGCCGGAGCACTCGGATTTGCTAGATTGAATGAACTTCCAGACTCGAACCATGAGCCGGGCTATGCATATATCGAGTGGTACAACTTACCAAATCCTGACCGGTTATTTAGTATATTTATATAGTACAATAGAGCGCTTGTTATTTTTAAAAATTATACGTTGCCATTATATTTTATCAGGGGTATGTCATATACGGTAGTCACCCTTCCAGGCCGGAGGAACATAGGACATCGCTGAATACATCAATGCCAGACCTGAACAGCCTTATGGTCATTCTTCGAAGCAGTTACATGTAGACGGTCCGTATTACGGAACCCAGAATTCATACCAGTTACCTTTAGAAGAGCAACCATACGTGTCCCGACCATTCACGAGCACGTGAGTGTTGGAAGTTAGAGGTTGTCAACGTGACGCACAACCACGGTCCCGTTGTGTTAAGGAGGGGCACCCGGCTCTACGAAAAATGAACCACGAGGAAGTTGATATGGTTGCGACGTTACATAGACAGCGTCTGAGGCCTACGCAAATTAAGGCAACCTTAAAGAAACGCTTTCTTAGTAACAAATGTATTAATAAGGACATATACAGCGTCGTGAATCTCGTTGATGGCCAAGATAAAATTTGTGACACCCCCATGCAGGTACTTTTTGTAAGAATATTATTATTTTGTAAAACTA